>NC_090648.1:182256330-182567163 GCF_040937935.1 Hyperolius riggenbachi | reverse complement strand
TTTAATTTAGCTGTAGGGATAACAGTTGTGCCTGGATGAGTAAATCTGTGAATGCATTTGTTTGAACATTTGCATGTGAGAGTGCGAAGGGTTAATTGATTTTTCCCTGGATACCTAACTGCTGATATTAGGACTGACCACTGCATTCTGTAGACCAAAGCCTTGTTATCAGATCCCAATTGATTTGCAAATAAACACATGATACGGATTGCACAGATCTACCATGGGCATCAGTAGGCTGGTTATGCAAGGTACAGGGAGAGGCAGCAGGGCTGTTTCGGTTGCATGTAATTCATGTCCAAAGCAAGTTAATCCCTCCCTCTCATAGGTAATGTTCATGGTGTAGTCATCTAACAACTCAAGTTATTGTCACCAGTATAGTACTGTACCCTAATCAAACACCTCACATAGGACAAGTGCCGCCAAAATATCCTCTCTATAAAAAGTACCACCAATTATTCCACTTTTTTAGCAAGTGCCATCATAATACCACTTCTTATTGCAAGTAGATGCTTAACCTAGCTTAGTTCCTGGCCGTAGAAACTACGTCCAGGAACCATGCGCGCTACCGCGGCCGATGGTTCGTTAGCCAGGTAATCAGTGAATCGGGCTATGGTGCCCGATCACTGATTCCTCTACCCCACTGAAAAAGCGACAGCTTCTCTCGGAAGCTGCACTTTTTCTGGCTGTTGCTTCCCTTATGCGTCTCTCTAAGCGTATGTTACGCTTAGAGTGACGTCATGTAAACAAACTCATGGCCGCCATCTTGTGACCAAAAAGTAAAACTACAACTAAAAGTAAGAAAAAATAAAATTCAAACACACATTTACATTATAAATCTCTTGTTTACATCCCACCCTCCCAAAACTACCCAAATAAATGTTTAATATAAAAAAACAAAAAACATTACAATAAAAAAAAACATGTACGGTAAATATTTACCTAAGGGTCTAAACTTTTTAAATATCAATGTAAAGATGAAATATTTCTATATTTTTTTTTATTTTAAACTTGTAAATAGTGATAGATGCAAAACGGAAAAAATGCACCTTTATTTCCAAATAAAATATTGTCGCCATACATTGTGATAGGGACATAATTTTAACGTTTGGGGAAAGGCTGCGCGTCCCTAAACACATGTTGCAATTGAATGGTTAATCGCACAGGCATACACCGCCTCTGTCAGACTGAAAAATGCATGCCCTGCATCCTAGACAAGTGCTAACATTTATTAAACTAGGAGGAACTTTAGCTTCCAATATGGTTTGCATGCAAAGTATATTATACTAGACACTTGCGCCACGGTAAGGCAAACCTCCGGGCAAGTGACCTAACCTAAATTTAAAACCGTGGGAGCAGCTAAGCAAAAAAAATGTGTAACTTACATTTTGTGGAACAGCGAGGAGAACGCCAGCGCATACCACTAAGGCTGCATCTGAAATGACCACCAGCTCAGTGTGAAGCACCTAAATAGATTTTCAGCACACTTTGCATTCAATTCAGATGCAAATCATATGCAAATCTGCTACTACTTATTATGCAAACAGGAAACTCAGGAGGAGGGGCTGGGAGCAGCTAACCTGACAGTTACATAGTTACAAAGTTGAAAAAAGTTGGGGGGAAAGGCTGCGCGTCTCTAAACACATGTTGCAATTGAATGGTTAATCGCACAGGCATACACCGCCTCTGTCAGACTGAAAAATGCATGCCCTGCATCCTAGACAAGTGCTAACATTTATTAAACTAGGAGGAACTTTAGCTTCCAATATGGTTTGCATGCAAAGTATATTATACTAGACACTTGCGCCACGGTGAGGTAAATGTCCGGGCAAGTGACCTAACCTAAATTTAAAACTTTGGGAGTAGCTAAGCAAAAAAAATGTGTAACTTACATTTTGTGGAACAGCGAGGAGAACGCCAGCGCATACCACTAAGGCTGCATCTGAAATGACCACAAGCTCAGCGTGAAGCACCTAAATAGATTTTCTGCACACTTAGTGGTATGCGCTGGCGTTCTCCTCGCTGTTCCACATAATTTTAACGGTGTAATAACTGGGACATGTGGGCAAATACAATACGTGAGTTTTAATTATGAAGGCATGTATTATTTTAAAACTATAATGGCTGAAAACTGAGAAATAATGACTTTTTTCAGTTTTTTTCTTATTCTTCCTGTTTCTTATTCTTATTTTTTTCTTATTCTTCCTGTTAAAATGCATTTACAGTAAAGTGGCTCTTAGCAAAATGTACCCCCCAAAGAAAGCCTAATTGGTGGCGGAAAAAAACAAGATATAGATCAGTTCATTGTGATAAGTAGTGATAAAGTTATAGGCTAATCAATGGGAGGTGAACATTGCTCAAGTGAAAACGACGGAACACGAATGGGTTAATTCACCACTATAACAAGTGGTGTCATACTTCTCCCCTCATAATAGGCATAATTGTAATGCAACTACTATAACATGCAAGTGTAGCTATACACTTTTCCCTACGAGTTAATGTATTATGTCCCTCTATAACAAATTCTGTCACAATGCCCCCACCACGACAAAGACAGCCTTTATTTAAGGGTCCATTTACGCACCACGCATCGCACCAGATTTGAAAAGTCAAACTGTGCGTCATAGCCACTGCACGACTCAAGAAAGAAGAAAATAATCAAGACACTTCTGGTGCACTTCCGGAATTACCACAGTACTGCACTGCAGTTCTGCGATACCCGGAGCACTTCCATCGCATCGTATCACACCGCAGGCAGTATGTCATGTTTCACTGAATTTATCACAGGTGGCAATATCTTTACTGCTGGCAAGGTGCATCATTGTGGAATGTATGTTTGTTGTGTGTTGTGAGCAGAAACAACATCTGGTCTCCCAGATTTCTCAGGGGCAGAAGGGTGCATAACTAAATAACCTAAGAAAAAACATCACTGTGAGGGTGGGGTTACATACCAATATACAGTATATTTATTTATTTATATATAGCGCCGACATATTACATAGCGATGTACAGAGTATATTGTTGTCACTAACTGTCCTTTAGAGGGGCTCACAATCTAGTCTCTAACATAGTCATATGTGTATGGATATATGTATTGTATTGTATAGTGCACGTATCATAGTCTAAGGCCAATTTAGGGGAAACCAATTAACGTATCTGTATATTTTTGGGATGTGGGAGGAAACCAGAGTGCCCGGAGGAAACCCACACAGACACGGGGAGAACACACAAACTCCTTACAGATGTTGACCTGGCTGAGGTTCGAACCTGGGACCCAGCGCTACAAGGTGAGAGCTCTAACCACCATGCCACCGTGCTGCCCTATATAGTGTATAGCAATATGTAGATATAGGAAATGTTTCTGATGCTGAAACCAGGATAGTTCATGTAAAATTGGGTATCCTGAATAAGTGAGTACTTCTTCTATATGTCGTTGTGGTTATTTCTTTAAAAGGTAAGGTCCTCTCAAGGTACATTGGAGTGTTTTAACAATCAAACTTTGAAGCAAAACTTAAAAGTTTCCAGACACCGTAGCTGTGGACATTAGATTCAATAAAACCTTTGAACCTAACATAAACATCTTTTGTGATCTAGCAGGCGGGAGTGCAGGGTGTCTGTGGGCTGGCTGTAGCAGAGCATGTTCCGGTTACAACATTTCAAAGTGCAGTTGTGCAGTACAAAGCTAGCAATTGGTATCAACATGATCACTATTAGTTCAGATTCCTGCTGGCGATGCTTGGAAATGTAATTAATATGAAGTGGGCAAAGTGGTTAATAATGTAAATTATTGATATCAGGAAGAGATCAATCGATTCTGTTCTAATCCAAAGTGCATTGTGTACAGCCAGATTTTCTCATTATAACGCCACATGAGATGAAGTTAGAACATACAGTACATATAAGCTGATACATATCTTGCAAGCTAATGCAGAAATACTCACATTGAGATGATCTGAAGTGATGTACATTAATTCTTCACTACTAACATGAAGCCTCTCAAACAAGATAGTGTCTGCTCCTTTACAGTAGAGTTTAATCTGTCCTTCCGGATTTCGTACTGTGAGAAAAAAGCCACTGAATTAGCAAAGACAAATGATGAGCATATGTGACACTGACATAAGTATCCAATAACATGATTTACCACAGCAGTTACATGTTTGTCAAATACAACTTGTATATTGGCAATGCAACACAAACATAACTCACCCTCAGATGTAAGAATCCCCTCCTCTAATCCACTAACAAAGTCAATCTGTCAAGTGAATCAGTGAAGGCTTTTCAGATGGTGCTGACAGACTAGCTTTTTGTCCTATGGCTTAAAGGATACCTCAACTGAAATGTGACATAATGAGATAGACATGTGTATGTACAGTGCCTAGCACACAGATAACTATGCTGTGTTCCTTTTTTTCTTTCTCTGCCTGAAAGAGTTAAATATCAGGTATGTAAGTGGCTGACTCAGTCCTGACTCAGACAGGAAGTGACTACAGTGTGACCCTCACTGATAAGAAATTCCAACTATAAAACACTTTCCTAGCAGAAAATGGCTTCTGAGAGCAAGAAAGAGGTAAAAGAGGGGAATTTCTTATCAGTGAGGGTCACACTGTAGTCACTTCCTGTCTGAGTCAGGACTGAGTCAGCCACTTACATACCTGATATTTAACGCTTTCAGGCAGAGAAAGAAAAAAAGGAACACAGCATAGTTATCTGTGTGCTAGGCACAGTACATACACATGTCTATCTCATTATGTCACATTTCAGTTGGGGTATCCTTTAACTGCTATGTCAGAACAATAAGCAGTGGACCCTTGGGATTTGGTAAAAAAGGAACTATGGGGCCTAGCAATATCTACATAAAAAGTAAGCAGTGGTGACACCCATGTTATGTGACCTGTTCACTTTATGGACGCACGTAAATATATGGGGGGCTACAATAGGTAAGTAAAATGCTGGCTTCCTCCCAAACACAAACACCATTTCCGAACCTTCCTTAGGGACAGATGCATTTAATTTCTTATCCAAATATAGTGTGAAGGTCCCTTTAACCCTTTTAGGATCGGCAGGCTCTGGCCCCTTAAAGGGGAGCTGAAGAGAGAGGTATATGGAGGCTGCCATGTTTATTTCCTTTTAAGCAATACCAGTTGCCTGGCAGCCCTGCTGATCCTCTTCCTCTAATACTATTAGCCATAGCCCCTGAACAAGCATGCAGCAGATCAGGTGTTTCAGACTTTAAAGTCAGATCTGACAAGACTAGCTGCATGCTTGTTTCTGGTGTTATTCAGATACTACTGCAGAGAAATAGACCAGCGGGGCTGCCAGGAAACTGGTATTGATTAAAAGGAAATAAATATGGCAGCCTCCATATACCTCTTACTTCAGTTCCCCTTTAAGGACCAGATGTTCCCCATTTTACTGGCAATCACAGAGATCACAGAGCCAGGAGCTAATTAAATTGTCTCCTGACTAGCGCATGGAGCCCAGCTGTCATAAGACAGCTGAGTGCAGCAGCAGTGATAATGCGCAGTGATGGGAGACTGAAATCTACATCCTGGCAAAGTTAACGCAAACCTGCACTGAAAATAAACTGAAGAGATAATGAATTGTATGTGTATTACAAATGGTAAATAGAACATTAGTAACAGTCTCATAAGTTTATTACACCAACCTACCCCCCCCCCCCTTTGATGCCTAACACTAACCTCCCCTTTCTGATGCCCAACACTAACCTTTCCTCTCTAATGCCTAACACTAACCTCCCCTCTCTGATGCCTAACACTAACCTCCCCTCTCTGATGCCTAACACTAACCTCCCCTCTCTGATGACTAACACTAACCTCCCCTCTCTGATGCCTAACACTAGCCTCCCCTCTCTAATGCCTAACACGAATCTCTCCTCTCTGATGCCTAACACTAACTTCCCCTCTCTGATGCCTAACACTAACCTCCACTCTCTGATGCCTAACACTAACCTTTCCTCTCTAATGCCTAACACTAACCGCCCCTCTCTGATGCCTTGACGCCTAACACTAACTTCTCCTCTCTAATGCCTTGATGCCTAAAAATAACCTCTCCTCTCTAATACCTAACACTAACCTCCCCTCTCTAATGCCTAACACTAACCTCCCCTCTCTGATGCCTTACACTAACCTCTCCTCTCTAAGGCCTTGATGCCTAACACTAACCTCTCCTCTCTAATGCCTTGATGCCTAACACTAACCTCTCCTCTCTAATGCCTAACATTAACCTCTCCTCTCTAATGCCTAACACTTACCTCCCCTCTCTGATGCCTAACACAACCTCTCCTCTCTGATGCCTAACACTAACCTCCCCCCCTCTGATGCCTAACACTAACCTCCCCTCTCTAATGCTTAACACTAACCTCTCCTCTCTAATGCCTTGATGCCTAACACTAACCTCTCCTCTCTAAGGCCTTGATGCCTAACACTAACCTCTCCTCTCTAAGGCCTTGATACCTAACACTAACCTCTGTTCTCTAATGCCTAACACTAATCTCTCCTCTCTGATGCTTAATAGGGATGATCACAGATATGCAAATTGTTCCAAGTTGATGCAAATGTATGCACATTTTTATGCAAATGTATGCAGCGTCCATTTTCAAACTGCATACATTTGTATAATTTTGGAAAAATTTGCATTTCATTGATCATCCCTAATGCCTTACACTTACCTCCCCTCTTTAATGCCTAACAATAACGTCTCCTCTCTGGTGCCTAACACTAACCTCCCCTCTCTGATGCCTAACACTAACCTCTCCTCTCTAATGCCTACTACTAACCTCTCCTCTCTGGTGCCTACCACTAACCTACCCTCTCTGATGGCTAACACTAACTTCTCATCTCTGATGCCTAACACTAACCTCTTATCTCTGTTGGCTAACACTACCCCTCCCCCACCCTATTTGATGCCCAACACTAACCTCCCCTCTCTGACGCCTGACACTAACCTCTCCTCTTTAATGCCTAACACTAACCTCTCCTCTCTGATGCCTAACATTAACCTCCCCTTTCTGATACCTAACACTAACCTTTCCTCTCTAATACCTAACAGTAACCTACCCTCTCTGATGCCTAACATTAACCTCTCTTCTCTAATGCCTGACACTAACACTAACTTCTCCTCTCTCTATAAGGCCTTGATGCCTAATGCTAACCTCTCCTCTCTAATGCCTAACACTAACCTCTCCTCTCTAATGCCTAACACTAACCTCTCCGCTCTGATGCCTAACCTTAACCTCTATTCTCTAATGCCTGACACTAACCTCCCCCTCTCTGATGGCTAACACTAGCTCATCTGAATAACAACAGCTGTTAGTGTTTGGCTGTGGGGATCAAAGCACTTACACTTGGCTGATGGGCTAATAGTACCATTACTTTAGCCATTATTAGATTAATAGATTAAAAAAATGTAGCTGGCTTCAGATTCAAATGGAAACACATAAAAAAAATGAAAAAGACTTTTGAAGCAACCACGTAGATCTATGACAATTTTATAATGAAAGCAGCAGTTCTCTTAACATTTCTAGACTGGCTTTTGGATCATCTTTGCCAGAATAGCTGCTGTCATTAGAAAGATTTGCATACTGTTGGGAGCTTCCACAGGGTTCATCACTATTCCTTCTGTTTTCAAGAATACAGAAAAATGCACTGCAGTCTATCCACATACAGTACTTAACCTCTAGTGCTATCTCAGCTATCCCATAAAGATTACTTTTGTGGAAGGACTACAAGTGTTAGCATACTCCCTGAAATGGACATTGTGCCAGTTCTTTTACTTTCAGAATAGTTAATTCATGTAATTTGTATTCCTGTATAAATATACGTGAATACCGTAAGCAGTGTGATTGGAAAACTACTGTGCAAGGCAAATCCATAAAACTAAAAAGGTGATCTGAGGATAGTTTGATGAAATAGTCAATCAGTTCAAAGCTGTGATTGTTGCGTGTCTCGGTTGGTAGAACAGTAAGCAGAAAACGAAAGCATCCATCTACATAAAACCAAACAACCCTCTGAATCTTCTCCGTTTCATGGATTACTACACGCGACTCCCTCCCACTGGCTGGAGAAGTATATTTACTGGCCTCTCTTGTCTCCATGTGGATTAGCAGACACGGAAGGGGTGGATAAGGAACTGTGATGAAGAACAGAAATTTCTATCTATTCATGGTTTTGGTTAGGAAATCTCTGAGGACAACTGCATCTTACAGCCAATTTGTGTTTTAGGAGCTGAATGTTTTTTCTTTCCACACAGTGCATATAAACTTTCCACGTCTAAGCTACAAGAACTGTCCTCTATATGTAATGGCTTTCCTGGCTCAGAAAGAACAATAAATCGGAATATAGGGTTATGGGGGATTAGAAATAATTTCACTTCTAAAGAAAACTAATACCGGACAACGACCACTTTGATAAAATAAATCACAACTGTTTACAGACAGCCTGGACATTTTTGCAAACAACATTCATCAGAAAGTCCTGCTGAAAATATAAATTGTAAAAGGTGATCAGGTTATCAGTGGAGCTCCTCCACTTGTAAAGGGACCACAAACCCCAGCATGTCCTGCACTAATATTACTAAACTATACTTCATAAGTGTTTATCCACTTGCTTATTAATGAAATAGAGGTTGTGTTCAAAAACTGCCTCAGTGTTTGCAAATAACGAAATTATTTTTTAATATCAAAATTGGCATCCATCACATATTAACTTAAAGACAATTGGAATTGGTGGCCCTTATTCAACACACTTATCCTCCTAGTAGATAATTTTTTGTCTTCTGTTTAAAATACATTTTCAGCACCCTGCAATTGAAAAAGTACCAAAAAGTAGGTGAAAAAGTACTGTCAGAATAATTCTGAGTATTCTCTTGCTTGCTGGTGGCTTCAAAGGCATTTTATTGACCTTGTAAAAATATCACCTAGGAGAAAACTTGGAGAAAAAGTGAAATAAATTAGTTTTAGCATTACAGCAAGGCTTGGTGTACAGAGGCGCCAGAGTAGAATAAAAACGTTTAAAAACCGTCTAAAAGAGGGGGATGTTCAGGTGGACTTACCTCCCTCAAAAATATAAAACTCAATTGAGTCACAATATATCAATACAAAAATATTTTATTGAACTCCACTTAGTGCAACGCGTTTCGCAGGTGTGGTCCTGCTTCATCAGGCAAACAGGAGTATAACTATAAAACAAACAGAAATATATACAAACATAATGACCCATAGAAATAGCTTAAAATAAAGGCGCAGTTTAAAAACATAAGAAGACATGATAAAATTGTAACATTTTTGGTCGCAGTGTAGTAAAAACTCGCTCTGTCTAAAAATTGCATCTAATTGATCATAAAATATGCAAAAGAATCCAAAGTGTACACAAAAGTTAATAAATATCCATAGTTGTCAATTGATATGTTAAAGTTCATCAGCTTACAGATTAAAGGATAGTCAGTTTAGTAAGTATAACATATAGTACTATTTTATGGCCCTAGAGCTTACTTGCAAGAAGAATTACTAACAGTCTAAACTGATATAATAAAATTCAGCACCTTAGCAAGAGTGACTTACCTCAATGGGTCTAGATGCAGAAGTGAGCGCCTCTGTGTAGATGTGCGAGGGGGCTCTGCTTATATAGGGAGTGTGGTTGCACTAATTGATCCTAATGCACCAATCAAAATCTGCCATGTAAGCAAGGCGTGCCAATTTGGGTGCACCTGGAAGTGGTCATGAGGCTGGAACGCACAAATGGACATCAAGGCAGCATGGTGGTATAGTGGTTAGCACTCTCGCCTTGCAAGTGCTGGGTACCTGGTTTGAATCCCAGCCAAGTCAACATCTGCAAGCTTTTTTTATATATATTATATTAAGTCTCATTAATTATAGTAGTATATGAACTCTGCGAGTGGGCAGTATCTATGTAAGGACTAGTCACTGGTATTCGTTGTTAAAAAATAATCATAAAAAAAAAATAAAATAAAAATAAAAATTATATATATATATATATATATTGAATGAAAAGAGATGTCATATTGCATTATTTGTGAAACTGCTAGTAAACTAATAGATCAGAAGAGACTATATATTGTTAACACCAGTTTTTGTGGTGATCAGATAACAGTGTCACCATCTAGTGGTGAAAGTATATATGATAGCCCAATTTATGTACAATGCTGGATAAAATGATACTAAAAGCTCTGAATTTGATACAAGCAACATAAGAATCAAACACAAGTTAAAATGGCAATTATAAAATATTATTAAACAGATTAAATGGGAGAAGATAAGATCATAAAGTAAAAGAGAGGACCATTAAAACAGTATATAATTGTGAGTACTAAAAATCAGGTATTTTATAGAATTAGATGGGGGGTTGGATCAGAAGATTTTCTCAAGAACCTCATTTAACCCCATGGGTATTAAGGTCCAAATTCTGAAGACCTTAGTACCCATGGGGTTAAATGAGGTTCTTGAGAAAATCTTCTGATCCAACCCCCCATCTAATTCTATAAAATACCTGATTTTTAGTACTCACATTTATATACTGTTTTAATGGTCCTCTCTTTTACTTTATGATCTTATCTTCTCCCATTTAATCTGTTTAATAATATTTTATAATTGCCATTTTAACTTGTGTTTGATTCTTATGTTGCTTGTATCAAATTCAGAGCTTTTAGTATCACTTTTATCCAGCATTGTACATAACCTGGGCTATCATATATACTTTCACCACTAGATGGTGACACTGTTATCTGATCACCACAAAAACTGGTGTTAACAATATATAGTCTCTTCTGATCTATTAGTTTACTAGCAGTTTCACAAATAATGCAATATGACATCTCTTTTCATTCAATATATATATATATATATATAATTTTTTTTTTTTTTAACAACGAATACCAGTGACTAGTCCTTACATAGATACTGCCCACTCGCAGAGTTCATATACTACTATAATTAATGAGACTTAATATAATATATATATAAAAAGCTTGCAGATGTTGACTTGGCTGGGATTCAAACCAGGTACCCAGCACTTGCAAGGCGAGAGTGCTAACCACTATACCACCATGCTGCCTTGATGTCCATGTGTGCGTTCCAGCCTCATGACCACTTCCAGGTGCACCCAAATTGGCACGCCTTGCTTACATGGCAGATTTTGATTGGTGCATTAGGATCAATTAGTGCAACCACACTCCCTATATAAGCAGAGCCCCCTCGCACATCTACACAGAGGCGCTCACTTCTGCATCTAGACCCATTGAGGTAAGTCACTCTTGCTGAGGTGCTGAATTTTATTATATCAGTTTAGACTGTTAGTAATTCTTCTTGCAAGTAAGCTCTAGGGCCATAAAATAGTACTATATGTTATACTTACTAAACTGACTATCCTTTAATCTGTAAGCTGATGAACTTTAACATATCAATTGACAACTATGGATATTTATTAACTTTTGTGTACACTTTGGATTCTTTTGCATATTTTATGATCAATTAGATGCAATTTTTAGACAGAGCGAGTTTTTACTACACTGCGACCAAAAATGTTACAATTTTATCATGTCTTCTTATGTTTTTAAACTGCGCCTTTATTTTAAGCTATTTCTATGGGTCAGTATGTTTGTATATATTTCTGTTTGTTTTATAGTTATACTCCTGTTTGCCTGATGAAGCAGGACCACACCTGCGAAACGCGTTGCACTAAGTGGAGTTCAATAAAATATTTTTGTATTGATATATTGTGACTCAATTGAGTTTTATATTTTTGAGGGAGGTAAGTCCACCTGAACATCCCCCTCTTTTAGACGGTTTGTAAACGTTTTTATTCTACTCTGGCGCCTCTGTACACCAAGCCTTGCTGAAATCTTGAGTCCACCCTCGGTGGAGGGGTGCTACCCCATTTCCTATCTACAGAGAGCGACATCTTAAAAACCTGAGTGGGGTCAGGTTCTAATACTCCCCACCTGCACTTGAAGTGGTTGCCTATGGGTAACTCATGTTTGTGAGTATATCTAAATATTTTGCTTTTAACCACAACCAACTTAACAATACTACACCATATCGGGCTCTCGATTTCTCTTTGTTCTTCCAAGCATAGTTTTAGCATTAGTCTCTCCAGGTAAGATCTATATCAAAATTGAAAATTGCGCAAAAAGGGGGATCAGCGCAACACCAGGCCGCCTCCGAATGGCCTCCATCAGAGATGCGCTGAGCCCCCCCAGGAACTACAAACGCACCTTGAACCCAAACAGAAGCTCTGCATATACACCAAATGCATGGCTGTTAAGTGGGAGCAGCTGACCAAAAACGAATTACATTAGTACATAGCAAGGAAATGAACAGCGCTACTTAAAAACAGACCAGTGCCTACCTGCAAAAGAGTGCAAGGCCTACTTGTAGGGTCGAATACACACCGAGCATACACATGACCAGTCTACCACTAGAGGAGGATGTTGGTTTCCATTAACAGCTTGCATGCAACCTATTAAGTACTCGTCCCTCCCACTGCAAAGAAGTCAATCCTCCATGGGAGGGTAAACAGAAGCTCTGTATATACACCAAAAGCATGGCTGTTAAGTGGGAGCAGCTGACAAAAAACGAATTACATTAGTACATAGCAAGGAAATGAGCAGCGCTACTTAAAAACAGACTAGTGCCTACCTGCAAAAGAGTGCAAGCCCCACTTGTGGGGTCGAATACACACCGAGCATACACATGACCTGTCTACCACTAGAGGAGGATGTTGGTTTCCATTAACAGCTTGCATGCAACCTATTAAGTACTCGTCCCTCCCACTGCGAAGAAGTCAGTCCTCCCATGGAGGATTGACTTCTTCGCAGTGGGAGGGACGAGTACTTAATAGGTTGCATGCAAGCTGTTAATGGAAACCAACATCCTCCTCTAGTGGTAGACAGGTCATGTGTATGCTCGGTGTGTATTCGACCCCACAAATGGGGCTTGCACTCTTTTGCAGGTAGGCTCTAGTCTGTTTTTAAGTAGCGCTGCTCATTTCCTTGCTAAGATCTATATCAAAGCCTGTGTGTAAAAGCCCACAAGACAGGAAGGCATGAAATGAGAAAGCTGTCTCTCTCATTGCAGACTAAAGTTGTGTACCAACCTGAGGAAATTCTGATCTATATGATCTTCTATGATTGTGTCAGTTAACAGTTTATCCCTGAGGAGGGTACAGATGTTCTGCTTGGCCCTTCTGTACTATGGAGGTTGGGAGAAAGAATAAGCAACAGGTTTCCACTGCAACATACAGGGGGGACTACAATAGCAGTTAGGCCATGTTCACATTGCATTTCGCTCGCGTGGTCGTTCGCGTTGGCCATTTTTGGGGGGGTTGCTCCTCCCGGGGCTTGGGTGGGCGATTCGTATTTGTGCACAACGCATTTATACACACTTTTCCCGAGCGGTTTTTTAATTCACTCCCTGACGCAAGTCAGGAAGTGAACTCTTTGACCCAGAAAATAATAAATACAATGTATTTATTCTTAAAAACACAAACGCAATTGCTGCACAAAGCGATTTTCTGAGCATTTTGCGTTTTTCCGATACCTTCCATTGAGGTGGAATAACCCCGATATCAAGGGCACCTCCTGTATTCACAAATTAATACTTCTGATAACACAAATATAGTGTGTAAGTAGCTTAACCCCATTTCCATTACTACTCAGAAAATTAACTTTCCTGTGACACACAAACACTGTGCTACAGGAACACGAATTAACCTATCTTGCTCTGTATATTTGCACAATATCATGCTTGAGCCTATTTCTTCATAGTTTTGGTACTCAGAGAATAACTGGAAACTACCCAGTGTGGTCTCAAATCATGATTTATCCTCTCCAACCTGCCATTGCTGAGCAATCACCACAATCAAAGGGAAAGTTTGTTTTAGAAGACAAGTCATTCCTATATTTCAGACTGCAAACAGCAGGAAAGAGTTAAGGCTACAAAAAACAAAAACAAAACATGGCTGTGCCTAAAGGCACACCATCAGGAAAACTGCTAGGAAAATCCAGCCTAGACAGCTGTGCTACGTGTGGTTATATTAAGCTGAAATAGTACATTAACAATAATGTTTTTTTTTGCCAAAAGCAAGGTCTGCATTAGTCTATAAATAATAGAAAATATCCATATAACACAAGCAGAAAAAATATCAGAGAAATAAAAAACAAAAAGACAAATTCTTTCAAAAGTTCAAGGGGTGCGGAAGGGAAGAACAAGAGGGAAAGAACATGGGAACTATCCAAAAAAGACATAGACAGTGCTAGGAGGAACAAACCAAAAATGTGGAGAGAAAAATTGTAAGAGAATACACATTTTCTAAATATAACCATTTTATTTGAGGGAAGATCTGATTTTGATCAGCCTGGAATTTTTATCTATTAGAACAGAGTGTCTAGTTCCTGTCTATGGAAATCATAGTAAAATTTCCAAAGAAATCACAGCAATTTAAAGGTAAATTCTATCAGATGGTGAGACTTCTGCACTAGCTTAAGCAGAGGCGTTCCACACAATTTTCCACTCATTTTAAATAGCCCTGTCAACAGGTCTCATCTTACAGTATACTACTAGAGTGGACTGCTTTGCATTAACTTTACATTGTGATCTTATTAACACGCATATTTTGACACGGACTCTACTATATCCATTCTTAAAGTGGGATTCTACTCCCAAAACAAAACTTTAAGTAAACAAATTTTCGGCAAAACAGGAAAAGAGGGCACAGACGCCCTGGGAGAAAAAAGGGTGCCGCCATAGGCACCCATTATAAAAGCTACGATTTGCGGCGGCACCTCCGGCCACCCAAATTTACCTCCTTTGCCAAAAATCGCGGCTTTGCAGTAGCACCTCCAGTCGCCCAAATTCACCTTCTTTGACGTAAATTGCGGCTTCAGCTCACAGCGTGGCCTTGGTCAGCTGGCCTTTTACGGACGCTGCTGAATTCCTTACGGAATTCACGGGCAGGTTATTTTGTATGTAAATTTACGGTATGTCCGTAAATTTACGTAAGGTTGCCAACACAGCTTTGACTCTGTACAGTATATGCAGGCAAATGGGGTCATTCATAATTGTATTTGCGATTGGCGGTTGCTGGGCAATGATCATCAGCATGGTAACCATGTAGCATTGCATGATCACACCTCCAGTTGCCTTCAAATGCCTGCTCACATACAGGAGCAGATGACAGGTGGTGAATCCACCAGTGTCAGCTGTAAATGTGAACTAAGCCTTTCATTGACTGAACTCCACATCAGCTCTGTTGCTTGCTTGACCACATGTTGATAATAGACACGTTCTAAATCCCCTTAGTGTGCATAATGCAATAAAATACAAACACATGAGTTCAGTATAAATATGTATGGTACTACGTCTTGGTGTACTTTATATTGTTATGCACACCCAGAAGCTATAAGACAGCAAGTAAATACTTGCAAGACAGCAAGTATTAACTGTATAATGTCAAGGAGAAGATGGGCATCAGCGGTTCTTTCTTTCTTTCTTAGAGTGAAAAGGTTTTATCTTAAGATAATCTAGTAATAGTCTAATAAAAATGCAGTCAAATGTGAACACACATGATGCAAGTCCTAAATCACTGTGTGAACGGCCATTGGCATCACATATACTCTAGTGCTTGGACATCATAAACTTTCAGGAGAGAAAGAGTATCAGGATCAAGTAACAAAGCAGGATGAGATATAGCTACAGCCAGTGTTCAATCGTCATCTATCTGCTTGCTTTGACAGACTACAAACTTGCACCAGAAGCTAACCATCCCAGTGCAGAATCGAATAATGTATTACATGCACATAAACTCAAACAATATCAATCTGTTTTCAGCAAACCATCTCATGTCCTAGGCACTGAATCAGAACACCCAGCTGAATATGCAAGTCCTCAGCTAAGGTGCAGGGAGGCGAACAAAGAACGGCCTACTGTGCAGAAATACAACAGAAATCGGTGACCAAAATCCAGTCAGGTGGATCAGAAAGCCCGTCTGATCTCATTAATTAATGCTCCTTATTTACTTGTCTCATGGGTTATTCCTTCTTATCTGTCTCCCCTCATCAGTTCTCTATCATTATCAGTCTCATAAGTCTAAAGGCCCTAAACATGCTGGTCTGAACTTGGCCATGAGGGACGATAACTACGGCCACAAATCGGGCTGTCAGATCAGCATGGGTACGGCAGCCAGACGATCAACAAAGATTAGGCAAGTCTGATCTTTAGTGATGCCCAATGCACTAGCACCATCATTGTTGCCACCAGTGGCATAGCTAAGAAACTTGGGGACCCAGTGCGAGTTTTACATGGGGCCCAAGCACTCTATGGATATGGAGCCCCAAAACCTACCATGGACTGCTGCAGTGTCAGAGAGGTGTAATCAGAGTAAAGAAACAGTTTGTTAAGGATTACCACTATTCAATGCACATATAGAGGTGTTTATTACCAGCACAACACCAATTAAAAGTTAATAAGATGAAGTAGGGCCCCTAGTAGGTCCCCTGGTCCAGAGGCCTCCGGTGCGGTCACTACCTCCGCATCCCCTACTGCTACGCCATTGGTTGTCACTGTTAACCCTCCTGCCGGAAACCACTCTGTCTCATGCCACTCGTTGTCTCTTTGCCCCTCCCCCCGCATAGCAACATACACATCGTCAGCCAGAGATGTGTGTACAGCGTCATTTCTGCTCTGTCACCTGCAGGGATCAGTACCCGACTCCTTGGGCGACAGGGATCCTGCAGATCAATGCCAGGTGAGTATGTAGCTTTAGTTAGCTCTCCTTGGGCCTGATGCACAAAGAAGTGTTAAAATTGCTGTGTGCAGGCAGCATATGGCAAGGGATTAACATATTCCTCTAGGTGCTGTTATGTAATTTCACAACAAGCCACATATTGGCACTCACCTTCCACCACTCAAGATTCTCTGGAGCCCTGTTTGCTGGTTCCAAGTGGTAAATATAAAATAGTCAGAAATAATATTCCATAGGTATAAAGTAAAAACTACCAAACATAATTTCAAAAAAAAAATTAGACATGATAATTCAAAATGCCTCACCTATAACGGACATTCTTTTCCTGACATTGTTGAAATCTAATATTGCTAAAAGCTGGTATGTTACAATTTTCCCCATTTCTTGCACAGTGATGGTCTCGGGCGTTCGGGACTTGAATATGAATCCAAAATTTCTGGCAGCAGTAACCAGCGCTCCTTCATCTGGCGATTGCACTTGGTAATTGAGTTCCCCTGTGTCATTAATTCCAAGGAAACGAAAACAAAAGACACATTTGTTGTAGTTAATTAAAACAAATAGAAACAAAAAGCATCATAAACATAGCCTGGAATACCCAAATCAGTTTACAAACACTGCTGTTTTTTAATCAATGGTTTTGGTTGATTAAGATCTACAATAAAGACATGGCAATGTAAAATTTGTATGCAAAGACTTGTAACTGCTTGCCGACCGCTCCACGCGTGGTGTGAAAGTGGCGGCAGCCCCAGGACCCCTCCAGGCCAATTGGCTTGAAGTGCTAGGGGCGGAGGTTGCAGGGGATCGCACGCGCCGATGCGTGCACATCCCCCGCTGGAATGACAGAGCTCTACCCCGTCATCAGCCTCCCAGCGGCAATCGCCGCTAGGACACTGTTAGATGGCGAAAGGCCTATGACAGCTGATCGCTGTCATTGGCTGCGGGGGGAGGGAGGGCAGGGGTTAGGGCAAAATCATTAAAAAATTGCAATATTTATTACAAATATATATATATACAGTATAAACATACAGTATAAACAGGCAGGGATCACTTTTGTGCTGATGCAGGGAGGCCTTAAAGCTGCAGTGGCCCTATTAGTAAAAAATGGCCTGGTCACTAAGGGGGGTTTAAGAACGCGGTCCTCAAGTGGTTAAGAAGGAAAAAATATCTATCGACCGATCGATTGATGCATGTATTTTGTTAAACAGCAACAGTGGGCATTGTAGGCCTACAATATAAAGTCCTTCTTAGTTTTGGTGTCGCAATATAGATAAGAAAACTTTACAAAATCAACTTCATTTTATTTTTACAAAAGTTTATAAAACACATTGATTTTGTAGTACATAAGAATTATATCATGCTCTCTCTGTATAATACACATAAAAAAACATGGCAATTGAGTTGGCCGTATCAAAGTGTCCCCAAAAAAGTATTATAGCATTACAACCTCGCATAATTATATATGTCAAACTCATGTATTAACATGAGTTCAAGAAACAGAGAATGAAATGGTAGACGGTCTATAAACACTGGAAAAAATAGTTCTTGGTCTTATAAATTCCAGTATGAAAGGTCAGAGTGAAGATGTGTGGGACCCATCTGTAAACATACACACTATGAGCAATCATCCTGGTATCAGGTCTGAGTCATAGCAATGCTGAAAATGTCTGAACTGCAAACATTTGTCTGACCTAAAACCCACAAGTAGCAAAATTATAAATACTGTGGCACTTCTTTAAATAAGCCTTCAGTAATGTGCAACACATAATCAACAGTCAAGTGGAATTCTGTGTACTGGTTAACCCATTCAGCTAACAGAAAGTGATCTTTTTATAATGTTATAAAATGACATATAATGTTATAAAATGAAAAAAAAAAAAAAAAACATCAAGCATTAACAATTTTTTTGTTAAACGGAATCTCAATGACTTGAAAATTAGGGTATTTTTGCTTGAAGCAGAACCTCAAGCTAGCAACAAAAATAAATCTTGCTTGAAAATATGATCCTAAGTTAAAATATTTTTTGTATAGGCTACAGAGTAATTGAGAAATATCTAACTGAAATGTCTTTTAAAAGGATGAAGGGTTAAGACATTTGTGTATACCAGGACTGCATATTTCAGCCATATAGGGATTATTCAAGAAATCATATATACTGTATTTAACATATATACTGTATTTCGGGAAAAGACTGAGGGCAGCGGCATGGAAGCGATCCATGCATATGGGGCTGGAAGAAGCCCCAGTTATGTATACAACTTTTACGGCTCGGTTCACATTGAGCCCACATCCATTCCTGCGCTGTGTTCTGATCCGTGAAGTGGAGAGGAACAGAAGGATCGTGCAGGTCGGAAACGGGAGAGGGGGCGGAACGTAGCAATGTGAACTTTCATCGGGAAAGCATTGCTTCGGCTGCTGCGTTCCGTTCATCGGAGCGGAACGTAAGCTATTTTAGGCTCAATGTGAACCGAGCCTTATTCTCTCTGGTTAACTTTAAGATGACTGTTGCTAATAAGTTCAATTATCTGAATTCACTGATCTACTGTATTTGCTATAAAAACTTGAAAAATATGAATAAAAAAACCTTGAAATATAAACTAGTCCAGATGGATGAACTAGAAACCTGATGCGTTGAATTGCTTGCATGCATGCAATTTGCCGGATCAGCCGGTGAGCCCACAAGCTAGCATTCACAGGTTTCACCTGCTGAACTGCACTGCAACAGTGCTGGCCCCGGTCACCTCTTCCCCCTTCTTACCATCCTGGAGTTTAGACTGACCCATCCGCCCACTCATCCATCATCATCCAGCACCATAGAGAGCTGGATAGGTAGGCTGGATGGGCCGGAATAAGCATTTTTATTGAATTAAAAGCATAAAGGAAAGTTTGTAAAGCATTTATGGACAATTATGGAGTAGGATCAGTTGAGATATTACCAACAAAAGAAGGTATTCAGCAATCATCATCATTCATAAAGGAGTACATGCTGTAGTAATATTGAGTAGCGCTGCTCTAGGATCAGCACACCTTAATAATTTTGACAAAAAAAGTCCGCATAACGATTTGATTATATTGTAATTTAAAATGTGACTGTGAAATGATTGGAAAATTAAACTTAACTGCCCAGCTGGCTGAGCCTTACAGAGATCATCGCTCTGGCATTAATTACAAGTAATTTTTTTCTCTGTTGATTATGTGAGGATTGAGCAAGAGTGAGGGCTGAGATTTTGCTTCAGCTTACAGATATTTGCAATCTGCCTGGCATAAATAAACTAGCTGTAATTTGTACAAATTCCTTGTTTACTTAAGGAACCTGAACTTGTGTGACTACGGATGCAGCCCTTAAGCTACAGAAGGGCCCAGGGGCAGGAAAGGAGGGCAAAAATTCCTTACCCACTTTCCCTCCAATGTAGGGTCTTTTCTGCACATCTTCAATGATGGCCATGCAGAGAAGTGCAGGAGAGAATATAGTGTTATTGTTTTAGTGCACTCTGCAATCCCTATGCTCCCACCTGCCTCATCTCCTACACTCTTGTCTTCTCCATTTCAACGGTCTCTCAGTGCTCCTCTGATGCCACACGAGTTACAACTGTAGAAAATGCATCGTAGAAGAGAAGAATCCCGCTGCACCGGCCGTGGATTGAAAGTCCAATTTTTATTAAGCAATGTAGACAAACAGCATAAAACAGCTCACGCGTATCGGAGATAACTCATGACTCCTTAATTAAGCTATAATTAAGGAGCCATGAGTTAGCTCCGATACGCATGAGCTGTTTTATGCTGTTTGTCTACATTGCTTAATAAAAATTGGACTTTCAATCCACGGCCGATGCAGGGGATTCTTCTCTTCTATGATACATATGGCTTGCTGGTGTGTCCTGCTACCAACTTAGGAGTGGAGAGGTTGTAGCAACCTGCCATTTCATCTTTTTAGAAAATGCAGTCGTAAGGAAAAGAGAGTCACAAGGCAATCTGGAGAATAGTGACTGCAGTGCATGCAGGGACAGGTAATAACACCCGCTTCCTTGCACTACTCTGCATAAAAGAAGAGGGCATGGCTATATAGGGGGAAGGGGTTATGGTATTAATCAGGGGAACCTGGCTAGAGAGTTGGAGACTGGAGCAACTGGTTATACTGTTGTGAAATGATTATTGCTATGAGGGGGTGAGGAGGGTACCTCATTTTGGTTTAGGTGGGGGGAAGTCGCTGTGGTAATATGGGTACAGTGCTCAGAGAAGGTGGGGAAACCATGCCATAAATCCCTGAACTCCTTTTTTCACTTTATTTATTCACTCCATGGAAGTCAGCAAGAAAGGATATCGGCTGCATGATCACTGGTCCAGGTCACCAAATTAACTGATCTATAGCCCAATGTATAAGTAATTATTGGCAACCATAAATGTGTGATAACCATTGGTTTTGAGTAAATCGATAGATTAAATAAAAATCATGTGTATTGAAGAACTGGACAGGGTGGAATAAATGACAAACCTTCATTTTTCTCTTCAGACATGACCGTGTGACAAAGAGACAGCAATCTGAAGAACTCCTGTACATGGGGTTCCTCCAGCTTTATGGACTCAATTAAGCTGTGATCATAAAATTGGAACTTGCAATCAGCAAGAGAATTAAAGGTGAAGTCCACTGGTGGTGTTTTCTGGAAAAAAAAGAAAACATGTCAGACTGCTAAACCTGTGTAAAATGTCTAGCTGGAAATGACAAATAGCATAAGACAATGAAAGGACAACTATTGCGAATGTAATGTCTAAAATGCATGTGTATATATATTTTTATTAGACATACACTTTCCCCGAGTAAGATGCACTATAAATTACTCTTTTTTGCTGACACTTACAGTATGCAGTAAAAATCTGACAGGTTTTGGACAAGTTCATCTCCTCGTGGAGGAATCATAGTATCATTCAGGTTGTTAAATCAAATATTCGTGGAGGTGGTTTAGAAAAAACACTCCTACAACGAGAAAGCAGCCTATATGTATAATCTGGGCTCTAGGGTGCCAGGGGACCTCAATGTAGATTTTTCTTTTAAAAGTTATTTATAATTTGACCCCTTGTGATATCTCTGAGCCAACACAGTATTGAATTAAAACTGTTAAGTAAATTGATTTTTCCTATTGAGAAAATTAGTCTTTCTGCCACTAGATGGCGCCCACAGTACGCAATGCCGTTCAAGTGAAAAAACTCCCTTGATGGGAGGAGTGATGGCTGCGTATAAGTAGGGCAATGCAAAGCATTACTGGGAAACCACTTCCGCCCTGAGGAAGTGTGGGATTGAACCAATCGAAATATGTAGGCGTTTCCTTCCGGGCACCATATGACAACGCCGTCCATGCCACCTGCAATAGTGTGCACTCTGTAACTGCCTACGGAAGTCCGCTGTCCATCCACCCGGCGCTCATACCGAGTGCAGCTCTGAGCTAAAGCCCTGGATATCGGACTTAGCAGTATCTGGAGACCAGACAGGAAGCGTCTGTTCAGCGGATGGGTGAGAGACTTCTGCCATCAGTCAGTTTCGCTTGTCTTCTAGTTGCATACTCTGGTGCTTTTATGTGCTGCCCTGCTTGCTCTTGCACACACTTCATGCTGGCATATCTTTGAACTCAAGAGGTTCACTGATCCAACAACTGCGATTGAGTTGTGAATTGGACACTTTTGTCAAGTATTGATATCGCTGGGACTTTTGCAGTGGCAATTGCTTAAAGAGGAACTTCAGCCTAAACAAACATACTGTCATTAAGTTACATTAGTTATGTTAATTAAAATAGATAGGTAATATAATCTCTTACCCACCCTGTTTTATAAAAACAGGCAAATGTTTGATTTCATGACGGCAGCCATCTTTTTGGTTGAAAGGAGGTGACAGGGAGCCTGAGACACAGTTCCAACTGTCCTGTGTCCTGATCACCCCTCCCAGTTGCTAGGCAACGTGAATAACAGCATAGGAAATCCCATCATGCTTTGCACAGCTCAGGGAAAAACCGCCCGGCAGATTTCTTTGATGGGGCGGAGCTTAGGTAAAAATGCAGCAACAAATGATGCTTGGGTAAGAAAAACAAAGTTCTGATGCTGTGAAACTGTTAGAGAAACACCAAGCCTTTTCAGTTCTGCTGAGTAGATTTTTAGTCCGGAGGTTCACTTTAAGGAATGAAAGCATTGGACTAAGGCAGTTGGCCTTCTCCCATTTTTTCATCTTGAACTGTGCCTAATGTTATCAGCAAGACTCTAGTGATCACTTGAGGAATGAAAACTGGGACATCTGTTCTCTATACTGTTGCTCATAGCTAATAGGTGATATTCAGGGGAATTATCCTAGCAGAAAGTGGCGGATGGCGTGTGAATGGTTTGTTAGCGTGGGCCAGCCATATTGTTTTTAATTATTTGACAGATCTGTCAGATATTTTTATTAGATGTTTGTCCAAGTATGCACTTTACATTTTTCTATGCACAAATAAAGTGACCACACAGTGGTTTTCTCACGGACATACACGCTAATTTGTGCCTTTTTTCCTGAACCTATATCTAGGAATCATAGTATCTCCCTTATTCCTTGCAAAAGCACTCACTTGGAAAAATCTATACAAACATGTCAGCAAGCCTCCCTATGAGCTTACTATTGGCAGTTGGACTGAGTAACTGCTGTTCAGTAAGTGGTTTTAAAAATGAAGAAAACCCTGAAAATCCCACATGAGGAGTAGAGATGGGCCGAACCTCCGATTTTCAGTTCGCGAACTTCCACAAAAGTTCTGGCCATAAAAGTGATGGAAAAGATGTTTGATGGGGTCTAACACCTGGAGGGGGGCATGGACGAGTGGGATAGACGCCAAAACTCCCGGGGAAAAATCCCCCCCCCCTTCCCCCGAGACACTCATATCGTCGTCGGTCATTGCTTCATTGTGATATGCAAGCCCCTTCACCGTGCCAAGGTAATGATCATGAAGGGGAATTGGCACATGTGCATGCCTTTTGTTTTGTTGTTGCAGTGCAGCCAGAAAAATTAGGCAGGCATTAATAATAATAAGGTCGTTGCTTCATTGTGGACAGACCAAATTTGATCAGCTGGACAGTCACTGTTGTTCTATCATTGCGCTACCACAGCCCGGCGACCATATGGGCTTGAAAACCGCTATCCCCACGGTGCGCACCAGTCCAGCACGGCCGTCACTATGCAAACAGCTGTTTGCGGTGCGTTACATAGTGAGTTTGGTGTGTCAGTGTGAAGCAGTACTCTAATTACACTCCCTGATTGATGTATACACCTGCAAGATGTTTTAAAGCACTTTAGACAAAGACAAGACATATAACATTTATATCGCGCTTTTCTCCTGGCGGACTCAAGGCGCCAGAGCTGTAGCCACTAGGACGCGCTCTATAGGCAGTAGCAGTGTTAGGGAGACTTGCCCAAGGTCTCGTACTGAATAGGTGCTGGCTTACTGAACAGGCAGAGCCGAGATTCGAACTCTGGTCTCCTGCGTCAGAGGCAGAGTCCTTAACCATTACACTTTAGGCCTGCAATTTAGCATTCAATGTGATTTCTGCCCATAAAACGCTGCTTTGCATCAAATCCAGATTTTTCCCCGGGACTTTTGGCATCTATCCCACTCATCCATGCAAGAACTCAGATGTTAGACCCCTTGAAACATCTTTTCCATCACTTTTCTGGCCAGCATAAGTGTTTCTAGTTTTCAAAGTTCACCTCCCCATTGAAGTCTATTGTGGTTTGCGAAAGTTTGCGCAAACCGAACTTTTGCGGAAGTTCGCGTTCGCAAACCGAAAATCTGAGGTTCGAGCCATCTCTACTACATAGGAAAAAGTAATTTATAGTGTATTTCACAATGGAACACATATACATTTTATACAAATGCATAAGTGGATTTTAAATGTTTAAATTTTTTGGAATGGTGATCCTTTGAGGTAATTAATTACTGCAAGTACAAGCTAAAGGGGTTTGCCAGCTCATCTGCACTACGTCTGCAAAGTACTGATCCTTAATTGTAACTAAAAGGACAGATAAGTTAGGATACCTTTTTTTCTGGAAAATGAACAGTCACACACATACAGTGCATAAAAGATGGGAATATTTTGAAAGCAGAGCATGACCGGGAAACATTAGAGTACAAATCCAGGAAACCACTAGTCACTTATAAATGTTGCTATTGATTTAGTGCTTAGCTTAGTAGCATTTTAATGCCAGAATGTTGCATTCAATTTCAATCACACTTTATGTAAACAAAACTGCTTTACTAATAAACTGTTTTTTTTTCCATCCCGAGTGATTCATACGGTTTGCATTCACACTAATACCTGCTCTTCTACATTTATTTATTAATCGTATTACAGGATGAATAGTTGAACAACCCCTGTATCTATCTTCTCTGTTAAAGCAGACTAAAATCCCTGCAATTTATTTTTACAACCTTACTACATATCTTCAGTGAGGGCCAACCTAAACAACCTATTACAAATATACAGTATTAATATGTGGGTAAAAGACTGCACAATCAGATTGTAAGGAGAGCTGCTGTTTCGAACACAGTAAGTAACTAATTACAAACAGCACAAATCAATAGCATAGTTCACAATTAGCAACTGGTAGATAGGTAACGCTAAGGCCTGGTGCACACCAAAAACCGCTAGCAGATCCGCAAAATGCTAGCAGATTTTGAAACGCTTTTTCTTATTTTTCTGTAGCGTTTCACCTAGCATTTTGCGGTTTTGGGAAGCGTTTTTGGTGTAGTAGATTTCATGTATTGTTACAGTAAAGCTGTAACTGAACAGCTACTGCAACAAAAAACGCCTGGCAAACCGCTCTGAAGTGCCGTTTTTCAGAGCGGTTTGCGTTTTTCCTATACTTAACATTGAGGCAGAAACGCATCCGCAATCCAAAATCTGCAGCAGCCCGGGAGTATGCGTTTCTGCTAAACGCCTCCCGCTCTGGTGTGCACCAGCCCATTGAAATACATTACCCTAGCGGATCCGCACCCGCAAGCGTATCGCAAACCGCAGCAGAACCGCTCTGGTGTGCACTAAGCCTTAGGCACTATTTAAATAAGGAATCCCAACAATATTCTACAGTGTCTTTAACTCTTTAGCAGCCAATTTTTGTAGATGTTTGCAAGTACTCTGGGCCAAATTATTTTAGCACATTTTTTTCTTCTTTGATACATTTCCTTGCTTCTAATTAGTACTGCTGTAAGGTGTATTTATGGCCACTTGTCACTAGAAGCAGTGTGATACAATAACAGAAGACTTCTGCTCTCAGTTTCTATATTTTCTGCTAGTAGAGAGAGATCAAAGCATTCTAAGAATTTACAGCACAAGTTCTGTCAACTGAGGTCAAAAGCAGTGCACTTATATCAAACTCGAAAACTCTATTGAAGCTGCTAATGGGTTAAAGGTCATACACTAGTGTGCATACTGTAGTTAAGGGCACAGAGTACAATAGTTATTAATGCATAGCAAAAGCTTCTATAAATCCATAAACTTTAATTAGCTTAACATTGATAAGAAAAAGGGCACGTGTATGTGCTGTGCAGCAGTATGCTCTAACAACAAACTGCGGTATACATTTCGAGCGCTAAGAAGAGCTGCAATAGTCAGCATAGTTGAATAGCATCAGCTCTGCAACAGAGAGCAGTGCAGGTGCCAAGCTGTTGCGTAAAACACATGGCCTGCTGAATTGCAGAGCTATGTGATAGTGTGCCCAGGCCCTTATTATGTTGTTCTGAGCCAACACTCTAATTATGTTTTTTGAGGTACACCCTGCTTATTGTTATGCTTGGTGCACACGCCGATAAATTCTGTGTTTTGGGGTAACGTTGCCTAATTGTTATGAGAGGAGCTGCCTGAATAATTATTTTCTAAGCAGTGGATGTTGTAGAAAAATAATATTTTATTGCATCTCATAAAGTGTTTTAAAAAGTAACAATGGCATTATTTTTTTTTGTATTACAGGATAGGGGGCTTCATCAAAAGTTTTGCAGGGCAGGCCCACTGTCTTTGGCCTATAATGGCCATGCCCACTATTCTGCATGGCAAGCTACCCGCAGGATGCACAGGCCCAAGTCTGTGATAAACTACTCCCCAAACTGCTTTTTACCCCCTTAAGAGGCGGCAACTCTTGTTTGGATGGACTGGCCTTGATCTGTTACTAAGAGGAAAACCCATACTGGTGAAAACCTATTGATGAGACCATCACTCTCAAAGTCCCTAAAGGCCAATACTCACCATGCGATTCTCCAGACAATTTTTACGATGACTGGCGATTTTTTAAGCAAAGAGTGGTCATTTCTGCGCTCCTGCAATGTGGGTACAGGCGCGCAATCATTTAGCGCAAATAATGGCCGTCAGGGTGGATCGGATTGTTGAGATCCCCGGCGACTCAGCGCAAAGTACTGTAATCGCTTGACTTCCCATTTGCATAGTCTTGTGCCCTTGTGTAACGTCGTGAATAGGGAGAGGACTTGCTGAATGCTTGTCGTTAAGGGGAGGTCGCTAGACCTGTCGGGTGGCGAGCATTCAGCTTAAAGCAACAGGGTAAAGGTAAGCTTTGTCCAATTTAAAGAACTGCTTTCTGTGTTGTGTTATTAAATCCATATGTATTATTATTATTATGTATACATTATTATGTAATAACATACATTTACAAAATAAAAAAAAATACTAGGTGCCTTGTGTAGTTATAGAATAAAGGAATAACTACCTCATTAATTTCTACTTTTCGACCCAGTTCATCTCGAACTTCACCTATAACACAAGAAAAAACAAAATAAAGGTATTGAGGGGCATACTAACATCATATTAAGAAATACTTTCTTTTGGTCTAAAGCTTTAAAACTATATTAAATATAAACCTATGATAATGTGCCCCTAAAGGATGCTATTACTAGACTCTATACGGGCAGCATGGTGGCGTAGTGGTTAGCTCTCTCGCCTTGCAGCGCTGGGTCCCTGGTTCGAATCCCAGCCAGGGCACTATCTGCAAAGAGTTTGTATGTTCTCTCCGTGTCTGCGTGGGTTTCCTCCGTGCACTCCGGTTTCCTCCCACATTCCAAAAACATACGGATAAGTTAATTGGCTCCCCCTAAAAATTGTCCCTAGACTACAGTACTTACACTACATAATATAGACATATGGCAATGGTAGGGATTAGATTGTGAGCTCCTTTGAGGGACAGTTAGTGACAAGATATATATATATATATATACATTGTACAGCGCTGCGTAATATGTCGGCGCTATATAAATACTAAATAATAATAATAATAATACTAGCAGGGTCCAACTGGCAACCTAAAGCTAGAAGTATTGGAACTTATATTGCTCTAATATAGGCATGAAGAAGAATCTTATCAAGTACGTGTTTAGGCTCATATACACATACCAACAATCTGACCAACTATCTTCCAATCTTGTCTGTTGGAAGACAAGTTGGGCGTGTGTACACCTGGCAAACAATTAGATAACTAAATGATAATAGGTTGTTTGCCAGATCCAACCAGTGGATCAATCTGCCCAACTATCATGAAGGTGCGTACAAGTACAAGTTGAACAACTTTGTTGTTTTTGAATGTGGGCATGCTGTGCAGTTTGTCACTTAGCTTGCATGCATAGTATTTAAGTGAGTTGGTTGTTTTGTGGGTTGGCGTGTGTGTACGTACTTGTCAGGTAAACAACTTGTTGTGTGGTTGGTCATGTTGTGCAGTTGGCTTTGCATTGTATGAGCCTTTTGGTTCATAAAAAACACTTGAATGGCTTTCTCTAAACACTTATAGCATACGTTTGTACTTTTTTTTTCCAACATCAGAAGCATTAATGAACAGGAAAGTCCTAAATTTAAGGTGACACTGTACTAACGACTGGTCACTGACTGGGCACAACTGTTTCAAGGAACAACAAACTAACAGATAAATAGACATATAATAGATTCCACCTACCATACAGTCTTCCATAGATCGAACATTTGTTAAATGTCATGATGTTCTGAGTAAGTGTTCCTGTTTTGTCAGAGAATATGTACTCTATCTGCCCTAATTCTTCATTAAGCGTGGTGGTCCTAGCCTCAGCAGGTGTGCCTTTTTTGGAGTAGTACATTTTACGGTCCCAGTTGATAAAGTAACTATGACCAAGTCGAATAACTTCAACACTTTAAAAGAAAACAACAAAAACAGAAAGTAATTACTAACATCTACCATAGAAAGATACTACAATATGGCAAAATATAAAAAAAAAGCTATTCACTTGCATATGATTAAATTCAAGGTTCGGAGTGAAAGGGTAATGCATAGATATGTTATCTATAACGATAGCATGCCTTTAATATCAAAATAAATTTTGGAGAAGCATGATGAGTTGTGTTAATTACAAAAGGAAAAATAAAGCATAAATCATTCTAGGAAAAGCTATACTTTAAGATACCTCAGACTTCACTATTAAAACTAAGAAAGTAACAACTTCAATTTAATCTGAAATGCGCATTTCATGTCATGCCCCTGATGTCAACTTCAGGCCCTGCTCAGGAAGAAGTATGCAATACGTCTGGAGAAGAGGCAAGGCATTTTATGAGATGCTTCTCAAGTGTTGTCTTTTAGGCGCCATTCACGTCATGCATTCCGTTGTGGTTCCTGAAAGGTTGCAGTGCAGTGGCAACTTGAGACATACTTTCCAATTGAAGTAGGAAAAAAAAAATCGCAAACTGAAAATTTGCATAAAAACACGCAAAAAAAAATAAAAATTGCACAGCATGGTTAATTTTAAAAGTACCCCACAAAACTGCAAATGCAATTTAGGGCCCCATTTTGCAGAAAAAAATACAAGTTCTCAGTTTTCACCTATTATTATTATTATTATTTTAAAATAAAAAGTGCCATTGTAGATAAAAATCACAATTTAAACTAGCTATTTTATTTTACAAAAAAATAAATAAATTACATTTTGTTGCTACTACAATGTATAGCGATATTTAATTTTAAAATAAAAGTAGATTTTTCTGTGTTGTGTATTTTTTTTATTAATACTACAATGTTTATAAAAACATGTCTAAAGGTAAACAAGGGGAAAGAAAGGCTTATACAGATTAGTTGCTTTATTATGCAGGAGGTGTGGTTTCAAAAGTGGGTGGGGTTTTAGGAGGTAGCTAAACAGTATTTTCATAATAAAAACCCCCATCTTTTTCTTATAGTTTGCCCTAGAGAAATAGTGGTTGCCCATCGTATTTATAGCTTTCCCCGGCATCTAGTGTAGCTTTCCCTTGGGTTTGATGGTCCCTTCCATTTCATTTTTTTTCCCTTAGTAGTCAAGTGGTCCCTCCCCCTTTAAGGTATTATATTTGTAGTCTAGAGGTCCCCCTTGCCCTTTAAGCTATTCCCTGTTAGTCTACTGGTCCCCTGTCTATCCCACTATTACTGAAAGTCTTGAGGCCTCCCCTCCACCTGAATAGTTTTACCTGGCAGTCTAGTGGTCTCCCCTTAAAGTGTAGAGATGTACAGAGGCACCGGTAGGATAAAAGGTCGCTAAAATGTTTAAAACGTTCGGGATGCGGTGGTGGACCAGTCAACCCAAAAGACAGACACAAGTACTGTCGATTACAGTCGAAAGCAATTTATTCACATACTCCTTAGCACAAGTTGCAGCGCGTTTCACGGGCAGAACCCCGCTTCATCAGGCAATAATAAACAGGAGCAATAAACAGCACGGAGTCCAAATGGAGCTTGGCACCTCTGTGGAGGTAACCCTGGTTTGTTAGTATAATACTTACACTTTACATTATTTCACCATTTTCCAGTGCATACTACACTATATTGGGCTCTCTGGTCTTTGTTTTGTTCTCCCCTTAAAGTGGTTCCCCAATGGTCTAGTGGTACCCCTCGTTCCCACAGCTCTTCATGGTAGTGTAGAAACCCCCCACCCCATTAGCTTTCCCTGGTAGTCTAATTGTCCCCCCTCCCCCTTTAAGCATTCCCTGGTAGTCGTAGCAGTTTCTCCCGTTCCCTGATAGTCCCTGGTAGTCTAGTGGTTTCCCCAACCCCCATTGCAGAGGCCAGCAGACAGGAGCCACAAAAAAGCTAATAAATTTAACACAAAAGCTGTACTGATGTCCATTATAACATCTGCCCATACAGTGTAATGTATTTTATTTTTTTGGGGTGCAATGTATACTATTTGACAAGCTATTTTCAACATCAATTTCACTGTAAAAATCAATCTGGACACAGGGGGTACAGCTAACACATAACAGGAAATAGCATTTCTACAGCCTAGATTGCATATAAACCCCTTTAGCTTATCCTTATGCCTTGTAAGCCGTTTTCTTATACAGTGTTTCCACTTTCCAGGAATACCAATATATGTTCCAGGTAGGCTGTTTGCTTACAACACTTTGTAGCTGATAGCCTCCCAGTTATAAAATTGGGTTACTACTACATGAGTGACTATTTATGCAACATGTTGCAGAAACATGAAGCGATTTGTACAATATTTGTAGAGGTTCTACTAGCAGCTAGCCAATGGCTGACGTCTGACAGGAATTTAAGGAGTGACGTTTTTGCAGGCAATGGTCTCTTCTGTTGCAAATCTATTGCTAGATACTGGTTGTAGTGACTAGTTGCTGCAACAAAGTCAACAACTTCACACGTTGAAAGCTAATGAAAATGTATGTGTATACAGTGGACACTGAAGAATGCACAGAAGGCATTTGGATAGAAGAGAACAGCCATCGTGAATTATTATTATTATTCCCTTTTTATAGAACTGACATACTGCACAGTACTTTATAGCTTACATTGAATCATTCCATTCCCAAGACAACCATGAACAATATATCTTGACATTTCTTAGCCAGGAAAGTGCTGAAAAGCTATTTTATAGATAAGGTGAAGAATAATTAATAATTCAAGAGTTGGTAAATCAACCCCTTTGACTTAGAGGCAGGAATAATCCTTGTCACAAACAAGTGTCAGATACTAAGCTATCCTAGCCAGAATACATAGCCTGAAAAAAAAACCCACAGCAGAAGCCACATGGGCTTTAGACATCTGCAATCTTTCTAGTTAATATTTACACATGGCACTTCATGCTGATACAGTAGTCTTATGAAAAGGGCTTTTCTAAAGTAGAATAAGGTTGCTTCAACTGAGAACCTTTTTCTTTTGTAGAAGTTGTTTTATCACCGATCAAGAGCAATTTATTGGCTGACGATATTCCTAGGCACTTCATTCAGCCAACAGTCTGGCTGATTGACGTGCAGATGTTAGTTATTTAAAGGACAACTATCAAAGTTAGTTAAAATTCTAAATGCCACATATATTTCCAGTAATTACTAGCAAACAGCAATACAAAGGTTGTCTCTCTCTGCCACGCAACCAAAGTAAACAGTTTACAGCCAGGGAGAAGTGTAACCTAGATACATATTACAGCTCTGCCCCCTCCCCCCTCCATCCTGACACAATTGTTACATTCAGCTGATAAACAAAGCTAATTTTTTCACACAGACTGAGCTGATAGACCTCTGAAAAGGCTTCTAGTATTGCTTACTAAACGCTCTATAGGAATGTGGGTTTCATAGAAAAACTGTTTCTTTGATATTTGTTCTTTAAGTGCCTGGCTAAAGCTGTGTGATGACCACAAAATGTTGAGGAAAGCATGATAAAATTGCATTGTATGTTGATGTCGAATAGCCCTGAGAGCCCCTATCCTTGGTTAGGGATGTTTTTTTAGTTTGACATTGATGATCCATTTGCCCTTCTTACCAACTAAAATGTGCACCTCCCTATTTCCAAAAGTGCATCCTCTCTCGTTGAGGTCTAGGTAAGCTGCAGTGTTAGTCCTCCAGTATTGGGCCATGCCTTTATGATAAAACAGCTGGACATATTAATCAATTCCTGCTTTACTGAAGGAAGCAATCATCAGGCCTCTCCTCAAAAAACCCTCCCTGGACCCAGACGCAATGACCAGCTACAGACCTGTCTCTAACCTCCCCTTTCTGGGCAAGCTAATTGAAAAAGCTGTTTACCTCCAGCTAGAAGCCAAAATCCTACAAAACAACAGTTATGACCCATTCCAGTCTGGCTTCAGGAAACACCACAGCACTGAAACTGCCCTCATCCAAATATGCAACCACCTGCTCATGGCAAGAGACAGAGGAGAGTGCTCCATCCTCATACTGCTAGACCTTTCTGCAGCCTTTGATACAGTTGACCATGACATCTTGATAAACAGGCTACAGGAATACTGCGGCATTGATGGCATAGTTCTTCAGTGGTTCCAATCCTTCTTGAGTGGCAGAACCCACAAAGTGTCTATGGGGCCCTTCCTGTCCACCCCTGTATCACTTAAGTATGGGGTGCCCCAGGGCTCAATCCTCTCTCCCCTGCTTTTCACGATTTACATGTTACCGCTGGGAAAACTAATCCAAAAACATGGCCTGACATACCACTGCTATGCAGACGACACCCAACTATATCTTTCCTTCAAGCCTGGTGTGACAGACCCAACTTTAACTATAAACGCCTGCTTACGTGAACTACAGCAATGGATGAATGACAACTGGCTGAAACTAAATGCAGACAAAACTGAAGTCCTTCTGATAGGAGGGCAGAGCATGATAACAAAACAACTTAACTTGCAGTCTTCACCACTGGGAATAGGAGGCACGGATCTGCGCAGCTCTGATCATGTGCGTAGCCTGGGAGTTCTAATTGATTGGGATTTAAACTTCAGAACTCAAATCTCTGCTGTGGTGAAATCATCCTATTTTCACCTGAAGAACATTGCAAAAATCAAGCACCTCATTCCCCCAGAAGATCTGCCAACCTTAGTCCACGCCTTCATCACATCCCGACTGGACTACTGCAATGCTCTCTACACTGGCCTTCCAAAAAAGGACTTGTACCGACTACAGCTGATACAGAATACTGCTGCCAGACTGCTAACCAACCAACCCCGTCACTGCCACATAACGCCAGTCCTGCACTCCCTTCACTGGCTACCTATAGAATGGAGGGTCCTATTCAAGATCGGCCTACTGACATTTAAATCCCTGAATAATTTAGGCCCTGGATACATGAAAGATATGTTGCAGCTGCGTAGCAATCCCCGCATTCTCAGATCAACAGGTTCTAATAATCTAGTCATACCCAGAGTCCACTTGGAAACTTTTGGTCCCAGAGCCTTCTGTCATGCTGCCCCTACGTTTTGGAACTCCTTACCTCAACAGATCAGGACAGCTCAATCCCTGGACGTGTTTAAATCCAGACTGAAAACCCACCTGTTCAGTTTGGCATTTGCAGAAATATAACTTTTGTTGTGTGAATACTTCATCCTACTAATTACTGAATCTGAGAGAGCCTAAGCGCTTTGAGTCCTATGGGAGAAAAGCGCTATATAAATGTTATTGTATTGTATTGTTGTATTGTAATTCCCAGTTGCTTTATTGACTGAAGATTAGTCTGACATGCCCATTCCTCATCTCCTAACAAGTTCCTGGAGTGCGCATGTGAGTGAGGAGGAGGGTGCTGGAAGGTGTGAGGGTGGGGGAATCTGGTCTAATATCTAGTGGTGCAAAGTACAGTAGTAGTATGGATCAATATTAGATATCTATCATTTACTTTATCTACAAGTGTATAACTAGCAAAATTATCTTTTTTTTTTTTCTACCTCTGGCATACATTCTAAGAAGATCTTCTTAAACTGTATGCTACATTGCAAAAAGGGAAGATAGCAAGACAAAGAAATCTAGCTAAAAAAACTTGTACCTCCTGTTTGACTCCTACCACCCAACTGAAGCACAAGCTGAATATAATTAAAATGCTACACCACTGGGCTGAGATTATAACTACAGCACAAAAGTGAAAAATAAGAAATATATACACCTCAGAGGAGCTTTAAATGCTTGTGGCTAACCGAACTGGGCGTTTGTATAAACAGCAAGGTCAAGAGAAAACACCAGACTAAGTAATAGAGGAGAGAAACAAAAATCACAGAGCAAATTTAGAGATCTCACATGCAACTGGAGTGCCAGGGAAAAAATGACCTGGCATTTCTGTTTTCCTCTGTAGTGGAAGCAGTAGAAGAAAACATCTCTGCTTTCTTCTGTAGCGGAAAGCTACATATGTTGTCCTCCATTCTGTGTCTTCTAAAATTGGCTAAAAAGATCATAATTAGTCTAAGTAGGATGCTGCATTCTTTTGCATTTGGAAAGAAGTCAAATACATGTTCAAGTATTTACCAGTCATTAGACACTGCTTTTGAAAGTAGTGGTGCGCTTTGATGATTGTGTATTTGCTTTTCAATAGCTATTGTTTGTATTGTAGTGCTTAGCTTTCCTCTGAGATGACTGATTTAATTGATCCCTGTCTTTGCAAACTGTTACTTGTAAACTGTAAAATGAAACCTATGTAAGCATGAAATTGATTGCAAGAGGGAGACTTGTATCTAGACAATCGGTGTAGGTCATGCTGTAGGTGCTTGCTGTACATGTTAAGGGCTCTTTCACATCAGAGCTTGCGTTGGAGAACGCTCAAAGCATACGTTTTGTTGTATGCATTTTAATATGCGTTGCACTGCAGTGAGTGTGCGTTTTTAATGCGTTTTCAATGTGCTACAGCACATAGGAAAACGCAGGTAATTTTTTTTCTTTTTAGTTTTCAACTTTCTACATTGTTCCTCCATTGCATTCTGGGACTGATTGCCTGCGTTAACGGTTTAAAAACATGCATAGTGTGCGTTTTACATTGACTAACATTGTAACGCATAAAGCTAGCGTCGGCCGAAAAACTGCGCCTGGGTGCAGTGTAACGCAACGCACAAAAACGCAGCGTTATATGTGAAAGCTAAAATGAAAGTCTATGGACTTTCATTTTACCTTGGGTAACGCAAAGTTTACCCGTTGCGTTGAAACGCAGAAAATCTGCCCTAATGTGAAAGAGCCCTAATAAGCTCTGGATATTTTTGCTTCTCCTATCCATGGTATTTGCTATCTACCACTTCATTCCCTAGTGACAACAGACACTTACAATCAAGCTCTGGTGACACAGATACAGAAAGTGGGAAGATTTCTACCAAAGGGGACTCGGACAGCTGGCAAACACTGGCTTTACCCAAAACTGCTAAAAAAAAAAAATGTTGGAGACCAGCTGATAAAAGGGGGCTTTCTGGGTCCCTATGCTATCACCCCACTCCTCGGACACTGGAAATGGGAAAGATCCCTTTGTTCATAGACATGCTCTGCAAAGTGAGAGATGTTGCTTTCCACACCCCTTTTGCAGAAAACTACCTAATAGTATGGATGCAGGGGGCTGTACTGCCTATAAAGTGGAACGGGGGGGGGGGGGGGGGTGAAGGAATGCTACTTAGAATACAAAGTAGAAAAGACAAACAATGTCTATCAAAGACCCATTGTTGACACCCCTTGCACATGTAATTTATCAACAATTACGTCACTGGTAAACACATCGTTCAGCTGGGGCTGCTCCCACATTTATCAAATAAATACAGGATGGCACTGAGTAGGCAATTGAGCACATGTTTGCACCATTTCTCAATTCATTTCTAAGCAACCACACTCAGCTGCAGTAGCTAGACATAGCTCTGGGTATACAGAATAGCAATAACCTGGGGGAATGATAAATAATTAGAATTAAAATGGAATGTTTGTAAAGTTTCCTCTCCTAATCCTTGCATTAAAAAGAATATGTAACCTTCCCTCCCACATCTTTCCACAACACTAATAAAGTCACTAATAAAGTAATTGCAACAGATTTAAGCTGAGAGATCACAAAATGCAATCCCTTGGTTTAGTAAATTGGACAATATGTTTTATTACAAAAGTTGCAAAGACAGTCTTTAAGTTTTATTTATTTGTTCTCTCTTCCCTCCTCCCTTCCATCACTCACACTCCCTTTCTTCCACCCCCGCTTCACTCTATATCTTCCGTTTCTGGTCCTCCCTACCTTATTCACTACATTCACATCCGTACCTACCTTCATACCGCTTACTTCTTACGCCCTACAGTTTTGTTTTTTTTACCACCACAGTTTACGTTAAGTAAATATTCCTCACATTATGGCTATCATGTTGGACAATGCAGTGCAGTGTGCATCCTGCAACATGTATGCATGCCTTGATCAGTAGATTGAGGGTGCTTACTGTTGCCCTGGGTGTGTGCGTGTTGCTCAGTTAGGGGCTGAAGTTAGAGAGCTAAATGAGCACCTTGTAACACTGAGATGCATAGACAGCATGGAGAAGAGCTTGCATCTTCCAATCATGATCCAGACACTGATTGGAACCAGTGAGGATGTGGAGGGTAGAGCACAGCTCGAGCAAGAAGCAGAGGTAGCTGCTAGTTGGGTCACAGTTAGAAGGGGTAGGGGAAAAAATGTAAGGAAGGCTAGTCCCGATATGTCCCTCCCTAATAAGTATGTTTGTTTGCATAATATTGGTGTAATGAATAGTGACATGTCAGCTGCGGTGGATAGCAGTACCACTGCAGCTGCTTCGGGTTCCCTGTCTGCCAGTCTACCTGTGCCGCGGGCGTCTAGCACGCCGAGGACAGGTGTGGGCGGTAGTCACAGATCGGCTGCGGTGGATGGTGGGTCTACCGCGGGCATTGCTGGTTCTCTGCCTGCCAGGTTTTCCGCGTCCCAGGCATCTAGTACGCCGAGGACGCGTGTCTCTGATGGACTCAGGAGCACTCTAGCGTGCGTGTGTGCGCGCTCGCCGTCAGGATTCTTATGCCAGGAGGAGGCGCGTCAGCTCACCGGCTGGTCGGCTGACGTCAGAAGGCACGCTCGCCTCTCCTGATTGGCTGAGGCTGGTGAACGTGCCTTGGGGGTTCTCCTCCGCTTCTTAAGCCTCTTGGCTTCACTTGCAAATTGTTTGCTGTCGTGAATACTTCGTGTTAGCGCTCAGACCTTAGATAGTTCCGGTGTGCTTTGATCTGGGAGGAAACCAGGGATTTCACACAAGACTAGGAATTATTATTACTATTGTCGATTACTGTTTATTATCTGTGTATGACTCTGGCTAGCTCTGACCTATCTTGCTCTTAGTGATTCTGTACCTTTGCCTATCTGATCCTGAGTCGCCAACTCAGCTTGTATAACGTTCTGTCTCTGTCTCCTGATTTTGTACCTCTGCCCATCTGATCTTGCTGCCAAACTCTGCCTGAAATACGTTCTGCCTCTGCCTGTCGATTCTGTACCGTAATCTGTCTATCTGTTGCTGAACTGATCTGTCTGACCACTCTACTCTCATCAGAGAGCCCGTGTCTCTGGTGAGAGGTGCAGTACTAGGAGTACCCACCAGCTCCTCTGGTGAGGTATTGTTTATACTGTCAGTACTTACTGTTGCACCAATCACTACACTCAGTGCATTAAAGTGTGTATAGCTCACCTTACCTCTCGGTGGCTATTTGTATTGTTAGCTACACCTCAGTATTGGTATATCTGTATTATTGGTGATTCTGCAGATCACCATATAATCAGGTATATATCTGCATTATAGGTGATACTGCAGATCACCTGATAATCAGATCTCTGATCTTGCTAGCATCAATCGTTAGAATTGGGGATAATGATTCTGGAGTAGCAACGCTGCAGCAGGTTGTGTCCCTTAGCAACCAAGGGACAGACTGCTGCAACAAGAATGGAAATAGGAGTGCACCTAAGGCTAGACAGATACTGGTGGTAGGGGATTTAAATATTAGGCACACAGATAGGGTAATCTGTCGAAGAAACCATGAATGCCGTACAGTCCATTGTCTTCCGGGTGCTCGCGCTAGGCAAGTAGCAGAACGAATTGACAGATTATTGGGTGGGGCTGGGCAAGACCCGGCTGTCATTGTACACATTGGTATCAATTACAAAGTTAGTGGGAGATGGAAGGTCCTCAAAAATGATATTCAAGTACTTGGAGATAAACTTAAAGCAAGGACCTCCAAGGTGGTGTTTTCTGAAATACTACCACTGCCATGCGCTACACTTGAGAGACAGAGGGAGCTTAGGGAGTTGAATAAGTGGCCGGGAAATTGGTGTAGGAAGGAGGGGTGTGGATTCCTGGAGAACTGGTCAGACTTTACAGTCGGCGACAGGTTGTGTACAGTAGGGATGGGCTGCACCTAAATGGGGAGGGTGCAGCTTCATTGGGGGAGAAAATGGCTAAACGGTTGGAGATTTTAAACTAGGTCTGGGGGGAGGCAGGAGGGAAAAGTTTCTATGTGGACAAGATAAGGTAAAAAGACAGTGGGGGCCTAACATTAGGGGGGGGGGGGGGGGTTAAGAGGGGGTGGGGACAGCGTAAAGAGTAGGAAGGTTGGTAAAACTTTAAGTAGCCCATTAAATGTAACCAAACTTGGAAAATGTGGTGGTAAAAATATGAACTACATGGTAAACAATGCTAGGAGCCTTGCAAATAAAATGGATGAACTAGAGTTCATTCTGCTTGACAAAGGCTATGACACTGTGGGAATTAGAGAGACATGGATGGATGAAAGCCATGATTGGATAGTGAATTTAGAGGGATACAATGTGTTTAGGAAGGATAGAGCAGGGTGAAAATGTGGATTCGGTTTATCTCTTTGTTAAAAACTCTTTTACAGCTGCAATCAACGATGAGATGGATGAAAACTGTGAAGATGTGGAGTCCGTTTGGGTCAATATTCATGGTGAAAATAACTGTTGCCAATTGCTAATTGGGATGTGCTACAGGCCGCCACATACTCATGAAGCTGCAGAACTGCAATTACTACAGCAGATTGAAAAGCTGCAAGTAAAAATGAGGTCATAGTTATGGGCGACTTCAACTATCCAGACATTGATTGGAATATTGAAGCTACTCATTCTGGTAAAAGCGGCAGATGTCTTGCAAACTATAGGACAGTCACCTGACTCAAATGGTAACTGAACCAACTAGGGGGAATACATGACTGGATTTGATCATTTCAAAAAGACCAGATAATATATCAAATGTGCAGGTTCAAAAATATTTGGGTAATAGTGATCACAATATTAAACGTTTGATCTGGTGACTGATAGGCCACGGAGCAATGGAACAACTAAAACTATGAATTTTAGAAAAGCAAAGTTCAATTAACTCAGGCAGGCACTACGTTTGCTGGACTCGGATAATATACTACAAGGGAAGGACACTGAAGGGAAATGGCAAACATTTAAAATTATTCTCAATCAATATTGTAGTAAATATATCCCATATGGAAAAAAACATCTAAGAATAAAAAAAGGCCTCTATGGATGAATATAAAGGTTAGAGATAAAATGAAGTGGAAAAAGAATGCCTAAACAGGCGGAGACCGAGGCTGCATTAAGCAATTATAAGGAGTGCAATACAAGTTGTAAAAAAGAAATTAGGCTGGCAAATATTAAAGCTGAAAATCAAATCGCTAAGGATATCAAATTTAACCCAAAGAAGTTTTACAAGTACATCAACTCTAAAATAAGAAAGGTAGAATGTATTGGACTCCTAAAGGATGAGGGAAGGAACTTAATGGTGGATGACCAAGGTAGGGCAGAGCTATTAAATGCTTTCTTTGCTTTTATTTACAAGGGAAACAAAGCTGTTGCAAATTACAGAAGCAGAAGGGTCTCAATCTTCCAATTGTAATATTAAATACTTGATGCAGGAAGAAGTCAAGGTAAGACTAAATAAAATAAAAACGCATAAGGCACCTGGCCCAGATGGCATACATCCATGGGTCCTAAGGGAATTAAGTTCAGTTATCCACAAACCCTTTTATCTTATCTTTTGTGACTCTTTTTCAACTGGCACAGTTCCAATAGATTGGCGTACAGCCCACGTTTTGCCATTATTTAAGAAGGGCAAAAAATCAGATCCGGCAATTATAGACTTGTAAGCTTAATGTCAGTTGTGTGCAAACTATTTTAGGGGTTGCAAAGAGATACTATACAAGACTTCATAGCATAAATTATTTAATTTCTCAGCATGGGTTTACTAAGGACAGGTCCTGTTTAACTAAGATGGTGAACGCTAATGTGGATATTGGGAATGCTGCAGATGTGATATACCGTATTTCGCGCCGTATAAGACGCTCCGGAATATAAGACGCACCCAAATTTAGAGGGCAAAAACCAGGAAAAAAATACTAAACCTGGTGCGTCCATATTCCAGGAGCGTCTTGTACATGTTGTGTGCTCCTGTGTACCTCATGTCTCTTCCTGTGTGCCCCATCTGTCCTGCTGTATGCCCCATGTGTTTTTCTATGTGTCCAGTGTGCCCCTTCTCCCCATGAGTACCTGTCTGCCTGTCTCCCCCATGTGTACCCTGTCTGCCTGTCTCCCTCTGTGTCCTGTTTCCCCCATGTGTCCTGACTGCCTCTTCTCCCCATATGTCCTACTGTGTCCGTCTCCCCATGTGTCCTGTCTCCCATATGTGTCCTGTGTGTCCCTTCTCCCCATGTGCACCTTGTCTACCTGTCTCCCACGTGTCCTGACTGCCCCTTCTCCCCATGTGTCCTCCTGGGTCAGTCTCCCCATGTGTCCTCCTGGGTCAGTCTCCCCATGTGTCCTCCTGTGCACCTCTCCCCATGTGTCCTCCTGTGTCAGTCTCCCCTTGTATCCTCCTGTGTCAGTCTATGTCCTTCTCCCCATGTGTCCTCCTGTGTCAGTCTGTGTCCCTCTCCCCATGTGTCGTCCTGTGTCAGTCTGTGTCCTCTCCATGTGTCCTCCTGTGTCCCTCTCCCCATGTGTCCTCCTGTGTCCCTCTCCCCATGTGTCCTCCTGTGTCAGTCTGTGTCCTCCTCATGTGTCCTCCTGTGTCAGTCTGTGTCCTCCCCATGTGTCCTCCCCATATGTCCTCCTGTGTCCCTCTCATCAGTCTCGTTTGCCCCTTGTGGCATGTGCCTGGCTCCCCTGCGTGGTGTCCCCCTCTAATTTCCTCCTGCCCCCTCCATCCATGTGTGCATCTCCCCGGTGCCCGCCCCACCCCCACGCGCGTGTCTCCGATATCCTCCGATGTAAAGCCTTCCTCCCTCCGGGTCTGCAGCTGCAGCGGCTTACCTCCTATATGCCGCCGGGAAGACTGCAGACACCCGGCTACTCCATGTGTTCCCTCTACTGCGCGGCTTGTACTGATGACGCAATCAGTACAAGCCGCGCAGTAGAGGGAACACATGGAGTAGCCGGGTGTCTGCAGTCTTCCCGGCGGCATATAGGAGGTAAGCCGCTGCAGCTGCAGACCCGGAGAGAGGAAGGCTTTACATCGGAGGATATCGGAGACACGCGCGCGGGGGGGGCAGGTGGGGGCGGGCACCGGGGAGATGCGCACATGGAGGGGGCAGGAGGAAATTAGAGGGGGACACCTTAAGCACGCAGGGGAGCCAGGCACAGCGAGCGCACACACAGGCAGGGAATCCCCAATGGCGTCGGGTCGGCGGTTCATATCGGCGGGCGTTCGCAAGTTGGGGATTCCCTGCCTTTCCCTATTTTAGGGGGAGAAAAAGTGCGTCTTATACGGCGGAAAATACGGTACTTGGACTTTGCAAAGGCCTTCGACATTTAGATTGTAAGCCTCTGGCAGGGCCCTCTCCCTTCGTGTTTCCAGCTTGATTATGCAATCTTACTGACAATCACCCCTTTTGTGGACTAGAACAATCTCTATTTTGACCTATGACATTGTATTGTGATCAAATCATTTGCATGATCTTGTTTTGTTGTGAGTTTCCTGTATGTCCTACCTTGTATGTTAACCCTTTTATCTATTGTGCAGCGCTGCGTAATATGTTGACGCTTTATAAATACAATAAATAATAATAATAATAATAATTGCTCCCCATATCAGTCTAGTGCAAAAGTTGAGGATGCAAGGACTGGTGAAGAGTCTGTGAGCATGAATAGAGAACTGGCTAATGGACAAACAACAAAGAGTTGTGGTCAATGGATCATATTCAAACTGGGTGGCTGTAAGCAGTGGGGTCCCACAGCGGTCAGTACTGGGTCCAGTGCTCTTCAATGTTTATTCATGACCTAGTAGATGCAGTAGAAAGCAATGTTGCTATTTTTGCAGATGATACAAAATTGTGCAGAAGCATCAACTCTCAGGAAAATAGGGACATATTGCAACAGTATCTGGATAGGATGGCTATATGGGCACATACAGTGGCTTGCAAAAAAAAATAGTCCCCTTGAAGTTTTCCACATTTTGTCACATTACTGCCACAAACATGAATCAATTTTATTGAAATTTCCCCATGAATGACCAATACAAAGTGGTGTACACGTGAGAAGTGGAACGAAAATCCTACATGATTCCAAACATTTTTTACAAATAAATAACTGCAAAGTGGGGTGTGCGTAATTATTCAGCCCCCTGAGTCAATACATTGTAGAACCACCTTTTGCTGCAATTACAGCTGCCAGTCTTTTAGGGTGTGTCTCTACCAGCTTTGCATATCTAGAGACTGAAATCCTTGCCCATTCTTCTTTGCAAATTAGCTCCAGCTCAGTCAGATTAGGTGGACAGTGTTTGTGAACAACAGTTTTAAGATCTTGCCACAGATTCTCGATTGGATTTAGATCTGGACTTTGACTGGGCCATTCCAACACATGGATATGTTTTGTTTTAAACCATTCCATTGTTGTCCTGGCTTTATGTTTAGGGTCGTTGTCCTGCTGGAAGGTGAACCTCCGCCCCAGTCTCAAGTCTTTTGCAGACTCCAAGAGGTTTTTGTAATAGATAGCAGGGATACTGCCGCAGCGGTAAGCGGCAAGGCGGCTATCCCCGCGTCTCAGCCGGTGACCTTCGCCGTGCAGTTACATGCTGGAGTTTTGCCTGGTCCTTCAGTTGCACGTAGACTGAGGGCTACGCGCCAGGCGACAGGACCTTTATGCGAGTAGAAGGGGAGTCAGCTGATCGGCCGGTCAGCTGACTCCAGCAGTGCTCCGGATTGGCCGAGTGACTGGGGCGGCGATGTGGAGCGCTTTCAGTATATATAGGACCGGCCTGTTAGTTGCTCTGCGTCTGCTGTTGCGAATGCTACGTGATAGCACTCAGACCTTAGTCAGATCCCAAAGTGTGCTAGAACCAGCAGGAGCTGGGGATCCACACTTAGTCAGATTCTTTTGATAGCTTAAAGTACTAATTGAATTGTAATATGTGTTATGACCTTCTGCTAGCTCTGACTACTCTTCTGCTTACTGATTCTGTGCTTCTGCCTATCTGATCCTGTTGCCGACTCTGCCTGAACACTACTCTGATTAGCCTTCTGTCTCTGTACCGTATTTGTCCGTTTGTTGCCGAATCTGCTTGTCTGACTCTCCTGTCCTCACCAGTGAGCCTAGTCACTGGTGAGGGATTCTCAGTATAGTAATCACCTGCTCCTCAGGTGATTAGTAGCTGCAGTACAGTCTGAATCACCTGCTCCTCAGGTGATTAGTAGCTTCAGTACAGTCTGAAGCACCTGCTCCTCAGGTGACCAGTAGCTGCAGTATAGTCTTAATCACCTGCTCCTCAGGTGATCAGTAGCTGCAGTACAGTCTGAATTACCTGCTCCTCAGGTGACCAGTGGCTGCAGTACTGTCTTAATCACCTGCTCCTCAGGTGATCTCCTGCTGCAGTGCAGTCTGAATCACCCGCTCCTCGGGTGATCAGTACCCTTGCCTTACTGTATACCACCCGCTCCTTGGGTGAACTGATGGGCGCAGTGATGTGAGCGCGCCCGACGTACGCTCAGGAGGATGCCGGGACCCAGTATGCGGCTGGAGGAGGGCTAAAGGCTGCCTAGCCGCACTAGCGTCCATGCGTACTGCGCAGCCACGGCTCCTCTTGGTGGCCATCTTAGAGGTGGAATAGCGCACGACCCGTGAGGTGGGGTCGGTTCCTGACCTGGGGGCATTGAAATAGATACATTGGCGGCGAAGCGGAGCAGAGGGCACGGAGGGTCTCCGCCTTGAATTTAAAAATGACACAGGTAAAAAAATGTTTTTGTCTATTTGGCCTCGGAAGTCCTTTAAGGGGGGATTAGATGCTTTCATTGCAAAGACATCCATGGCTATAATTACTAGGTAATTCCCGGTGGTGTTGATCCAGGGATTTTGTCTGATTGTCATCTGGAGTCAGGGAGGATTTTTTCCCTTTTTGGGCTAATTGGACCATGCCTTGTAAGGGTTTTTCCCATTCCTCTGGATCAACAGTGATATGTGAGGGTGCAGGCTGGTACTTTATTCTCTTGTTGAACTCGATGGACGTATGTCTTTTTTTCAACCCAAATAACTATGTAACTATGTAACAGGCAAATAAGTAGCCTTGTATCTCCACTGTATGGAACTATTGTCTCTATTCCTAGATGCTCTAGAAGGTTTGGAGATGTTAGGACTTCATTTAAAGTATCTTAATACTTGTATAGTTTTTCTTTTGTAGCAAAAGTAACCGTGGCAATAAAAGCTTCCCTTCTAGAATGGAGACTCTGCATGTCATCTGAGCCCATGAAGATGGTCATTACCAGGATTCTATCTTCAATATGCTGGAACTGCATTTTCTTGTATCATGCTCGCTTAAACAAAGCAGACGAAATGGCTGTTTTGCACATCAACAGGTTGGGAGGGGCAACATTCAAATCTCTGAAATGTACACATTACTTCTCATATGGCCTTGAGCTTTGACCAATAATCTATATGTTGCATACATTCCAGTGGTAGGAAATGAGTGTAAGAATGCTTTAAGAGAAAACCATCTGCGTTGACTTAGCTGACTCAGGAAATGCTTCAGCTCCTGCAGCTAGCTTTGACATAGTGCAAAATAGATTTGTTCTTCTCTATCAGATCATTGAGAATGCATTGCTTTGTGCCAAAAACAGTCACTAAATAAGCACAGAAAACAAACACCTTTTAATTCCAATAGAGTCTTAAGTAAGTAAGCCAGAAGGGCTGGCTTGCAAATATGTGGTACTGTATTACAATTACATGATGAAAGTAGGTCCACAGCCCTTGAGGGCAGTGGTTCCCAACCTTTTTCAAGTTGTGACACATCATGCAAAGCATTCCGATATTCGTGACAAATCACATATGTATACTGTAGTAGGGAAAAAAAAACCCTAATAAAAATGTCAGCTGCTAATTAGTGGCTACTGCTTCTGCAGGCACAGTAGCGGCTGCTAATCAGTGGCTGCTACACCTGCTACCACATTGGTGGTGATGACTGAGTGATAGAAAGGGCAACTGATTACCTCCACTGACCACACTACCAGTCTCTACTAACTTGTAATACACTTTAATGGAACGAGCAACGTTGGTGTCCTAATATAAATCACTAGTGGGAGTATTCACCAAATTGTAAACTTCCACCAAAAGGTTGACATTGTACCCACCAATATATAAAAATATAACTTACATGGCACTTAGACTAGTCCAGAATTAACAGAAAACTACTCCAAAGGATGCTTGATGTCTTAAAGAGGAACTCCAGTGAACATTTTACTTTTGGCAGGTGATGTAGCTGCTGCATGGTTTTTGGCAGTTGGAAACAGCTGTAAAGCCACAAAAGTACGAACTTTTCTTGTGGGAGGAGTTACTTGTGGGAGGTGTTTCACCACAATATCAGTCATACAGCGCCCCCTGATGGTCTGTTTGTGAAAAGGAATAGATTTCTCATGTAAAAGGGGGTATCAGCTACTGATTGGGATAAAGTTCAATTTTTGGTCGGAGTTTCTCTTTAAAACGCATTTTTGAATGGAATATATCTCTCACCCATGAACCCACTGTTCTGTGGAATAACTGCAAATAGTTCAAGGGCTTGTGGATCACCCCTTGAGTTGAAGAGGGGCATCATTAACGCTTTACTTTATACATTGGTGTAGCTCCAGTTGCATGCAAATGATAGCTTAAAAAGTACATATAAACTTTTGTGTGTATTATTCATGTGTGTGTGTAAGCCCGTGTGAAACAGCCATTAGTCTGCAGGTTACTATACTGCTTTCTTCACCAACACTTATTCTCACAAATAGTGATGCCCCATGTGCATGTGAATTCATGGAGAAGCAGGTGATGAGTTTGATCAGCTGATTTTTCAACACTTTAACTTACTGTTTTTGGCACATGATTAGCAAATCAGACACGTAAAAATCTATCACTTGATTAATCAGATGACATGCTTCTTCACATGCATACACAAGGCTCACTATCCCCAATACCTAATTCCTTACTTTTTGCAAACAATAGTACATCATACCCCTGTACTATTTGTCTTGCATTGGAAAGCATTTAAGGCGCACTGTGCTGAAAATTACACTATTCTGATAACTCTGTTAGCATTTTGTTTGCCGGCAGGTACATACCCCTTAAACTTGGTTTAATCCCCAGCAGAAGCCTTTTTATAACAGAATTTCTTCCTGCACACAGAGCTCTAACTGTTTGCTACTATGGGGTAGCTGTTGTAATTTTTCTGAGAGTATATATGCAAATAATGAGGTATCAGAAAGCAGAACTGAACTCACAAGCTTTTGATTCAAAGGCAGAACCACTATCACCATGCTTATAGGTCTGCCTTGTAAAAGTAGCATAAAAACCTTTATTCTACCTGTGGAATGCCCTTTCTAATCCTTTATTTTGCCTATGGAGGACCCTTCCCAATTCTTTCTTCTGCTTGTGGAGGGCCCTTCCCAATTATTTATATTGCCTGTAGGAGGGCCCTTCCCAACTGACAGAGGAGCTACATAAAGATGCATTTTATTTCTCAATACTAGAGTGTCTGTAATGTCAAATGCCATGAACAATGAGATAATTTCCCAAAATACCAATTCTTTAAATGACATCAAATATTTTTAACAAAAGAAGAGAAAGAAAATGGCACCATAACATAATATTCACAAAACATTAATTATATGATATTCCGTGTAATACATAAAATATATATTTTTAGAAGGGACATTTCTTTTCAGAATCTGAGATGAAGACAAATCCAAATGAACGCTTCTAAACAAAACATGACTCACATTCAACAGCAAAAATCATTTACAGAGCCACTGTTACAGTAACTCCCAATTACCAATGTAATTTACTGCAATAGTCTGGTAAATCCAGAAGCTCCTGCTTATTTAAGAGATTGATGTTTGCGGTCTGTAATACGTATCCAAAACACCAAAGGGACTGGAAAAGGAAATACATTTTCTAAAGGGGAATGAAGCCCAAAAAATACATAAGAAAAGAAGAATCCATTGGAAAGATGATTACAAATATGCAAGCACTAAAAGCAGCACGAGCTTTGGAAGAGCAACTTAATCATCCACTATTTTGGTTGTCTTCGCTTACTGCTTACTGTGATATACACTGACCTAAAGTGATGCAGTATGGGAGTAACTTCTTGCTGACATGAAGCTGACAATTTGCAAATATCCTCTGTGTTAAGAGTGGAAAGTTGTATTAAAAGGGGCACTATGGCAAAAAAAATTTAAATATAAAATATGTGAAAACATAGACAAATAAGAAGTAAGTTTTCTTCCATAGTAAAATGAACCATAAATTACTTTTCTCCTATGCTGCTGTCACTTAAAGTAGGTAGTAGAAATCTGACGGAAGTGACAGGTTTTGGACTAGTCCATATCTTCATAGGGGATTCTCAGCAAGGCTTTTATTCTTTATAAAGATACTCCCTAAAAAGGATTTAAACAATGATGCTGGCCATTTTCCCTGCTCGCTACACAGTTTTTTTGGCAGTTGGACAGAGCAACTGCCATTCACCAAGTGCTTTTGAAAATAAATAAATCCTTGAGAATCCCCTATGAACAGATGGGCTAGTCCAAAACCTGTCGCTTCTGTCAGATTTCTACTACCTGCTGTAAGTGACAGCAACATAGGAGAAAAGTAATTTATGGCTCATTTTACGCTGAAAAAAAACGTACTTCTTATTTGTATATGTTTGCACATATTTTAAATTTTACAATTTTTCACAATAGTGCCCCCTTAAGCATAGCATTTTTATTAACCCACTACAAAATCATATTGGTTTGTAGACAATAGATGAAATTTGAGTGTAATCCAACTTTTAAACCTAGATGTTACTGTGACAAAAATGATGTCTAATAAAATAGTTTAGGAATGTCCCTACACAAACACCTCCCTCTATTCCCTCTGTGCCTCCAGCATCCACCTCTGTGTCAGGCCCAGTGCACACCGAGCGGTTTTTGGAGCGATCCGCCGGCCGCATCCGCCTGGAAAAATGCTTGGCTAATGTATTGCAATGGGATGGTGCACACCGGTGGTTTGAGGTTTTTGCCAAGCCGCAAACACGCCTCCTGCTGCGCGTTTGCGGTTTGCTAAAAAACCTCAAACCGCCGGTGTGCACCACACATTGAAATACAATAGCCAAGCGTTTCACTGGCTGATGCGGCTGGTGGATCGCATACAAAATCCGCTTGGTGTGCACCCGGCCAAATATCTGCTCTCTGCTCCCAAAACCGCTAGCGTTTTGACGATCTGCTAGCGGTTTTGGTGTGCACTGGGCCTCACCTCTGTTCTTCAGCGTCTTCAATGTTCCCCTCTGCACCACCTCTGCCCTTCTCCTCTCTGTCACCTTTATCCCACTATGCCCTCAGTGTACCACAGCAAAATATAATTTTACCGATTTTTTTTAAAACCTTTAATTTTTTAAAAATAGAATTTTTCAAAAACTACAAGGTCAAATGTTTTTGACTTGCTCCCACAGAATCAAATTTCACATTTCCGGGCCATTCGTATCGGTGGTCATTTGTAAGAAAGATGTTCGTACTCCAGGGACTACCTGTATATCAAAATTACACAGATTTTGTATTTTAAGGGTTAATGCCGTGCAGGCGATCTCAGGTAAATATGCTCTCAGGTTTTTTTAATTCTATATGGTATGTGCCCTATTATGGATACGCTCATTGTATGGTTAGGATGCATTTGCATCCACTGTTACTGTGGGGACCGCTCAATGAGACTGGCCTTGTCGTTGCTGAAGGGCTTACTCTGCATGCCTAGGGATATGTGAAAACCAACAAATTTCAAAGATTAAAGTGTTGTGTTCATCCCCTGGCTGCATGTGAGTCGAGGTCCCTTTAAAAATTATTTTATCTGTTTTGACTTCATTGCATTTGTGGTTAAGTTTCTGTATGACACTTGTTTTTCTAGTAAGTTGCTTAGATCTAGTCCATAGATCAGTCTCAAAAAGTTGTAAGGCTTACTTTGTACTTTCTGTAACATATTTTAATTGACTCAACAGTCTCCAATATACTTTATTTGTGGATGATAATGGATTTCGGAATTTTATTGATATTCTTGAGCAAAGATAATAAAAGTCAAAATAAATAAAGGACGTCACAGATATGTGTTAAGGATATCCACTCTGAACATTGCAATATTTATATATGTATTATATTAAGTTATATGAAGAACTGGACAAAAAAAAATAATACTACAAAAAAAAGACAAGGATGAGGCACTGAAGACAGCAAAACAAAGTCTTCAGAATGAATTGAGCTTGACATTCTACTGTGTGACGTGAAAGTATTTTCTCTTGGCATAGTAAAAATATATTTTATACACAAAAGAGGTCTGTGTTTATAAGATGCTACAAATGATGTGCATGCTAGGAAATAAAACTCTTTCTGGGAAAACTAATAGAATAATGGCAAAAAATATGCACATATTGTTCCTCCTAATGCCTTTAAACATATTTCCACTTTCTAAAAGCAGACAAAAATCCAGGCCACCGTAATGGGGTTATGCAGAGTTGTGGGTTAGAAAATCGACTAACGCCCTTAAAGAATTTCCAGCACTATTAAATATAATGTGCTACTCTATTGCAGCTGGGTTAAACCAGAGCCTGTGTAGTTTACTGTACTGTGACAGAGGTTGTACAATTGTGACTAAACTAGGGATGATCAATGAGATGCAATAATTTCTCCTCATATTCAAATTTTATGTAACTAATATGCATCTTGGAATTGGACCAGAATAACTTCCTGTCAATTTTTACTGGCCCAAGTTCAAGCTGCATAACACTTATATGAAATGAGAATGCAAGAAATGATTTGTATCACATTGATGATCCCTAGTCCAAACTGCTACAATCTGGTAACTTTGACTGTTGACAATTTTTATGACAAAAGAAGATTTTGCAGTTAAAAATCCTGTTTAAAGATTGGGTCATGCAACCTTAGGCAGTCCAGCGGATGAAGTTAACCTTAGGCTCTGTGGGTTATCAGATAGCAATGGAGCAGGGCACGTGCAGGCCTTTGTGAGAAATTTTCAGCCTGAAGTTTTTGGAAGCCTGGAGAGCAGGATATGGTTGGTGAGAGGTGTCCTGACTCATTCTAAATCAGCTTATCAAGGAGCTAGAAGCGAACCTGTCAAAATCAGTTTAGTAAGCTGAATGCATGTACAGGTATAATGAGTCATAGTAAGGCCACGCTTACTATCTGTTCTATAATGTATCGTCGAACGATTTCCTAATTCATGTTTTTAATCTCCCATGGGATGACAGGAAGTGTACATGCTTCCTCAGTGTACATGAGATCAATTCTTTCACTTAAAGCGGTTTAAAACCCTGACATAATATTCAATAAAAACATGTTTACCTACTTTTTATATGTCATACGGTTATCATATTTGCATTTGTGCATAAGTATTATTATTCATTTAGAAGTTATTGGTTTCTAAAAGTACAGTTTTTTGCTTTGTGAGCTGACTTTGCATTTTATTAATAACTGGTTTTATTTGTTGCTGTTTTGCAGGGCAGACAAGCTTTCAGTGTCTCTGTCTACAGCAGCTCCTGCACAGTCAGAGAATGTGTCACATTCCTCACTTGTTATCTTGTGTTTACTTAAATGTATCATTATCTGAAAGTTTGGCTGCAGCATTTCTCTGCACAGAACTTTCAAGCTCTGTGTGTAACCCTTCGAATGCTTGTCTAGTAAAAAAAAATAAAAATGCTGGTTGCATATAATATGCTGTAAATAATGTTTTAGAGCAAAGTTGAAATGCAGGATTATATTCCACTTTAAACATTTGCTCTGTCGCCAATAATCAATTCTGATTTGCAACAAACAAAAATTAAGACTTTTAGCAGGCAACAAACAATACAATCCCTGCAAGAAGCAGTTTATTTTTTCCCAAAGCAAAAGCTGTTGTAGGTTAATTGAAAACTGGTGCCCAAAAAATCATGCCATCAGCATCACATGACTAGAGGTGGTCAAACATGACCAATGGTAGTAGCTCAGTTAGGCAGGAAGAGCCAGGCACAATTTGCTACTCAGGCCTGAGTCTCACTCCATGCATATACAAAAGTCGATAATTTCAGAGCAAAGAAAAATTGCAATCACAATATCACAACCTATATAAAATGCATACATTTACTTTAATTCAAAGAATTTGGACACAGATTCACATTAAGCCAAATATACAGGATCTTCTCAAAAAATGTGCATATTGTGATAAAGTTCATTATTTTCTGTAATGTACTGATAAACATTAGACTTTCATATATTTTAGATTCAAATACACACAACTGAAGTAGTTCAAGCCTTTTATTGTTTTAATATTGATGATTTTGCCATACAGCTCATGAAAACCCAAAATTCCTATCTCAAATAATTAGCATATTTCATCTGACCAATAAAAGAAAAGTGTTTTTAAAACAAAAAAAAAAGTCAACCTTCAAATAATTATGTTCAGTTGCACTAAATACTTGGTCGGGAATCCTTTTGCAGAAATGGCTGCTTTAATGTGGTGTGGCGTGGAGGCAATCAGCCTGTGGCATTGCTCAGATGTTATGGAGGCCCAGTGTGCTTCGATAGCGGCCTTAAGCTCATCCAGAGTGTTGGGTCTTGCGTCTCTCAACTTTCTCTTTACAATATCCCACAGATTCTCTATGGGGTTCAGGTCAGGAGAGTTGGCAGCCCAATTGAGCACAGTAATACCATGGTCAGTCAACCATTTACCAGTGGTTTTGGCATTGTGAGCAGGTGCCAGGTCGTGCTGAAAAATGAAATCTTCATCTCCATAAAGCTTTTCAGCAGATGGAAGCATGAAGTGCTCCAAAATCTCCTGATAGCTAGCTGCATTGACCCTGCCCTTGATCAAACACATTCGACCAACACCAGCTGCTGACATGCCACCCCAGACCATCACTGACTGTGGGTACTTGACACTGGGCTTCAGGCATTTTGGCATTTCTCTCTCCCCAGTCTTCCTCCAGACTCTGGCACCTTGATTTTCGAATGACATGTAAAAGTTGCTTTCATCCGAAAAAAAGTACTTTGGACCACTGAGCAACAGTCCAGTGCTGCTTCTCTGTAGCCCAGGTCAGGCGCTTCTGCCGCTGTTTCTGGTTCAAAAGTGAGTTCATGCTTTCATCTGCTGAAAAGCTTTATGAAGATTTAATTTTTCAGCACGACCTGGCACCTGCTCACAGTGCCAAAACCACTGGTAAATGGTTTACTGACCATGGTATTACTGTGCTCAATTGGGAGAATAGAGAATCTGTGGGATATTGTGAAGAGAAAGTTGAGAGACGCAAGACTCAACACTCTGGATGAGCTTAAGGCTGCTATCGAAGCATGCTGGGCCTCCATAACACCTGAGCAGTGCCACAAGCTGATTGCCTCCATGCCACGCCGCATTGAAGCAGTCATTTCTGCAAAAGGATTCCCGACCAAGTATTGAGTGCATAACTGAACATAATTATTTGAAGGTTGACTTTTTTGTTTTAAAAACACTTTTCTTTTATTGGTCGGATGAAATATGCTAATTTTTTGAGATAGGAAATTTGGGTTTTCATGAGCTGTGTGGCAAAATCATCAATATTAAAACAATAAAAGGCTTGAACTACTTCAGTTGTGTGTATTTGAATCTAAAATATATGAAAGTCTAATGTTTATCAATACATTACAGAAAATAATGAACTTTATCACAATATGCTAATTTTTTGAGAAGATCCTGTACACCTCACATTTTAATCTTCAATGATTGTCTAAGGCAAAAATGTAGTGTGTGTAAAGGTATCTTCTGACATTACTGACAAGGTTATTAGTGATCTGTCATGTTGGATAACTGAAGACTGAAGGCTATTGAAGTCATGTAGTGAGTGGGGTGCTTCTCACTTGCCTTTCCCTTCACCTTTACTTAGAACACAACAGTCTGTGGGAATTATTCAATTCACTTTTTCTCTTAAGTTTTCTCCAAGGAGATAATTTTATATCTACTGTTTAAAATAACGTTTCAGCACTCTGCAACTAAAAAGGTACAAAAAAGACAGTGAAAAAGTACTGTCAAAATTACCATATTCAGAGTATTTTCTAGCTTGCTGGTGGCTTAAAGTGTGCCAGAGACTAAGAAATGGAATTAATCGTTACTTACCTGGCACTTGCTCCAGCCCCATACGCACATGTGAGTCCCCTCCCCCGCAGTTTGCCGTTCAGCCATGATCAGCTCCGGTAACTGTCTCAATCGAGTCAGTACGAGTTTACTGCACATGCGCGGGAGGTCCACGCATGCACAGAAGACCCAAACTGGACCCGACTAAGCCTGTTTCCCGATCGCAGCTGAACGGCAGACCACAGGAGGACAGCGAGGGACTCACATGTGCTTATGGGGATGGAGGAACCCATGGTTAGTATCGTTTTCTTCTATTTCTTAGTCTCTGGTTTAGTTTAAACTGCCTTTTATTGATAAGGTGGGAAAATGTCAAATGTCAACTAGTAGAAAACTTAGGAGAAAAAATGAACTGAATAAGGGCCTGTTTGTCAGTAGAGAGATTGTACCTAAACTGCCACCTAAAATGCAGTTCTTTATTGCAATAGATATTTAAACTGGGTACCTAGCATTATACATATAAAAGCATAAGCTATACCATTAAGGGGTCTATGTAAACATTAGTGTTAAAATCCTGAACTCTTAGTTCAAATTTTTAATGTGACAAATGCTGGTAACCTAATTCAAGATACAATGAGGCACTCATTGCCACCTCGCACATCTCTGCCACCTCAAAGGTGACACATGCTTATCAACTCTATGCAACAACAATCCCAAGCCTGACCCACTCAAAGAGCTGACTGTTGGTAAATCCCCTCTACCAATGGTGGCAGTTTTTTCTGAGGGGTGAAAGTATTCTCTCGCTCTCATTGGTCAATCTTTTTTCATAACGTTCAAGTCAAAGACAGGCAGCAGAAAGAAGAGTATCACAACTCATGGTAGTGTGTACACTTAAACAGAAACACACAACGGTCTGTTATAGATTGCTATGTTGCGTAATAAGCAGTTGGGTGAATTATAAAGCAGCAATATGTTGGTGCTGCATAAATGAGCCTGAGTATTTACACTGTCCTACCGTGTATCTCCTAGTGAAGCCCACCGCCACCAAGCCTGTTCATTTGCTGCCATGCCAGGAGTCTGGGCCCCTCCACCACCATCAAACTGGCTGTCTTCTCCTTCTGCAGCCAGAGGGCGTCCCCATCCTGCAAGGATCCAGCCACGGGTGCCTGTAGTGTCCGGATCAAGCCACGGGTGCCTGTAGTGTCCGGATAGCCCCAGCATCCCGTCTGCAGTTCCCAACGAACCATCTGCCTCCACTTTCGTACCCGGCCACACACAAGACTGCACTTCCAGACCCAGTCCTGCTACCGCCATCACTGCAGACCTGGCCACCCACGAGGCTGCAAACAAGTGCCTCCAATCCTTATTCTGTGCAGTGTCAGAGCAGCATGACAGGTGTCTGGACCCCAGCATTGAATCAAAATACCAAACAATTAACCCCTCTTGGTCTACAAGCATCTTCTCCTTACTGTGCTGCTGTTAATGTTATGTATTAACACAATAACAGCAGCACAGTGTTGGCATGGAGATCATGAAGTGTTAACTGTTCCATATATCCTGCTTCATACATCTTGCCTCATAAGTAAACAAAAATGTCAGCGTATCTGAGGCATTTGATAGTGTCACTACAAACATGGCATTTATACTTGAGACTTATATTTGAGTCATCATAAAATTCCAGATTACGAGGGTCAAATATTTGGGTTGACTTATACACGAGGTTGACTTATATTTGAGTGTGTGCATACAGATGAACGTTAAAATAAAAAATATATATAATAATATGAATAGAATAGTCATATGCTAAATAGTCTCCCCTAGAACAATTCTACCCAAAATAGAATAGATCGTTATGGTGTGGTTTGTCAGTTAACTTAGTAGCTTGATTGCTGTAATGTAACAAAATAATCACAACAGTATCAAGAACAGTTGAAAATGGTCAGCTTCAGTACATGATTTCACATAAGATGTGTTAGCTAAACAAGCATAAATTTCCATTGATAGAAGCCTTCAATCAAAAAGTAATGATAAGGTGGAAAGAGCAGTAAGGCCTGGTGCACACCAAAACCCGCTAGCAGATCCACAAAATGCTAGCAGATTTTGAAACGCTTTTTCTTATTTTTCTATGGCGTTTTGCTAGCGTTTTGCGGATTGCTGCAGCGGATTTCAGTATAGTAGATTTCATATATTGTTACAGTAAAGCTGTTACTGAACAGCTTCTGTAACAAAAACGCCGGCAAAAGCGCTCTGAACAGGCGTTTTTCAGAGCGGTTTGCATTTTTCCTATACTTAACATTGAGGCAGAAACGCACCCGCAATCCAAAACATGCCTCACCCCGGCATTTTTCGTTTCTGCAAAACGCCTCCTGCTCTGGTGTGCACCACCCCATTGAGATACATTGACCAAGCGGATCCGCAGCCGCAAGCGGCTGCAGAAACGCTGAAAAAGCCGCTCGGTGTGCACCAGCGCTAAATGTTGGGGGTAAAAAAGGGAAGAAGTGTAAAGCTAACAAAATTTCAAAATTGGAAGAACATATCTAGTTTACCTAAATGTGTGGACAGTTGGAAAGGGCGTACGGTGTTTGCAAAAACAGCATGGGTGCCAACGTTTATTTGCAATGTTTTTATGCATCGTTTTGATATGTAGCATAAACGCATATATCCAAAATATGCTCATATGCAAACAAAGAAGTTGGATTGCACTGATCTAACAAGAAGAGATGGCTAAACTACTACTCATATTATTGCCTTTCAACAGGTTAGGGTACTGAACATCTGGGTCAGTTTTTATCACAAATGTATGGCATACAAGTCCCAATAATTTGCATTGCACGATTTGCATATATTAATATTGATACAAACACTAGTTAACGAAGAGGAAGAAATATGTAAGTATAAAAATTCACCTCAAACAAGTCTTAAATCTTGGACTCAAAAAAAGGCCTTAAGCAACAGAACACGTTAACATAAAATGCTACACAGAACCATTGATAGCGCAAGAGCACATACACATATAAGCATTAAACAAGGCAAAAACGTATACGTTTATGTATGCCTATATGTGCACACATACATACACAGAAAATATACTTCGTATAGAGGTTAAAACCAATTTACAACTCTGTCAGGTGAGTCTATAGAAAGGTATTTTGGGAAAATGGACATGACTATGACAACAAGAGCCAAAAGAGAATGGGAGAACTACAGGGTGACGAGGAACAAAACTACAGTGACTAGTACATGAGGTACGTCAAGCGTGGGCGCTCAGGTGCAGGAGTGACAATGTTGCCCCCACTGCTTACCTGTCAGCTGCTGAATGAAGCAAGAGGGAAACAAAATTGTGGACATATTCAATGACAATGGTCATTAATAACAAAAGAAAAACAAGAAAGTTAATTTAACTGTGGAGCATTGATTTCACTACTGGTGAGAAAATTTACAAAAGGTACAGCTGACAGAATAAAAGACAACAACATGGCTTAAAATTAAAATGAATGCAATCACAATATGACATGACAGTCTAAACTTTGATTTCCCTTTGATAAACTCATTTTTTTCTAACTACATTTAATGATTCGATCATTTAAACCAGACATAAGCAACCTGCACATGACCCACAACAATTGCCAACAGATGACTGTAGTTTGTGCAGAACTCAGAATCAAATATAATCGAATTTCTGGCTTTGCATGTTAAAGTATAATCATTGCTCAAACAAAGGCTTTTAAAGGCATTTGCTCTTTGGCTTACCTTACATACAGTGAAATGGGCACTACAGTATTCAGTATGATGATGTAAGACCAGAATGTAAGGAATCCTGAGAAAACAGCGCTATTCACCACCTCATCCCAGTACAAATAGACTCTGAAACGGCTTCCCACATGGTGCTCCCAAATAGAGTTTCCAACAGCTAAAATAACTCCCATGCACACCAAGAAACCAAATATCTGCAAAACACATCAAAAATGAACACACGTTTGTCTATTTCCATATACCACTTGTCTAAAAGTAAAGAGCAAAGCAATCTGAAAGCAAGAGCTGCTTGAAGTTAAACAGACTATACAGTGTACAAAAAAAATAAAACTTTCTACTGTTCCTCACTTTAGTTAAAGTTATGATGACTTCCAGGGTCTTTTTCTTGTAATGGAATCCTCGAACCTCGCATGCACATACTTCTGTCACGTAGCCCCACCCCCTGGCATCCTTGCAGAGACGTACTATGGCGCTTTCATGGCACTCTCAATCTTGGATAATTATAGTGCCTAATGAGGGTGGGGCTATGCCAGAGGTCGACACACAGGGTTCTGGGATTGCAATACAAAAAAACGTACCCAACAATTCATTATAACTTTAGCTTAAAGTTAACCTGAAGCAAGAGGTATATGGAGGCTGCCATCTTTATTACCTTTTAAACAAAACCAGTTTCCTAGCAGCCCTGCTGGTCTATTTGGCTGCAGTAGTGTCTGAAATGCACCAGAAACAAGCATGCAGCTAATCTTGTCAGGTCTGACAATGTCAGATACACCTGATCTGCTGCATGCTTGTTAAGGGCCAATGGCTAAAATTTTATCAGGCAGATTAGATTAGCAGGACTGCCAGGCAACTGGTATTGCTTAAAATGAAATAAATATGGCAGCCTCCATATACCTCCCGATTCAGGTTCCCTTTAACCTCCTTGGCGGTCTGATTCTTTCCAGATTTTAGGGTCTAAAAGCGGTGCAATTTTTTTTCACTCTTTCAGACCCTAAAACCTGAAAAAAATCATTCTGGCAGTGAGATCTGCAGCAAAATAAAAAAAAAAAATGTACCTTCCTGGGCTCCTGTGCTGCAGTTTTCTCTTTGTCCACAAGATGGCGCTAATATACATATAAACGAACTTCTCTATATTTCTCTAATATAGAGAAGTTCGTTTTCAATATTAGCCCCGCCCCGATGACATCACGCTGCCACCACCGCTCTGCTGCCACCACCACGGCTGCGCTGCTCCAACTGGCTGCCGGGTCCCCGGAAGAATAGCGGGGACATGGGGGATCCCGGCGGCCAGGGAAAGACCCCACACTGCCGGGGAGAGAGGCTGGAGTCCCGCTGCGCAGCGAGATCGCGCGCGGGACTCCACAACTTCAAGTAAAGCTCTGCAATGCATACCCCGACCTGAGCTCGGGATCACCGCTAATAGCTTGTTTTTTCTACCCCGAGCTCAGGTCGGGAAAACCGGCAAGGAGGTTAAGAGAAGTTTTTTTTTACACTGTATAGTCTCTTTAGGCTGCTTACACACAGGGACGTTACAGGCGCACGTTAGTGCGCCTGTAACGCTCCCCCAACGCACAGCAATGTAACTCAAGTGGGCTGTTCACACAGCCCACGTTGCGTTACATGTAACGCTGCACGTTGCCCGGAAAGTGCAGCATGCTACGGCGTTAGAGAGGCTACAGCCGCGTTAGACTGTTTACACATGCGCAGTAGGGGGCGGAGAGGAGGCGGGGAGAGCCAGCTACAGTAGCCGCGCACATGGCTACTTAATATTCACTGCACTGGCGGCCGCTGATTGGCCGGTGGGACCACGTGATGCGGAGTGTCTCGCTCCGCGTCACCTGGTCCCGCCGGCCAATCAGCGCCACTCTGGGAGACTTTATCGGAATAGAGCCGCCTAACGCGGCTCACTCTACCACTCTTGCAGCACCATACGTTGTGTTAGGTGCACGTTATGCGACCTTAACGTGACACCTAACGCAACGTCTTGCTGTGCAAGTAGCCTTAAAGTAGATCTTCAGTGTACAAAAAAATGTTTTGGTCATTTGGAGCTTCTACCGGCCCCCTGCAGACATCCTGTCCTATACCGGCTCTTAAGGAAGTTTGCTCATACTGCTCCTGCGCAGGACTCTCCCAACCACCGGAGCGTTAACGAGGATGTGTGCAGTCAGGGCCGCGCAGGCGCAGTTGCTGTCAACTTGGTTGGCGGTGATGAACGTGAGCCACGGCACGGGGACTGGAGGATCCTTGTGGACCGGCGTGGGACAGGACGTCTACAGGGGGCGGTAGAAGCCCCAGGTAAGTGAAACTTAAAAAAAAAAGAAAAAGGACAACTATAGTGAAAAGTAAGCAGTTAAAATCTGACAAATCGGACCAGTTTTGGACTAGTCTATCTCCTCATGGGGAATTCTTAGGCCCCATTTACACTTAATCAGTTGGAACGTGTTTTTTTTTCTTGACAGCAGTGCATTATGAAAAATCTTTCAGTTAAAACGCGTATAGTGTGAACTGAGCCATTGGGAAACATGGGTACTACTTTGAAAATAATTTGTCCTTTCAGTTATAACTGAGAGCAACTGATTAAGTGGAAATGGGGCCTTAGGGTTTTGTTTTCAAAAGCATTTCATGAACAACAGTTGCCAAGTCTAACTGCAACAATAGCAAGATACCAGCCAGCCTTCCTACTTGCTTGCACATTATTTTGGCAGTTACACTTAGCAACTGCATTTCAGGGAATGATTTTTGAAAATAATAAAATAAATACTAATAACTCCCCATGACGAGATGGACTAGTCTAAAACCTGCCAGATCTGTCAGGACATTAACTGATTACTTTTTTCTTGCACTCTTTCCTAAGCCTAAATATTGTGGTTGTAGAGCAAAACTATCCTGTACCTGCTTGTCAGCACTGTAGCAGATAGAGTAAGATGAAACTTGTGACGGTACAGTCATGGTCAATGGTGGAAAAAGTCATAGCACCCATCTCCCTGTATGTGATATAGAGCTAGAAGTGGGTACAGAAGTCATAGGCCCTTATTCAATTCACTTTTTCGCCTAAGTTTTCTCCTAGAAGATAATTTTTCATGTTATGTTTAAAATAACTTTTCTGCACTATGCAATTTAAGAAGTACCAAAAAGTATGTAAAAGGTACAGTCAAAATTTTAGTAAATATTTTTTTGCCTACTGTTGGCTTAAAAGACATTTTATTGATAAGTGTAAAAATATTACCTAGGAGAAAACTTCGGAGAAAAAGTGAATTAAATAAGGGCCACAAGCCCATGTATTATTAGCATTCTCTCCTAGTTGATATTTTCACACCGTGTCATAAAATGCCTTTTAAACAACTAGCAAGGAAATACTCAAAATAAGTTTGAAAGGACTTTTTTTTTTTTTTACCAACTTTTAGATACTCTTTCAATTATAAATTGCTTAAACGTTATTTGAAAGATAATGTGAAAAGTATCTCCTAGGAGATAACTCAGAAGAAAAAGTTAATTGCATATAGGCAGCAGTAAAATTAAGCAGTTACATTTTATTAAAGCGGAATATAACCCAGCATTTCGACTTTGCTCTAAAACATTATTTACAGCATATTATATGCAACCAGCATTTTTTTTTTTACTAGACCAGCATTCGAAGGGTTACACACAGTTTTAAAGTTCCATGGAGAGATATGCAGACGCATCCGAAGTTCAGATAGATACATTTTGTTTACTTAAATGTATCTAAGTGTGGAATGTTTTAGAGCAAAGTTGAAATGCAGGGTTATATTCTGCTTTAAATGGCTTCTCCCACTTGGGTAGTCCCTAAGGCAATGTTGAGATACAAAGGGGCTTGTAGATAAGTGTGCCCTTTACTTTACACACTTCTGAGATAATTTATTAAGGAGATGCAAAGAGGTAACACTTTAAAGTACTGTAATTAATTTTTTGGGGGGTTAATTAAAATAGTACCTTAGCAACAAACAAAAATGTACCTTAGATTAGCCATAAATGTAATTAACTGTAACTAGTTAGTGGATTTTTAAATTGTACTTTGTCTTTTGAATATACGTTTTATTTCGTGTCTATCTACATCTATCTGTATTACTGAACTTAAATTCAACTCAATGCCCTACTAAGTCAGGTTATGTTGCTTTAAATTTCTCAATAACTTTATCCCTGACCTGTTTGGTGTGTAATTTGGACTTCATGGTGTTGTTGCTCCCAATATTCTCTTAGACAACCTCTGAGGCCGTCACAGAGCAGCTGTATTTGTACTGACATTAGATTACACACAGGTGCACTCTATTTAGTCATTAGCACTCATCAGGCAATGTCTATGGGCAACTGACTGCACTCAGACCAAAGAGGGCTGAATAATTACGCACATCCCACTTTGAAGTATTTTTTTTTTAAATGTTTGGAATCATGTATGATTTTCGTTCCACTTCTCACGTGTACACCACTTTGTATTGGTCTTTCACGTGGAATTCCAATAAAATTGATTCATGTTTGTGGCAGTAATATGACAAAATGGGGAAAACTTCAAGGGGGCCGAATACTTTTGCAAACCACTGTAGTTATTGCTGGTATGCTGGGAATACACCATGAGTTTTTTGGCAGATAGATGGCTCGATAGATACATTTTTTTTTCTCCGCGATTTTCTCATAGAAGTGAATGGAAATCAATCAGAAAAATGATCAGAAAATTGAGTGTAAAATCGATCAGACATTAAACCTGCCGAAAAGAAACGCATTGTGTATTCCTAGCATTACATTGACTAGGATTCAACCAGTTGTGCAATTTTGTCTGAAAATAAGATCTGGTAAAATAATATTTACTGACTACAGTTGGGAAACAATTTTCTCCTCCAGAAAAATAAATATGGTAACTGCAGCCAAAGGTGCATTGGCCGAGATTACATAGTTGTGGCAAAGAGAAAGCAAAGTGACAGAACCCCAATCAAAGTCAGCTGTAAAGCACAAAATATGGGTATTAGAAGATACACCGTATTGCTTTCATTATTTACTATCAAAGTGTTCTTTTATATTAAGCTGTGCAGCTCAATTCCATACTAAACTTTTTGTTTTAGATTATGTGGAAAGTGGTTTAATTAGAGCATTGTTAGGGTTTATTTCCTTACTGAGGGCATAGATAGAAGTTAAAATGTTTGCTCTGCTCTATACAAGACAGATCAACTACAGCTGGAGGAAATAAGGACTCCTGACCAAAATGATTAGGGATTCTGTTGATCCTACATGAATTCTCCTGCAGACCAACTAAAAATGACCAATAAATGATCTGCTTTTGGTCATAGAATGACTGGGCAAGCTGGTGTATATCGATTAATCCGGCACATGCATGGATCAGAGCAGTCAATGGATTACTAAAGGAGAGTCATCCAGAAAGAAACAGCATTTTGCTTTAATCTGCCTAAAATATATTCTTTCACTGTAATTTAACTTGTATCTGTCAGAATAATCTCTTCTCTCCTCACACTGCTTGTCATGCGACTGCAGAACGCTGGTCCACTGTTTGTTATGCAGCATTAACACGAAGGTCCCCACACCCAGTCCCTGGAGTGTAATGCTACTACAACAAAGGGATTTGAAATGACGAGAAATAATGAGAAGATACAGTGGCCCTTATTCAATTCCATTTTTCTCCTAAATTCTTTCCTAGGAGATTTTTTTTTCATCTTCTGTTTAAAATAACTTTTCAGCACTCCGCTAATGAAAATGTACCAAAGTAGTTTTGAGTATTTTCTTGATTGCTGGTGCTTTAAAAGGCCTTTTATTGATCTTGTGAAAATATCACCTGGGAGAAAACTTAGGAGAAAAGGGCCCAAATGCACTTAACTTTTTTCACCTGAGTTAGCCCCTAGGAGATCATTTTCATTTTCTCTTTAAACTAACTTTCCAGCATTTTACAAACTGAAAAGGTACCCAAAAATTGATGAATAAGAACTATCAAATTTATTTTGAGTATTTTTTTGTTTGCTGGCGGCTTAAAATGTATTTTATAACACGTGAAAATATCACCCTGGAGAAAACTCAGGAAAAAAAGTGAATTGCATATGGGCCAACGTGAATTAAATAACAGCAAGTGTGTCTAAAATAAAACAAACTGTTTCATTAATTTTTTTAACCTTAACTGATTAAATTAGAATGGTGGTTACTCTCCGGATGACCCTCCTATAGAGGAACCTGCAAAAAATGTTTAGAACAAAAGATCGCCCAGAAAACCCATGTCTATGGTTTTTATACAATACAATAACATTTGTAAATGACATTGCAGCTGTTTAAGAAATCGATCAGAATAACAGATAGCAGAATGGATCTGCTAAGGTGTTCCAGGCCTAATGGAGTCCCCCCCCCCCTCCAAATTTCACACTATTACTCTTTGTGAATAAGAAAACAAACTCGGCTCTGCTTATCATCACAAGCCAAATATACATTAGTTCTATTCCATTAGAAAAATATGCATACAAGCCAGGGACATCAGCCTACTAGAAATATAAATGATGTGGACAAATGCATCTGTACTACACTTACTTGCTTATAGTGTGCACCAGTGCTCCCCAGCCCTGTCCTCAAGGCCCACAAACCGTGTATGTTTTGTGGAAATCCATAGAAGCAGTTAGTGACCATATCCACCCTCCCCCTCAAATGTTTGTGGTTACCTGGAAAACATGCTCTGTTTGAAGGTCTTGTGGACAGGGTTGGGGAACACTGGTTTACAGGACTGTTCAGCCAAGATCAGTACTGACTATTTGGCCAGCAAAGGCCCATTTTTCATTACATAAATTGTCTTCATGCTTATGCAAGGTGATCATACTTTAGAAGCATTTTCTGCTTAAAACCACACTTAACCACATCTATCATTTGTAGTTTCCTCATCATTAAGTAAAACTTACCCATAGAACCAAAGTATTCATAAGTCGATCAATGCTGGTTCTTTTAAATTTTGTTTTACCACTGTTCTGCATTAATTTAGTATCTGGTCCTGCAAAAATATAACACCAAGTCATTGCCATTGCAAACCACCTCATGTCCTTAAGTTCCACAATACTCTGAAGTACCAAAGAAAATGAGTGAACTTAACATCCCAACCAATAAATAATGTTTTACTGTAAGACAATAACTTAAAGAGTTTAATTACCAAGTCAAGTAAAAGTCCTCATATGTTTAGTCTGTGGTATATACACTTAGGCTCGGTTCACATTAGGCTTTTTCAGCCTACGTTCCGCTCCGATGAGCGGAACGCAGCAGCCGCAGCAATGTTTTCCCTATAGTAAAGTTCACATTGCTACGTTCCGCTCTGTTCCCTGCGTTCCGCTCATCGGAGCGGACGTTCCCGACATGTCGGGATCTTGCGTTGCCACTCCGCTCATGGAGCGGAACGCAAGCGTACGGGCAGATGCGTCCTAATGTGAACCCGGCCTTAGAGCGAAGGTTTTCCAATAAACCTCCACTGCCAAAAGACAACCCTCAATCAGGTGTGAAAGTGCAGACATATTCTTACTTACAGTATGAGGTTTTTTGCAATTTAATAGCTGATCCTAAAATTAGGCATATTATCTTTAATAATGTATTTGTCAGGAGGAAGGAATTCAGTAAAGGTGACCAAGGAAGGAATACAATAAAGGTGATTTTTTTCTTCACCTAAACCAGTGGAATAATGTTGATGATATACCAAATCCATGTAATAACAGCTCCTAGTAATGCTGTACTCTGAGCTGCAGGGACTTGTGATTTATACACAAATGGGACAAGTATGATAACTTAAGGATGCAAATAGGATAACTGTATGGGCCATACCATGTAGGAAAACAAGTATTTTTTTATTGTATGTTATGTTAGACTGTAGTTCACTTTTAAACTTGGATGTTGACAATGGCGCAGTGGTCATCTGCTAAACTTACAGTATTTTAAAAAAAATCCTGAATTTTTGTCAAGTTTCACTTCAGCTATAGTTCATAAATATGCAGTTATCTCTATGAGCTACCCTGTCAAATGCTTAATTTAAAACGGTGTAGGCGAATTTATCAAGAGGTGATGATTTGCTAACATTGTTCACCACTTTTTAGTTGAATTGAACCTTGGATCACAATTACCTAATAGACCATCCTCTTTAAAGTGAACCTGAGGTGAACATAAACTGATGAGTTAAAAAAAATGCATTTATGCTCTTACTCCTCAAAATGATTTTCTTTAGATATCACCTGGTTTATTTTATATTTAAACATTTACAAACTAGATTGAGTGTGTTGTTGCCTCTGCTCAGTGCCAGCCTAATAAGTGTCCCAGAGTTATAAAAAGGTTCAAGAGTTCATGTATTTTATCTCCCTCTGCTCTCGGAAGTTGTATTCTGCCAGGAAAACCTGTATGGCTGTTATTTTCTTTTCAGTGATGTTATATTCCCAACAAGCTACCAACAAGACAGAAGCTGTCACTTCCATGTCTAGAAATTAACTCTTTCAGGCAGCAAAATAAAACAAGTAAAACAGCCTGGTTATAAATGTTTTGAACTGTACCTACACATGTTTATCTCATCATGTCAAATATCAGGTACACTTTTAAAATGGCCACACACTAGATAAAAGACGTTTAAAAAAACACCTGTTCTCTGTTTAATCAATGGCATTTTCCATTTTTAAAGCGCAGGAGGATATTTGGCAATTTATTAAGTGACTACCGGCTAATTACTCCTTCATATATGTAGCAAGGTTCACCTCAATGCTGGAATCTTGTGATCTGCAAAAAATAATGGCAGGCCATAACCTACATAAATAGGTACATTAATAGGGATGATCAAGAAGATGCTAATAATTTATCCTTGCATTCGTAAATTATATGCAGCTTTGAATTGGACAAATCAATAACTTCCTGTCAATTTTTACTGGTCCAAGTTTAAGCTGCCTAACATTTACAGTTTGAACTTGGACTGGGAGGTTGGAGACCACAAGTACTGCCCTGATTATTATTAATTCACATCATTTAAATAGTTCTGGAGTACTCTGCAAAGGGTGGGAGGCAACACCTGCCAATATAATGGGCAAGGGACTCTTTCCGAATCCAGTTTCCAGTAAGAAGTGAAGGTGATAGTATAGAGGGACTTATGATAGATTATGGAAACCCCCAGAAATTCACTGAGGTAAACTAGGTAATTTTTTTTTACCAACTACTGATCTACAATTAGGAGTAAAGCTTAACAACAATATTTTATTAGAAATAGCTAATCATTTTAAATCAATATATAAACAAAAAACTGTCCTTTTTTCTTCTTTAAAGAGGCACTATGGCGAAAAATTGTAAAATTTAAAGCATGTGCAAACATAGACAAATAAGAAGTACGTTTTCTCCAGAGGAAAATGAGCCGTAAATTACTATTCTCCTATGTTGCTGTCACTTACAGTAGGTAGTAGAAATCTGACAGAAGCGACAGGTTTTGGACTAGTCCATCTCTTCATAGGGGATTCTCAGCAAGGCTTTTATTCTTTATAGAGATAGTGCCTAAAAATGATTTAAACAATGATGCTGGCCAGCCTCCCTGCTCGCTACACAGTTTTTTGGCAGTTTGACAGAGCAACTGCCATTCACTAAGTGCTTTTGAAAAGAAATAAATCCCTGATAATCCCCTATGAAGAGATGGACTAGTCCAAAACCTGTTGCTTCTGTCAGATTTCTACTACCTACTGTGACAGCAACATAGGGGAAAAGTAATTTACGGCTCATTTTACTCTGGAAAAAACGTACTTCTTATTTGTATATATTTGCTCATATTTTATATGTTACAACTTTTTGCCATAGTGCCCCTTTCTTGTTGCTTGCAGCCCAATGCCCATCTTAGCCATGTCTTGCCACAATACTATTTAGAAGCCCACTTGAATTTCCCACCAGTACTTTCTATTGGCCCATTTGTGTGGACCAATAGGAACTGGTGGCAGGAACAATAAAATAAGCCTCCAGAACAAAATTGAAATAGAACGGTCCCAGTTGGTTCTATATATTGTTTCCTATAAATGTGGTGAGAACAGGTAGTGAGCAGAAAACACCATAAAAGAACAAGAACAAAAGAAAAAGAACAAAGCTAAGTACAGAAGATTTGCAGAAGGTTTAAGGAAGCAGAATAAAACAGAATAAACGACAAAACAAATAAACAGAAGAAAGAAACCTACATACTATATGAAAGATAATATTTTGAGGTTTTTAAGCCAAGGAGTCATTGTGGGAAGGGAAAGGTTATGTTTTTTTTTAATCAAATATAGCATTTTTTTACATTTGAAACTAAATTAATAATAAACAGCAATTTCAGTGAAAATGTTTAAAAGAAGAGATAAAACCTAGTCATAATACCAGAGTGTATAAAGCATTCAGAACAAAGGACAAGATCTTACTAAATGTTACCTGCAAAGATGACCATTCCAAAGCACCATTCAGTATTTCTGAGAACACAGCCTCTTAATAGTATCTTGCCATTGTTTATTGAATACTTGCTGTCCTTCCAAATTAGTGTTCCATTAAACTTGTCTAGTTTGTTGTTTGGAGGCTCACACAAGACTTCCCCTGTAAAAACAAAGTTTAGTGATCAATAATACAAATATATATATATATATATATATATATATATATGCATTTATGAGTTGATAAAGAAGACAATATCGATATTTACAAGTCAAATCCTTACATTATATGCAGTACATGCACCATGTTATAGTTGTGGCACTAAGATGCTTAAAGAGAAACTCCGACCAAGAATTGAACTTTATCCCAATCAGTAGCTGATACCCCCTTTTACATGAGAAATCTATTCCTTTTCACAAACAGACCATCAGGGGGCGCTGTATGGCTGATATTGTGGTGAAACCCCCCCCCCCCCCCCACAAAGAAATTCTGAGTACGTACTCCTGGCAGTTTCCTGTCTGTGAACCTTGCTGCATTGTGGGAAATAGGTGTTTACAGCTGTTTCCAACTGCCAAAAAAGCAAGCATCAGCTACATCACCTGCCCACAGTAAAAATGTCACCATGTAATAAATGTCAGAATATAAATCAGGGATTTAAAAGATTTTACAATGGGCAAACACTGACTAAATCATTTATACATAATTATTGTAAAATTGAAGCACTTTTTTATTACATGATTGTCACTGGAGTTCCTCTTTAAGTATCCAGTATTGCTTAGGCTAACATTCCACTATCTTTACATTCATTTTATTTGCTATAACGTAAACAGGGGCGCCAAGAGAGTAAAATTAGCTAAAAATTGTTAAAAATAGTTGGTGGCAGCAGTGGTGGACTTACCTCCTTTGAATAGACACAAAGCTACTATGTGATTCAAAATTACAGAAGTTTATTGATTTACTCCAAAGACAGTGTTTCACAGGCGTGACCCTGCTTCATCAGGCAATAACAAAGGAGCAAATATTGAGTATTGAGTTTATTGAGTAAATCAATAAACTTCTGTAATTTTGAATCACACAGCATCTTTGTGTCTATTCAAAGACGGTAAGACCATGATTGCCTCCTCAGCAATTTTTTTTTTAATTTAGCTAATTTTACTCTCTTGGCGCCTCTGTTTACTTTATACAATACCAGAGTCCACCCTTGGTGGAGGGGTGTTTCCCCCATTTTCCCTTCAAATCTACAGCAAGCAACTTTTTAATCCTGAGTGCAGACAGGTCTAATCTCCCCACCTGCATCTTCAGTGGTTGCCTATTGGTAACCCTGGTTTGTGAGTATTCGTATTACTTACTTTACGCTATTTACTTTTACCGGTACTTACTACACCATAGTTGGCTCTCGGTGCCCCCCTTTTTGTATCCTCTTACAAGCGAATATGAATTTGCTCATTGGAAACTATCAGGCTGGTAATATACAAGAAAGGGTTCTGCTCCACATTTTCCAAAATATTTTTGTTTAAAATTCCATTAGACAGGGTGTAAGCTTGCCATAAAACTCGAGTCTGCTGTCAAGATCTCATGTAGCTTGGCTATCTGCATTTACATACTTAACAGTTAAACTATATAAGGAAATACAAGGCAATACAAGTAAAAAAGTGTGTGTGTGTGTGTGTGTGTGTGTGTGTGTGTGTGTGCGTGTGCGTGCGTGCGTGCGTGCGTGCGTGCGTGCGTGCATGTGTGTGTGTATATATATATACATACACACAGTCTAAAAGAAAATGGTTAAAGTGTTTTCTCCAGTTGTCTCGAGACAAATGTAAATAATAAGGTCCCAAAGGATAAGGGTAGCTTTACAGGGTTATTAATAATCATAAACCATTCCTGGAGCTGTCACAGCTGAGCAAAGCAGTATAGATAAAACTGATTGTTTACACCTCACTTGCAGTAACAGGAAGAACAGGCAGTCAAACAGAATTATTTTTTTTCTTCCTTTCTGAATGGCCATTTATATGGCGAGAAATCTGAATACAACTACAGTAGTTCCTGTGTAAAAGTTTACCTCAGCTTTACCAGTGTAGCTGTGCAATTCAGAGAAAACATTGGACAGCAATATAAAACTTCATATCCACTGACCTTACTTTAAGGAATTTAAGGATCTTTCTGCCTGCAGGAGCAATCTACTTTTCTGTGTGTACTGGTTTGTTGTAAGTAAATGTTTTTCTAATTGAAAGGGTTACTCCACTTTAGCGTGAAAATCTATAAAACCTACATCATCACTATACAAGTCTGTGGCTGAAGTCCATATATTTCAGTTAAGACAGAACAGGATGCTGGAAGAGGACTAGTTAAAACACTTGTAAACATGTAATTTTAAAGGTATTCTATTTGTTTAACTTTCCATTTAATATTCACCACTCTCAGCACTATATGAATGAATTATAAAGTCAAATTAAGAAAGCAGCATAATATTTTCAACCCACTGCTGTTAATTTATAACAGAACATGCAGAACATGAGGATCCAGCCTATCGGAGCTGGATTTCAAATATTGTCTTTTATTAGGCAGCAAATGATTTTAACCTTACCTGGGTAATAGAGCATAAAAGGGGTAGCTGAACATTTGTACACATGGATGAGGACTGTTGCCCTTAAAGAATAGGCACTTGATCTCTCAAGAAACAGAGCAGAAACTGTACAGATGGGTTGTTAGCCTCCAGGCTAGCAAAATGGAGCGGCGCACAATAGGGTGTCAGGGTGCAAGTGGGGTGAGTGGGGAGAACAATACCCTTAGCCAGCACTCAGTTGAGTCAGTCAACTAGGAGGATCAATTTCTGAAAGGGATGAGGGCTCCAGTACACGTTAAATTCTGGGTAGAGGCAGAAGTTGTTATCCGCTGTCGTTATTTCTTTCTTTTGCAAATGTGCAGACAAATATGACTGTGTTCACAAAAATAAAAACATTTGCATACTGTCCTTATGTGGAAGAGAGCTGTGGGTAAGCAAGATGCCAAGTGGTCTAATAACAGTTTCAAGCTATGGTGCATCTTCTGAGGCTTTGTGAGCTGTGATGTCTCATCAAAGAGCAAATAAGAGCCAGTGCAGCAGTATCACATGTCCTGCAGTGTGGCTCTGGTTGAACCATATTCTGTGCCCTGTCACCACAATAATTAAATACACTGCAGACACCCACATATTAGGATATGGGATTTTCATACTAGTTGGGATCTTCTCATTTACAAGAGCAAGTAATTAAAAGATTGTGTCTCCCTAGAGGTGGTAATCCCCACTAATATCCTAATGGGTGGATGCATGCAGTGTGTTTAATTACTATGGTAACAAGCCATAGAATGTGGGCGCACCAGAGTGATGTGGTGGGACATATGATATAATACTAACTCTTATTTCCTGGTTGAGCAGACATTGCCACACACAGAGTTTCAGAAAAAGTATAATAAATGTGGTTAGACTGCCCTACACTCTCGTTTAACTACAGTCCTCTACCACCCAGGTACGGTATTGCAATAGCACACTCTAGTTTGCTAAACTTAATTCTCCAATACCGGAAACTTAAAAAAAAAAAAAAATACAGACCAGTTCTGTGGATCCCTCATGTTCTCCTGCGCTCCCCACCACTTGCCAACCTTGGTAAATTAACCTAATAGTCTCTACAGGGAGTGCAGAATTATTAGGCAAATGAGTATTTTGACCATATCATCCTCTTTATGCATGTTGTCTTACTCCAAGCTGTATAGGCTCGAAAGCCTACTACCAATTAAGCATATTAGGTGAGGTGCATCTCTGTAATGAGAAGGGGTGTGGTCTAATGACATCAACACCCTATATCAGGTGTGCATAATTATTAGGCAACTTCCTTTCTTTTGGCAAAATGGGTCAAAAGAAATACTTGACAGGCTCAGTAAAGTCAAAAATAGTGAGATATCTTGCAAAGGGATGCAGCACTCTTAAAATTGCAAAGCTTCTGAAGCGTGATCAACGAACAATCAAGCGTTTCATTCCAAAATAGTCAACAGGGTCGCAAGAAGCGTGTGGAAAAAACAAGGTGCAAAATAACTGCCCATGAACTGAGAAAAGTCAAGCGTGCAGCTGCCAAGATGCCACTTGCCACCAGTTTGGCCATATTTCAGAGCTGCAACATCACTGGAGTGCCCAAAAGCACAAGGTGTGCAATACTCAGAGACATGGCCAAGGTAATAAAGGCTGAAAGACGACCACCACTGAACAAGACACACAAGCTGAAACTTCAAGACTGGGCCAAGAAATATCTCAAGACTGATTTTTCTAAGGTTTTATGGACTGATGAAATGAGAGTGAGTCTTGATGGGCCAGATGGATGGGCCCGTGGCTGGATTGGTAAAGGGCAGAGAGCTCCAGTCCGACTCAGACGCCAGCAAGGTGGAGGTGGAGTACTGGTTTGACCTGGTATCATCAAAGATGAGCTTGTGGGGCCTTTTCGGGTTGAGGATGGAGTCAAGCTCAACTCCCAGTCCTACTGCCAGTTTCTGGAAGACACCTTCTTCAAGCAGTGGTACAGGAAGAAGTCTGCATCCTTCAAGAAAAACATGATTTTCATGCAGGACAATGCTCTATCACACGTGTCCAAGTACTCCACAGCGTGGCTGGCAAGAAAGGGTATAAAAGAAGAAAAACTAATGACATGGCCTCCTTGTTCACCTGATCTGAACCCCATTGAGAACCTGTGGTCCATCATAAAATGTGAGATTTACAAGCAGGGAAAACAGTACACCTCTCTGAACAGTGTCTGGGAGGCTGTGGTTGCTGCTGCACGCAATGTTGATGGTGAACAGATCAAAACACTGACAGAATCCATGGATGGCAGGCTTTTGAGTATCCTTGCAAAGAAAGGTGGCTATATTGGTCACTGATTTGTTTTTGTTTTGTTTTTTAATGTCAGAAATGTGTATTTGTGAATGTTGAGATGTTATATTGGTTTCACTGGTAAAAATAAATAATTGAAATGGGTATATATTTGTTTTTTGTTAAGTTGCCTAATAATTAAGCACAGTAATTGTCACCTGCACACACAGATATCCCCCTAAAATAGTTCAAACTAAAAACAAACTAAAAACTACTTTCAAAAATATTCAGCTTTGATATTAATGAGTTTTTTGGGTTCACGGAGAACATGGTTGTTGTTTAATAATAAAATTATTCCTCAAAAATACCACTTGCCTAATAATTCTGCACTCCCTGTAGAACTAGTGTCTGAAACTGCTGTTCTTTAACAGACAAATGCTAAATGGTGTTGCTTCTTGCTGTGTTATATTTTATCATCTTCCAGTGTACCTGTCCATACAAATGTCACATCCCATACATTTGTTCTTCAGAAAAGAGTGAACGCAAATCGTATATAAAAATAATTTCTATTTTTCGTCCCCTTTTTTTAGTGCTTTGATTGCAGTATCATAATTACCCTAAAGTGGCAATCTGCAGCCCCCTTGAAAGGAGTAACAGATCACCAGCCTCAACCTTTATCTTGTTCCAGAGAATAAAGCAGTGTATGGCTCATTGCTTTGCATTGTCAAAAAATATGTGTCAAAATCAACCAAGATATGGTTCACTCACTTAGCTAAACAGGGGTAACATGAATTGTTCAAGATTTACAGCAGAAAAGTCTTACCACTAAATAAATATCCAAAATAAACTTAAACCAGGAACATAACAGCATAAGCCACTTGCTTTATCTTAGATTTGAAAAAGCCTCACATTTTAAAGCATGAGAACTAAGACTTCTTGTAATTTCGTTTTTGCATTATTATTCTGACCTTTAGTTTACTTTATTAAGTCTTGGACTGAATGTTTTCCAAGCTGAGACAAGAAATGATGATGCATTTGATGTTTCAGGAATGTAAAAAGCTCTAAATTTCAGAGTGAGTAGGCTCTAAATTCACCAAAATTGTCATCTATATAATACATTTATTTTCTCTAACATGTATGAGAAATCTTCTGTCTGGTTGTCTTTTACATGTACATGTCAGATGTTCTTGTTAGGTTTAAAATCGTTTTCTGCAAAGTTTTAGTAATGATGACAGTTACAGACAAAATATACATAAAGACAGTATGGTATGGTTTGGTATGCGAATAAACCTGTCACCATGTAAAGAACTGTAAACACACTTTGTAGATTCAAAACATGAATGGAGAATCCCACCAGACCCACCAATGCTACTTTTTGGTGATAAGCCCTCCAATTGGAAATTCCCACAACATAATTTAGCCCAGCACAGTGCCAAGGCTGCCAGGCTCCATATAGCAAAGCAATGGAAACAATCCACATTATCGTGCAACTAAAGCAATCATTACTGATTTCATAATTTCTGAAAGAATTATAGCGATTATTAATGACACTTTTGAAATATTTACTAAAACCTGGCAGCCATGGCTTTCAGTGTTTGGTGAGGGGGGCTTAAGAAGCGTTACATTCTCCGTTTGAGGTTTACCCATATGGTTTAGCAAAATGTCTAATATTGCATAATAAAAATTAATATCTCAGTGAGAAGCACTGTGTCTCACTCTACTAATGAATAATATTTATTGTTTTATTATACTTAACCACTTAAGCCCAACTGGACGAGATTTCTCGTCCAGTTGGGCTGCGCGCACTCCCGCGGGTCGCGCGCGCTCCCGCGGGCCCCCCCGTGCGCGCCCCCGCTGCTGGCCGCTAGATTACCGATCAGTGAAAGGGATTATAAATCCCTTTCGCTGATCGGACCCCCCCGGAGAAAAGCCGACAGCGTCTCTTCAGATGCTGCGGCTTTTCTGAGCTCTGGGCTCCTTTCTTCTGCCTGGGAGCGAGATCGATCGCTCCCAGGACTTTTTGATTCTGGCCATCTTGTGGCCAAATAGCAAATTACACCTGTAAAAAAAAAAAATTCAAATTAAACATATAAATATATAAAAAAAAAACCTGTTTACCTCCCACACCAAAAAATACCCACATACAAGTTTAAATAAAAAAATAAAAAAAATTACAATAATAAAAAAAAACAAAAAAACATAAATAGTTACCTAGGGGTCTGAACTTTTTAAATATGCATGTCAAAGGAGTATATCAATATGATTTAATAAATTATGGGCTTCTAAACAGTGATGGATGCAAAACGGAAAAAATGCACCTTTATTTCCAAATAAAATATTGTCGCCATACATTGTGATAGGGACATAATTTTAACGGTGAAATACCCGGGGCATATGGGCAAATACAATACGTGAGTTTTAATTATGGAGGCATGTATTATTTTAAAACTATAATGGCTGAAAACTGAGAAATAATGAATTTTTTCCATTTTTTTCTTATTCTTCCTGTTAAAATGCATTTACAGTAAAGTGGCTCTTAGCAAAATGTACCACCCACAGAAAGCCTAATTGGTGGCGGAAAAAACAAGATATAGATCAATTAATTGTGATGAGTAGTGATAAAGTTATTGGCAAATGAATGGGGGGTGAAAGTTGCTCGGATGTAAAAAAATGTCAACCCTTCGGGCTTAAGTGGTTAATGTCGCATTCATGGCTAACGGAAATGTTTTTTCTTCAAGATCAGAGTTTGTTAATACTGTCATTTAGTTGTTGGTTATATATTGATATGCTTTTTCTCATGCTGTTTTGTACTACAATTTGATTTTATATCAATAAAACAATTTGAAACTAAAACATGAATGGAGAATAATGTAGAGATCCTAGAAAAGTCAAAATGGCTACATTTCCTCAGATCATACACATTCACTATGTTGTACTTGTCAGGCAAACTCTTGTTACTGAATGTGAGATATTACTGAGTATGGCAACTTACTTTGCTTTATCAACCTAGACCAACGTAAATTGCTTCAGAAATAGGATTTTTTTTCTAAAGTTTCCTAAAGTCCAATTGTTTATACGTGGGTGAGATTTAGTCTCACTGCGACTGAAAAGTTGTCCTTCAAAGTCTCACTTCAGGCCAACTCAATGGGCTACATTCACTAAACTGTGATAACTGATATCACAGTTGCGCTAGCGTTTTGCGAGCGTTATAACGCACTTAACGGTTTTCGAGGGTGCAAACGTGAATTTTCACGTGAAAACAGCGGCATTTTCACACAAAAATTCGCGATTGCGTGTGAATAATGTTACGCACATTATAATGCGCGCAAAACGCTAGCGCGACCGTGATATCAGTTAGCATGATTTAGTGAATCAAGCCCATTATGTGAACAGCAATAGTTTAAAAGTCTGTTGCATTAGGGACGCTAGCTCTTAGAATAGCAAATATCATCAGAAATGTTATTTTCATATTTTTTTCGTTAAAATATATAGCAGAGGTGGAAATCAAGTACTGTAAATATTATTCATTCATGATAAGCCTGCATTCTTGAGCTGAAATATTTTTTAAGTTACGACTTGAAAAGCAACTTGTGGCCAGTAATGTACTTTAATGATAATGCATAACACAACATCTGAAAAGGGTGCACCGCAGCATATTTTGAAGTGTAATCACTTCTAATGTCATGGTGAAAGTCCAAAAACAATAAACTTTACCCTCATTACAAACTATTCCACAAGTTTATCGCTCCCGTTGATCTGAACTTTCTACAATTTGGCTCTCTACTAAAAAAAACCTCCAAGCTAATCAAATTCAAATTAGAGAAACATTAAGCTTTGAATGCATGCCCATCAGAATGAACAATTTAAACTCTGATGAAAAAGGTAAAAGACGTATGTGGAGTTCCATAGCATTACTTCAAGAAAAGAGGAAAAGTACTACACATTTTTCTAGTCATTTTGTGCAGGGCTATAACACTACCCATATTTTTTTTAAATAGCTTTCATAAAACATATAATTTTGTAAATGTTCAACACTATACTACCTGACATTTTATGCAAACTTATGATTCAAAACTGTTTAAACACATCAAGCCATGTATATGACAAGACCTCTGAATCTGTCATGTGGTATCTGGCACAAGACTGTTTGCGTCTGATCCTTTAAGACCTAAAAGCTTCAAAGTGGTACCTCCATTAATTGTAGCCAATATGCTTTTTTTCTAAACAGAATGGTCAATCAAGCAGATTTAAAAGCAGTTACAGGTTTATTGCAACATTTTGCAGGTGGCTTTCAGAGAAAAACGTATTTCATTTTGAACTGCCTATGTGTCTCTTGCTGCAGCTATGTTCTCTGCCAGTGTCCTGGGGCACTCTGTAGTGGCTGCCGACTTGGCCGAGCATGCGCAGAAGCCGCCGACCTGGCTAAGTCCATGACTGCTACGGAAGGGACCCCAGGACACTAGCAGAGTGCAGAGCTGCGGCGAGGGACACACAGACATCTCGGGGCTGAAGGAAGCCCCAGGTAAATTAATCTGATTTTCTTTGATTTGCCTCATTCATCCTTTAACATGAAAATTACTGTCTATTTTATGTGTGTTTTAAACTGAAGAGAACCAGAAACAAAAACATTGAACTGTATTCTTATTATCTTTTATTTATAATGTGCCAACATGTTGCACAGCACTGTACAATAAAAAGGGTTGCAGGAGACAAATCTGCGTACATACAAGTACAGACTATAACACAGGAGGCAAATAGGGTCACTAAAATTTATAAAATGAATGAGTTAGAACAAGGCTTTTCAACTTTTTCACTAATTGTACCACCTTTATCACCTGAAATGTGTCAAGTACAACCAGTGTGCATGCGCAGTAGATTGGACCCGATCAAGCTTGGCCGTTTCCACCGGACCCTTAGTGGAGAGCCGCTACTGCGCATGTGCACACGCCGGCAAGGAGGTCTTTAGGGGGTCCTAGTGCTTGATCCCCTTTACCAAGGAAAAAGGGGGAAGCCTCTTTATGATCCAGAGGCTTCCCCCTCCTGAACTTTGCGGAGGCAGGATGGGACCAGGACAACTGGCAGACAGGCATTTAAGTGGCAGGCAAACCCGGTATGTACCACCTGGCCAACAGCAAAGTACCACTGGTGGTACGCGTACCACAGGTTGAAAAGCTCTGAGTTAGAAAACAGGAAAACAATTGAGTTCTTGGAATATTATGGAAATGTACATTTTAGCCCGTACTTCATAATTAAAGCTAGGCTGGGTAGTCTTCCGCTCAATTTCTCTGTGTTTAATACTCTGGACCATATGCAATTAACTTTTTCTCCTCAGTTTTCTCCTAGGAGATAATTTTGTCATCTTCTATTTAAAATAACGTTTCAACATTCTGCAACTGAAAAAGTACCAAAAAGTAGGTGAAAAAGTACTATCAAAATTATTTTGAGTATTTTCTTGCTTGCTGGTGGTTAAAAAGGCATTTTATTGACAATTTTGAAAATATCATTTTGGAGAAAACATAGGAGAAAAAGTGAATTGCATATGGGCCCCTGTTTCTAACAACTGTCTACAAATGGCTCTACATAAAAACATTATCTTCATTTTTTTTTAGTAATGAAGATGAAAAGAGAAAAATGAACAAATGTTGAGATGTAAATATTACACAAGAAATTAACAGAACTTCTTTACCAGCTAAATTGTTTCGCACCATCCCTTTCTTTTATTAGACCAGTGGCATTTGAAACAGGCTTAGTGCCATTGCTGTGATATGTTATTATTAATTGATGAGTTGATTTTGGAGAACATTATAACAACATAATATGCTTTCTTCAAATATTTTTTTTCTTGAGGCTGATTTGTTTTTACTTGAAAATGCACAAATGAGTTCCAACTCATGTCTAAACAATCTCATGAAATCTCTCCTTAAGCTGCACTGAAGAAAAGAGATCACATTTTCCCGAATACCATCCAATTTCTTCCAGATAATTCTGACTTAGAATTAAAATTAACCAAGACTGTTTCATGAAGGGTAATTATAATGCTTTGGTTTTTAATACTTTTGTCACAATCTCACACGGGGCATCCTCTGTTGCAGCTGAGCTGCAGCCAGACAGTGCTGAATTCTCTGCATGCATGCTGCTCCAAAGTGCTGCATGCATTTGCAATGAGTGCCATCTGCAATCAGCTTGAAGTTTTCATAAGGAGTAGCACAGGCTTGATTAATTACCATTAAGCTGTGTTGGATTTTTCATGTCTGCAAGTCTGGTCTAGGTGGATGTCCACATAAAAGCCTCTGCCTGCTTTATCACCTTGCCTGTCATAGTGATCAGCATAAAGTAATGGTCCAAACAAAAATTCACTTACCTGGGGCTTCCTCCAGCACCTGGCAGCCGTCCTGTGCCCTCGCCGCAGCTCCGGTGGCTCCCGATGTCCTTCGCTGGTTGGCTTCATCTGCGCTCCACGGCACACGTCACGTGGTCCCGCCAACGTCATCCTGTCTGTACTGCACAGGCGCAGAACTACTGCAATCAACTCAATGTAAATGTGCGCTCACTCGCTATTAACACAATATCAATAACTAATAAATCAATAATTTGATATACAATGCAATAAGTGACTTAGTACGTCAATTTACATGTCCATGGGTCGCAGAATCAATCACCAAGCATATAGTGTATGGTCCAATTTCTCCACTCCATCCTGCGCTCACACGTATCACCTCCACACTTAGTAATAGTATCACTCATAAAAATAGAAAAGGAAAAACATAGCATAATACTGTTTTGGTGAACTTGTTTCTCATTCACAGACTCCCCAGTGCCATGCATTCACTTGTGTATCCACCAAGAGCTCAATTATCATAAGCCCTCACCATGTGTCATAGCTGTCAGGTCACAGACAGCAATAAACCATATGCAGTGAATACTCCTTCCAAACTGTACGAGCAGTGAAGCAACCACCTTCCAATGCTTAAACCAAGGACAGAGTCTCACAGGTCCTCACCATATTGTAACGATCGGTGGGCGCAGAGAGTATCTGATTACCGGTGATCTGCAGTATCACCGGAAATACAGATATATACCAGATTATAAGTGAACTGCAGTCTCACCGATAATCCGATATACAAACTAACCTCTGATCACCCGAGTAGAGTGTAGTGTTTGGTGTAACTGTAACACTAAGAGGACAAGGCCTCAATGCAGTAAGGAGTACTGCACAGATTCCTTCCGCAGACCTGAGCTCTCCAAGACGGGAGGAGTCAGACTGATAGTAGGAAGGAATATCTGAAAGTGACCCTCAGGAGGAAGGATCGCTAACAGAGCGAGGAACCGCCTCTAACGGTAAGGTCGGTTCTCGAGGTCGGACAAGCCAGGTCGTACACACACGGACAGATAAAGTACAGGATCGGGAGGCAAAGGCAGAGTCAAAGTACAGGCAGGGTTCAGCAACGGGGTATCAGAAATATCGGGGTACAAAATCAGGAGGCAGAAGCAGAGTCAAGGAACGAGCCGGGGTTCGGCAACAGAGTATCAGAAATATCGAGGTGCAAGATCAGAGTTCAGGAGGATAGTCGAGGCAGGCAAAAGTCATAACATATAATCACAATCAAACTAGTACTTTAGCTATCAAATATCTAGCTAAGTGTAGGATTACAGCTCCAGCTGGTCCCGGCACACTTCAGGATCTGACTACGGATCTGGGTGCTCCCACGTATGTGATCGCACGCCAGACAAAGAGCAAGTGAACAACCAGCAGTATATATACTCTAGGACCTTTCCAGGACCTCCCTAATTGCTGGTCCAATGGGAGCAGTGGAATTTGTCAGCTGACCCAGCTGGTCAGCCGACACCCTTCTAACTGCTATTTAAACTCTGCCTCTGTGCTCGCGCGCGTGTAAGTCTGAATCTTGGTGGACTATCAGTCCCAGCCACACCAGTACTGTTTTGCAATGTATCTAATGCGGGGGTCGCCTCTGATGTGGATTCCGCCGTTACCAATGCGGATTCCGCCGCACTGCCCATGCGGCATGCAGCGTTTTTTCCGCGTTGTGACGCCATGCTGGACGCGGAAACAGCCGCCTCACCTCGAGAGACGGCGGCTTTTCCGCGTTTCCTCACAGTACCCCCCTCCCGAGGAGTGGACTCCGGACAACTCCCACCAGGCTTCTCGGGATGTACAGCATGAAATTCCTTCACTAACTCGTCCGCATGTATGCGGTTCCTAGGTACCCATTGCCTCTCCTCAATCCCGTACCCCTTCCAATGTACGAGGTACTGTACCGAGTTCTGTACAGTACGTGAATCTATGATCTTCTCCACTTCGTACTCGGGTTGGGCATCCACCAACACGGGAGGAGGAGGAGTAGGACCTACCTGGACTGCTGGTTTAAGAAGGGACACGTGGAAGGACCTCACCCCCCGCATGCTGGTGGGAAGGTCAATGGAATAAGTAACATTATTAATCTTCTTGGTCACAGAAAATGGGCCCACAAACCTGGGACCCAGTTTGGCAGATGGCTGCTTCAGGGTCAAGTGACGTGTGGACACCCAGACTAGATCCCCTGGCCGAAACTTCCATTCCACGGACCGTCTCTTATCTGCTTGACCCTTCTGACTCTGGAACGCCTTCTGTAAATTCCCCTTAACAATTCCCCAATTGTCCCTGAGTGATCTCTGCCAATTTTCCAGTGCTGGAAATGGAGACGAGACAACTGGAAAAGGGGAAAATTTGGGTGACCTCCCTGTTACAATCTGAAATGGGGAAAACCCAGACGAGGAATTCTTTAAATTATTTTGAGCGAATTCCGCGAAGGGCAAAAATTTCACCCAGTCACTCTGCGCCTCAGAAACGTAGCATCTCAGAAATTGCTCCAGGGATTGGTTAATGCGTTCTGTCTGCCCATTGGTCTGTGGGTGGTAGCCTGACGAGAAAGACAATTTCATGCCCATTTGGTGGCAAAATGCCCTCCAGAATCCAGACACAAACTGGACTCCCCTATCAGACACGATGTCTTCCGGAATGCCATGCAGCCGGAAGATGTGAATGATAAACAATTCAGCCAGTTCTTGAGCCGAGGGGAGTCCTTTCAGGGGCACAAAATGGGCCATTTTGCTAAACCGATCGACTACCACCCAAATGACCGACATGCCTTCAGACCTGGGCAATTCCCCCACAAAATCCATGGACAAGTGGGTCCATGGCTCACTCGGGGTGGGCAAAGGCTGCAACCTTCCTACAGATGCCAGCCGGGAGGGCTTACTCCGGGCGCACACCGCACACTCCCTAACATACTCCTTGCAATCTGTTGCCAAGGAAGGCCACCAAGCACACCTGGCAATCAGATCCTGCGTTCTGGCAGCTCCAGGATGACCAGCATTCTTATGGGCGTGAAAGAGTTGCAGAACCTGTAACCGGAATGGTAGTGGTATGAACAAGACCCCTTCGGGTTTCCCTTCAGGAACCTCCTGCTGAAAGGGACCCAAGATCTCTGTCCACTCTTCCCAAGACTCCGTGGCGGCTAACACCAGTTTCTGCGGAATGATGGATTCAGGAGTGTGAGGCTGTGCTGTCTCAGGTTCGAAACACCTGGAGAGGGCATCTGCCTTGATGTTTTTGCTACCTGGAGTGTATGTGATTATAAACCTGAATCTCGTAAAAAACAAGGACCACCGGGCCTGACGAGGACTAAGCCTCTTAGCCCCCTCGATGTACTCCAAGTTCTTGTGGTCGGTGTAAACAGTGATCGTGTGCTCTGCCCCCTCCAGCCAGTGGCGCCACTCCTCAAATGCCAATTTAATGGCCAGGAGCTCTCTGTTGCCTATATCGTAGTTTCTCTCTGCCGGAGAGAACCTACGGGAAAAGTACGCACAGGGGTGTAGTCTTCCCTGTAACCCTGATCGCTGAGACAGCACAGCCCCTACCCCGACCTCCGAGGCATCGACCTCAACAATGAACGGATAAGCGGTGTCGACATGTCTCAGGATTGGTGCGGAACAAAACAATTTTTTCAGACTAGAAAATGCATTCTGAGCCTCCGGAGACCAGTGGGTAGTATCTGCCCCCTTTTTTGTGAGACTGGTAAGGGGTGCAATGATCGTGGAGTACCCTTTTATAAACCTCCTATAATAATTTGCAAAACCCAGGAATCTCTGGAGGGCTTTCAGACCCACAGGTTGCGGCCATTCTAGGACAGCTGTGACTTTAGCAGGGTCCATTGACAGACCTGAGGTAGAAATCACATACCCCAGAAACGTGACGGATGTCACCTCAAAAATACACTTTTCTAACTTGGCGTAGAGTCTATTCTGTCTTAATTTGTTTAGGACAAATTTCACATGGACCCTGTGTTCAAGGAGGTTATTGGAATAAATTAATATATCATCGAGGTATACCAGTACGAATTTACCCAATACCTCCCGGAATACCTCATTGATTAGTTCCTGGAAGACGGCGGGCGCATTGCACAACCCGAAGGGCATCACTAAGTATTCGTAATGCCCGTCGGGTGTGTTAAAGGCCGTCTTCCATTCATCGCCCCTTCTAATGCGGATTAGGTTGTATGCCCCCCTCAGATCTAACTTAGAAAAGATCTTTGCAGTAGTGACCTGCGTGAATAAGTCGTCTATCAATGGTAACGGATAGCGATTCTTTACCGTGATTTTATTGAGACCTCGGTAGTCGATACAAGGTCGAAGACCCCCGTCTTTTTTCTTAACGAAAAAGAAACCGGCCCCAGCAGGTGACCGAGAGGGCCGAATAAACCCCTTGGCCAGGTTGTCACGAATGTACTCCTGCATGGCCAACTTCTCGGGACCGGACAAGTTATACAGGTGACCCCTAGGGGGCATACAACCAGCACGGAGATCAATGGGGCAATCGAACGGGCGATGAGGAGGTAATTGATCAGCAGACTTGGGACAAAAGACATCAGAAAAATCGGAATACACCTCGGGAACACCCTCCACATACACCTTGGTCTGACCCAATGTCACCTTTCCTAGACACTGTTGGTGACAACGATCAGACCATCTGGTTACCTGACCCGTGGCCCAGTCGATTTGTGGAGAGTGGGCCTGTAACCAAGGCATACCTAAGATAATAGTGGAGGTTGACATGTTCAAAACGAAAAACTGTAACTGTTCCCCATGCAATACCCCTATCGTGACCCTCACCTGCGGAGTCTGAGACAGGGGACGATCCCGTTGCAGCGGGGAATCGTCTACTGCCGTGACCTGAATGGGGGGACTTACTGGAGTGAGAGGAATACCCAACTCCCGAGCAAATTCAAGGTTCATAAAATTGGCCGCTGAGCCAGAGTCAATAAAAGCTTCAGTGTCCACAGACTTATCCTCCCACGTAATAGTACAGGGGAGAAGTAACTTCTTCTCTTTTTGGGGTGAAAATGAAGTGCCTAGGGTGTCACCCCCCACTACTCCTAGGCAGACCCGTTTCCCGACTTGTTAGGGCAGTTTCGCACCCTGTGCCCTGCTTCTGCACAATACAGGCACAGTTGTTCTGTTATTCTCCGCCTACGTTCCACCTGGGTCAATCTTGATCGACCAATTTGCATGGGTTCGGGTGGTGGTGAGGCTGGAGAGGGTGACACCGGTGGAGATGCCGTTACTGCGGGCGTACCAGAAGGTGCCACATACGAAGTCACCCTGACCCGGTGACTGCCCCTAGTCTGCCTCTGATGGCGTAGTCGACGATCGACTCTGATGGCCGATGATATGGCCTCATCGACTGTTGCGGGCTCGGGTAAGGTTAGCATCAAATCAGAGACCTCCTCCGACAACCCAGATAGAAAATAATCCATCAGAGCAAAATTGTCGAATCTGGCGGTAACAGACCACCTACGAAATTCTGCTGCGTAATCCTCGACCGACCCTCTGCCTTGCCGCAAAAGTTTGAGCTTTCGCTCTGAAGTTGCCGCAAGGTCAGGGTCGTCGTATATTACGGCCATAGCCTTAAAAAATTCCTCGACTGAGGTCAGAGCTAAACTAGTGGGGGACAGGTTGTATGCCCAGGACTGGGAATCACCAGTTAACAGTGTTTTAATGAAAATGACCCGTTGGGTCTCAGTCCCCGAGGATCGGGGTCTTAACTCGAAGTATGACAACACTCTACTCTTGAAATTCCGGAAGTCAGACTTGTGGCCGGAAAATTTATCAGGTACAGGCATACGTATGTCATCACTAGGAGGGGATCGCACTGAATCAACTGACGTCTGGAGGGTTTGCACAGAGCCTGAAAGGGCATCAATCAAAGCTTTGTGCTGGCCCAGTGCTTGATGAAGGTTATCCACCGAAGTGGCAAGCATACCCAGACGACCAGTGTTTGCGTCCATTTTGTTTTTTGGTCTGGCGTTCTGTAACGATCGGTGGGCGCAGAGAGTATCTGATTACCGGTGATCTGCAGTATCACCGGAAATACAGATATATACCAGATTATAAGTGAACTGCAGTCTCACCGATAATCCGATATACAAACTAACCTCTGATCACCCGAGTAGAGTGTAGTGTTTGGTGTAACTGTAACACTAAGAGGACAAGGCCTCAATGCAGTAAGGAGTACTGCACAGATTCCTTCCGCAGACCTGAGCTCTCCAAGACGGGAGGAGTCAGACTGATAGTAGGAAGGAATATCTGAAAGTGACCCTCAGGAGGAAGGATCGCTAACAGAGCGAGGAACTGCCTCTAACGGTAAGGTCGGTTCTCGAGGTCGGACAAGCCAGGTCGTACACACACGGACAGATAAAGTACAGGATCGGGAGGCAAAGGCAGAGTCAAAGTACAGGCAGGGTTCAGCAACGGGGTATCAGAAATATCGGGGTACAAAATCAGGAGGCAGAAGCAGAGTCAAGGAACGAGCCGGGGTTCGGCAACAGAGTATCAGAAATATCGAGGTGCAAGATCAGAGTTCAGGAGGATAGTCGAGGCAGGCAAAAGTCATAACATATAATCACAATCAAACTAGTACTTTAGCTATCAAATATCTAGCTAAGTGTAGGATTACAGCTCCAGCTGGTCCCGGCACACTTCAGGATCTGACTACGGATCTGGGTGCTCCCACGTATGTAATCGCACGCCAGACAAAGAGCAAGTGAACAACCAGCAGTATATATACTCTAGGACCTTTCCAGGACCTCCCTAATTGCTGGTCCAATGGGAGCAGTGGAATTTGTCAGCTGACCCAGCTGGTCAGCCGACACCCTTCTAACTGCTATTTAAACTCTGCCTCTGTGCTCGCGCGCGTGTAAGTCTGAATCTTGGTGGACTATCAGTCCCAGCCACACCAGTACTGTTTTGCAATGTATCTAATGCGGGGGTCGCCTCTGATGTGGATTCCGCCGTTACCAATGCGGATTCCGCCGCACTGCCCATGCGGCATGCGGCGTTTTTTCCGCGTTGTGACGCCATGCTGGACGCGGAAACAGCCGCCTCACCTCGAGAGACGGCGGCTTTTCCGCGTTTCCTCACACATATATTCTAACTGCCAACCAACTGACAGCAGAAAAGTGCAAACCCACACTCTCAGCTTGCCTCCTCCTGAGTGCCAATCTTTTGCACCAACATCAGTGGCCTCTCACCTTATTATTTGCTGCCCAAGTTATAAGACAGCAATCGCACTTTTTTTTGTCCCAAGCAACTTCCACAGCGTCTTCTCAGCAGTATAAGCCACTATAAGCAGATCTCACAGCTTCATATCTTATGCTGCAAATCTAGTGACTAAAGGAGCTTAACATAGTTAAAACGTATCATTTATTTAAAAATCTAAAAGTAGTGCACTCACATCTCCTCAGTAAAAACACGTATATCAAAAAGACAGATCCAGCATGTTGACTTGCCCACGCCTGTAGCTCCACCTGCGCAGTACAGACCTGATGACTTCGGCGAGACAACGTGACCCGCGCCGTGGAGCGCAGATGAAGCCGACCCGGAAGCCGACCTGGCGAGATCGGCTTCTGCAGCGAAAGTCACCGGGAGCCACCGGAGCTGTGGCGAGGGCACAGGACGGTTGCCAGGGGCTGGAGGAAGCCCCAGGTAAGTGGATTTTGATTTTAATTATTGCTTGGATGTTTCCTTTAAAGAGAAACTCCGACCAAGAATTGAACTTTATCCCAATCAGTAGCTGATACCCACTTTTACATGAAAAATATAATGATTTTCACAAACAGACCATCAGTGGGCGCTGTATGACTGATTTTGTGCTGAAACCCCTCCCACAAGAGGCTCTGGTACCGTACGGTACTCTGGGCAAACTGCCACAATGTAACAATGACACACACAGGAAATGGCTGTTTATAGCTGTCTGTTAAAGCCAGAACAGCTACATAATCTGCCCACAGTAACAATGTCACCATGTAATACATGTCAGAATGTGAATCTGGGAGAGGAAAGATTTTACAATGAGCAAACTCTGACTAAATCATGTATACATAATTATTGTAAAAATTAAGCACCTTTTTATATTAAATTATTTTCACTGGAGTTCCTCTTTAAGCCATAGCTGCATTGCTGGGTTTTGTGTGATTATTTGTTAAATTGCATTGTTCTGCAGACAGCTCGCACCTGCGCAGTATAGCGGACCTGATCCACCCTGGCTGTTTCCGCCAGATCCTGAGCGCTAAGCCGCCAGTATACTTGTGTGAGATGCATCACAGGCTTGTTATGATTTAGGATCCCGATGACTATTGCGCCTGTGCGCTGACAAGCCCTTGTTGGCTTACTTTCGGGGGTTCCCAGGGCAGTAAGAGGGCTGAACAGGAATACAAGGGAAGCCTCTTTAGAATCCAGAGGGCTTCCCACTACCAAGTTAAGTACCCCCTAGGGGCACTTTTTTCACTTTATGTTCACTTTAAGGGCCCTTTCACACTTGCATCAAATTACAATGCAACAGAGCTGAAAAGTCGGACCGCACAGTACTGTTGTGGTGTAACTATTCAGTGATGCAACAGTACAATGAAAGTCCCTATCCCTACAGGTAACAAGCATTATGCATATGTATAGGACTTGATTTAAATTGCCTTTTCCATTTAAGTAAACTAGACAAATCTACTACATAATCTGGCCAGAAGTGGAAAAGAAAACCTTGCCTTTAACACTAGGAAAATCAAACCCAAACCAGACCATCATTGCACCATTTTGGCATGGAACAACTATTTCATAAATTTGTTGCAACTCTCAGGACATAAGAGATCTATGATAATGTGGAGAATCATTGGAATTACAAGATAAAAATACTTTGTGCCTTCTTTTATGCCATCTGGACAGCACATGTCAGGCTGACAGTGAGCAGGTCTGTGGCACACTGGAGGAGGAGGAAGAGCGTTGGTGTGAATGACCCACATGTCTTGGAATATCCATTACTGCTTTATTTCTCTAGCTACACAATCAATTCTCATTACAACCATTCTTCAATGCTACATGCTACTTCAGTTCTGAAGATAAAAGAAGGTATCTTTTAGTAGGGAGGGAGCGGAGAGAAGTCTTAATGAGGAAGCAGGAGAGGTCACAAGGTGGGAGTTTGTGCAATATCTTTGTTCAAATTAATACAGAAGAAAAAGGGAAATGTAGAAACCACTGAGAATTCACGACTGATACAACAGCTTAACTGAAAATAAGCTGTACTGTCAAGAGTAAAGACGCTATTACAAAATAAAACAATAATGAGTAAAATGGTAAGGAAAGAATACAGATTAATTCAGGTTAGCACAATAGTGGTGGCAACCAAGAAAATGTGTTTACCGGGTCAAGGAATGAAGGTAAAAATGCTGACTATTAATAGGATGTAGCCACAACTGTAACTGTATTGTTCTTTAGAACTAAAACAGACTGTGTTGCATCTTCATATAAGAAAAATGCATAAAATCAAAATTATGAAACAAAAGTAAAATAGTGAAGAAGAAGGAAAAAAAACCACAATGCTGTACATCTCGTATTAGCATTTAACAATTTGTAAAGCAGTATCATAATCTTTTATAAATGTAAAATTTAAGTGAGAGAAACAAACACAGCCAACGTGATAGAAACATGGGCAATAAGGCAATCCACAGACATAAACATGGTGATTAGTGGTTAGATATAAATCAAACAGGAAGGCAAATACAACAATAACCTCACAACATGAAATAGAAAGTCCTAAGGGAATAAGGCATAGGAAAAATAAGTGTATCTAGTCAGTAAGCTGTACATAAAGCAAACTAGAGCGGATAGATAAATAAATAATAATAATTGCTTACCTAAGAAAAAGGAAGCCTCTGGATGTTCCAGAAGCTTCCAGTGTCCTGCTCGACCCTACGGCCCCTGGCCAGGACATGCTTTTAGTTTGTGCTCTTCACCCTGGCCCTTAACAGTATTTTCACTTAGAAAGTAAACAAACATGTACTCTGCAATGAGATCACAGATGCACTAGAAACACTGATCATAGTTGGAGACAACCTGACAGATGCCAGTGTACAACCAGACCTCCTCAGACCACAGTGTAAAAAAAATGCAAGTAAAGCAATGTTTTTCAAAATAAAGCATTTATCATTCGGTTTCAGAACTGCTTGTTCTAACTGTAGCTCTTTGGCTGTGTTGTGTTTGTATCAACAGTCATTCTTTTATCTTCACAAACAGAAGAAGGTCCTTTATGTGTGCATTTTATGGAGTTCAACATTGCCTATGTCAAATAAAAACATAACATAGAGCTCTGAGGTAAGGGGAGATTGTTCTCTCATTTACTGTTGTTGATGTCTGGCCATAGCTGGGAATCCAACAGCACCAAGAGTTTAAAGAAAAATGAAAACAGTTAATGTACAGCTCGTTGTCTGTGCTGCCAGAAACGCAGGTGGTAAGGTTTATAACTCACCAGCTTGACTTGAGGAGCTCTGCTCCCCTTGGCAAAACTTTCATGGCTTTTTTTTTTTTTTTTAAGTGTTTTGAAGCTCTGGGGCCATCCCCACCTGCATTACCGTGGCCAACCCCCAGCTCAGCAGCCACGGCCTAATTGGCAGCTGTCAAGCTGGGGACAGGCCACGGCGCGCAGGTGGGGGCGGCCACAGAGCTTCAGAACATTTCAGTCAGCTGAGGGGGCAGAGTTTATGATATTTATGATTTACGGGCAAGATGGTGAGCTATTAACCCTACACCACCTGCTAATCCTGGCAGCACAGACACAAAGCTTTACATCACAGGCTTTGTCACACACATATTTTTCACTCTTGGGGCTTGATTCACTAAACTGTGAAAAGTCATATCACGGCTGTTCTCGCGCGCATTTTCGCATTTGTGCGCGATCGCGAATTTGCGTGCGCAATCTCAAATTATTGCGCGCAATAATATTTTCGCATGAAAACTATAGTTTTCATGCAAAAATTTAAATTGTGCACGATAATTCGCGATTGCGCATGCAAATTCGCAATCGTGTACTAACGCAAAAATGCGCGTGAAAACAGCCGTTATATGACTTATCACGGTTTAGTGAATCAAGCCCTTGGTCCTCTTTAATCAGTTCCGATTGAACTCTGTGCCTGTTTGGAGACTCTTATCTCTTCCAGGGCATAGATTTCAGTATCCCTGCTTTAGTTGCCACTACACTCAGCTGTGCACCGGTCAGGAGCTAATTTCATTGTGAGAAAATCCCATTGATCAGTGTAAAAATAGAAAAAAAAATGTCCGAAATAGGTTAAAATAAAGCTCCACTCCCCCTCACCTCTGAGAATGCCAGATGAGCAAAATCAGTTGGGAAGTGAGTAGGAAGCACTGAGATTGTTTTACTAGGCACATTTTATTTGGTGGGCCCTGGTAATGGACACCCTATGTAGGTGATTTTTTTTACTTCACACCATTTGATTATGGATTAGAATAATAAAGTAGAATGCACTTAAGAGTGCGTTTTTCAGTTTATCGTCTACATTATATATGTTGAACTCTGGTCTGTGGGCCAAATCTGGCCCACAGTGCTGTCACATTTGGCCCACAATTGGGTTCTCCACTTTGCATTATATTTGGCTCACCAGCACCTGAGCACAAAGCCTACATAGCTAAGTGCTGCTGCAAATATGATGCCACATGGTGAAGGGAGAGGGACCATTAGACACCAAGAAACTTGGTTCCAGTTTTCAATTTTGGCCCACTGAGAATTTGAGTTTGACACCAATGCTGTATATATTATTAAGTGAAGTAAAGGAGGAACTGGAACAGTGGATAAGTGTGCAGATGTGATCACACAGATGTACTGGAAGCGTGTGCTGCAAACACTGTTAATCTTATTGGGTTGAAGACAGGCTGGTAAGACTTTCTGTAGATTGTAGTAATATCATTATTTGTTCGTTAACGATAAAAAGCACAGTGGTGCACCATTCCCTGGATTCCAGTAATTTGTACTGAAAATGATCTGTACACATAACCGGAACTCTTTCAGACATGTAGGATTTTACATTCCTGTATAATTAATGCAGTAAACACAGCATAGCAGGTAAGGTGCTGTCATACTCACGCTCGTAGCTCCCGGCAGCGGCGTCCTTCCTGTTTCGCGCGCGCGCGCGTCTCTGACTGCAGTTTGAATACTGTGGCTGGGGGCGTGCGTACGCGTGCGCGTGACCGAACGCGGCTTTACGTACGCATGCGCGGAGCCTTGTGTTCGCGTCTGCGCACGCGTGGCGTGCGTACGTTGGCGCCAATCTGCTGTGGCCACAGTATAAAAGGCCAGCCTTCCCCTGTAACAGGTGCTGTTCGTTCTGACAGCTAGTGTGGTTCCTGGTGACGCTCTGCCTGCTGACCAGCTCTGCCTCTATTACCGATACTCCTGATCTCGACCCGGCCTGCCTGACTACTCCTGTTCTGCTCCCCTTGATACTTACCTCTTGCCTGATACTGGACTCTGCTATTGCCTGCCGCCTGCCCTGACTCGGATTGTACACTGGACTCTGCTTTTGCCTGCCGCCTGCCCTGACTCGGATTGTACCCTGGACTCTGCTATTGCCTGCCGTCTGCCCTGACTCGGATTGTACACTGGACTCTGCTATTGCCTGCCGCCTGCCCTGACTCGGATTGTACACTGGACTCTGCTATTGCCTGCCGCCTGCCCTGACTCGGATTGTACACTGGACTCTGCTATTGCCTGCCGCCTGCCCTGACTCGGATTGTACACTGGACTCTGCTATTGCCTGCCGCCTGCCCTGACTCGGATTGTACACTGGACTCTGCTATTGCCTGTCACCTGCCCTGACTCGGGTAGTTCCGGATTCTGTCTTCTAACAACTCCACAGTGAGGTGTCACCGTTCTCTCAACCACCAGCTGAGATTATCCCAGCAGTGACCTGGTGAACACTAAGCAGCGCAGTCTAGCATTCCCTTCGGGGGGTGTTAGTGAAGACCCGTGGGCGCTTAGACTCCACTGCTGGGCAACATCTCTTCCTTCGGTGGAAGGGTCAACGGTGTCTGAAGATCTAACAGGTGCACCAGCATGCACAACATTGTATTCCTTGCTTTTTAGGGAATTAAATTATGAATCAATGATACAAACCAAGACAGTAGAATTATTGGTATCTTTAACACTAAGCTAAATAATATCACTATAAATTCCAGCAAGTTTCTTAAAAAAAAAAAATATGTTATAGTAGCTGCCAACTTAAAAGATATTTTTTCCCAGTATTCAGTTAAACAACGTCTTGTGTAGTGAAGACATACGTTTTATCGATTTTTGTAGTAATGTGGAGTAACCCATTAAACAATCACTGAACCACTTGAGGACTGCAGTGTTTACATTAATTTTTATTAATATATTTTGCCCCCCCCGAGCAGGACATGTGCACGCAGCTCTCTTCATAGGAGATTCTCAGCAAGGCTTTTATTCTTTATAAAGATATTCCCTAAAAAGCATTTGAACAATGATGCTGGCCAGCTTTCCCTGCTCGCTACACAGTTTTTTGTCAGTTGGACAAAGCAACTGCCATTCACTAAGTGCTTTTGAAAATAAATAAATCCCTGAGAATCCTCTATGAAGAGATGGACCAGTCCAAAACCTGTCGCTTTTGTCAGATTTCTACTACCTACTGTAAGTGATAGCAACATAGGAGAAAAGTAATTTATGGCTCATTTTACTCTGGAAAAATGTATTTGTTTGCACATATTTAAAATTTTACAATTCTCCGCCATAGTGCCCCTTTAACAATTGGAAATGCACAAATAAAAAGGTCACTTCTATCTTACCATACAAACTATTGATCTCCAGAAAACAAAAAAGAAAAAAAAAAAAAACACAGTTACCGTCAAACTCTGCAAGCCGGGAAATATCTTCTCCAAGATCTGCTGTTACCGGGAGAGCTTGCCGAACTTTCAAATTAGTCTCCCTGAAACATAAGCAATAATATGATACACAGCATGTAATTTTTACATCAGTTCATAAACCTGTACAATATAACATTAGGCCTGGAACAAAGGCAGAAGAAATGACGACAACATCCAGCAGCTACATGTAAATGCAGTAACATAACACCAGGCAAAGATAAACAACAACACTTTGTACCCATAAACCCTGCCATTAGTGGCACTCTACTTAGATTAATGACCTGGAGCTATCATTGCATACTTCCACAGAAAACAAAAAGTTGCGAATGCTGCATGCAATTACCGTAAATAGTTTTCTGTGGCCATTTATATTAACAAAGGTTAGGATAATGTCATTCGACCTATACAGATGAAAAAGGGTCAGATATAACTCAAACTGTGTTAATGTAGGAAAGTGATGCAGACTATACTGATGACATGCAAAGACCAGTATTCGTTAACAACCAACCACTACCTATAGTGGGTTTTTTTTTTAAACTTGGCTTAAGAGGTATATTTAAAAAAAATGATTAAAAAACCCCCAAAACTATAAAACAAAACCTTAGAAGGACCCAAAAGGACTTTGGTAAAAGATACATTGGGATGGGGTTTGCACATTTGGTGATGTCACTGCTATGTCATAGCATATTGATTTATTCATATTTTAGTTTCTTTTCGCCCATTTGCAGATGCCCCAAACATTGACATCTGGTAATGCCACTGACATTCATACACTGAAATATTGAATTGCCATTTCTGTCTTTCTGAGCTAATTGCATATCAGGGGGATTTACAGTGTGCAAAAATGCTAAGCTAATTAGAGTTTTTATTTTATTTAATTTTTAGCAAACAATAGCAGTAATGTACTTACTTCACAAAATCTGCAGATATTCTAAATGCCTTGGCATTTTACCGCACAGTTATGAACTAAGTAGATGCAGTACATTGCTAAGTCATATATGAAAATAGGTTTATTCCTCCATAAATTTAGTATTTAGAAAAAAAATCTACAAACGCAAAAAGGTTTGATACTCTCTATTATACCTAAGAAAGAATGATGCAAATGTAACCAAATGAAAGAAGAAAAAAACAAAAAGCAATAATATAACCAGACTGTATAGAGTGTTTTCATGTCTTAATTGCATCATCATTCATTCACTCATAGATACTTCAATGTTTACATTACAAATACACTAAATCCATTGTAGGTCAGTTCTACAGGATTGTATATGATGTAGTACACACATAAATATGTCCAATTGTTGCTGAAATGTTAAACAACATTCATACACTCAATATGTATTTAATTACAGGTTCATGATAAAAAGTTACTGTGCAGGATACAGACTGGTGGGACAAACAATTGGGAATGTGTAACTGACTTCTTATCTCGCTTACATTAACTAGAATTGTACTTATGCTCAACTAGTTACAGGAGTGTTTCTCAAACCTGTCCTTCTTACTCTCCAACGGTGCATGTTTTGCAGGTAACCTCACCTATGAACAGGTGGGGTAATTAGTGTCTCAGCTACTTGGATCCACCTAGTTGAGACACTAACTACCCCACCTGTGCATAGGTGAGGTTACCTGCAAAAACATGCACTGTTGTGAAGTCACCTGACAGGTTTGAGAAACACTAATTCACAGTATCATGCCCCCGAACACTAGAGGGCAGTCTTGGCCTTTGCTTGGATTGTGCATAGAAACAGCCCTGTATGTAGAAGTACTTCTATTTTTACATTTTCCATGGAGTTCCTCCCTACTTTAAACCAACTTTTTTGTTTGATAAATACAGTTGAATAAAATTTTACGACAACTTTATGTAAACTTAAGCAGCTTGTAAATGGATGATTTTTGGTACAGTTCCAAGCAGCACACATTTTTATAGAATTTGCATAAAATCGAAATTATTAGCATTTAACAGACGATCTCTAGTGCCTAAGAAAAACAGGATTACGACCTGGTAATTCTATTTTTGACAACCCTCCAGGACAGTGACATTGAGATTTGGGCTCCGCCCCCCAGAAACAGGAAACACCCAGCGTGAGCTCTATAAATCTGGTCCCAGGTATCCACACCTCAGTTGTGCACAAGACCTGAACCTAGTCATACTGGATACCCTAATACTTCTTACCCACATCAAAATACATGATGCTTAACGGGTGGGAACTAAGGACTGTCCTGGAGGGTTGTCAAAAATAGAATTACCAGGTCGTAATCCTGTTTTTTTCGTCCAACCCTCCAGGACAGTGACATTGAGATGATAAACAAGGAATCACCCACCTTAGGGCGGGACCACAGCCTGTAGAACTTTCCTCCCGAAGGACTGTTCTCCTGCTGTCATCAGATCTAGACGGTAATGTCTGACGAACGTGTTGACACTCCTCCATGTTGCTGCCCGGCAGATCTCTGATGCCGATGCCCCAGCTCTATAGGCCCAGGAGGTTGCCATAGCTCTAGTAGAGTGTGCTGTGATCTCTTTAGGTGACTCCAACTGCCTCAATTTGTAAGCTTCCTCAATACAAACCTTGAGCCATCTTGCTATCGAAGCTTTGGTCATTTTTTCTCCCACTTTATTTCCAGTGAAATTAACAAATAACCTGTCTGTTTTCCTGAGTTGCTTCACTCTTTTTAAGTATATTAGTAAGCACCTCCTTACATCCAGCTTGTGCCACTGCTTCTCTTTTGGATGAACTGCTTTATTGCAGAAGGTAGGCAATATTATCTCTTGCCCCCTATTAGACACTGATGATACTTTTGGTAAAAAATCAGTTACCGTCCTTAACGAAATTTCTTCTAGAGGTTCGAATGGCTCTTCCATAAGTACATTGAGAACTAAAGATAGGTCCCACCTAGGACATGATTTCTTAACTATTGGCCTTGATCTTTCTACTGATTTCATAAATCTGATCACCAGGGGATCTAAGGCTAATTTCTTATCAACGAAAACAGAAATTGCTGCTACTTGTACCTTAATTGTACTTAAGGCCAAACCCCTCTCAATTCCATCTTGCAGGAACTCCAGAATTGTCGGTAATTTATTGTCTTTAACTTTATTTCTCTTTTTCCAGTCTAAAAAAGTCTTCCAATACTTAGAATAGATCGATCTGGTTACTTTCTTTCTGCTATTCAGAACCGTCTTGATCACTCTGTCTGACAAGCCCTTGGACTTCAGAACATCCCTTTCAGAAACCATGCTTTTAGATGCAGATTTGGAACATGTACCCATCTGTGTTCCTCTTGATCTAAAAGTAATTCCTCCTGAGGGAGGAGTAAAGGATCTTTTTTCAGCATTTTTAGTAACAACGGGTACCATGATCGTTTTGGCCAATCTGGTGCTATTAATATCAGAGTCATTCTGGACAGTTTCAACTTCTGTAATACAAGAGGAATCAAGGGGATTGGTGGAAAGGCATATGCTTTGCTGAAGATCCAATCTTGGGCCAACGCATCTATTGCACATGCTCCCTTCGGATCTAGAGAGAAAAACCTTCTGCATTGAGAGTTCGTCTGATTGGCAAAAAGGTCTATTTCGGGCCACCCCCATCTGGCCGTTATCATTCTGAATACTTCCGGGTTGAGCCTCAGCTCGGAATTTGACAGTCTTTGTCTGCTTAGAAGGTCGGCCATTCGTTTTAATGTCCCTTTCAGATGGACTGCTGTTAACGATAGCAGATTCAGCTCTGCCCAATCTAAGAACTTCAGTGACACTTCTAGGAGTTTTCTGGACCTTGTCCCTCCTTGTTTGTTCAGATAGGCTACTACTGTTATGTTGTCTGAACGAACCTGAAGATGATGCCCCTTTAGACACTCTGATGCTTGTAATAGGGCCATATGAACTGTCTTCATTTCTCTGAAGTTGGATGACTCTCCCCTTACTGGGTCTGTCCATGACCCTTGCAGGTATAGTCCGTCCACATGGGCTCCCCAACCCATCAAACTTGCGTCTGTTATAATCTTTGTTGGAGGAGACCGCCATAGTCTTCCTAACTGAAGATTTTTTATATCCATCCACCAAGACAGTGATTCCTTTACCCAGGTTGGTATTGATAACACGCTTTCTAAATCGCCCTGATTTCTGTTCCAGTTTTCCAGTAGCCAGTTCTGGAGAACTCTTACGTGAGCCATTGCCCAATCTACCGCTGGTGCTGTTGAGGTTAGAAGACCCACTATACTCATGCACTGCCGTACTGAGATGGCGTCTGCCTCTAGAAGGCTGACTATTGTCGACTGCACTTTTGTCACCTTGTCCTCTGGCAAGAACAGTCTTTGAAGGGGTGAATTTATTATGAACCCCAAAAATTTGATCACCTGGGATGGATCCAGATGTGACTTTTGGTAATTTACTAACCAACCCAGGGTTTCTAACTGACCTAACACCCTCTTCAGATCTCTTTGAAGCAGTACCGCATTGTCTGCTAGAACTAATAGGTCGTCCAGATAAGGGATTATTATAATGTTCTGGAGATTAAGATTTCCTACCACCTCTGCCATTACTTTCGTAAACACTCTTGGTGCTGAAGATATTCCGAAAGGAAGGCACGAGAATTGATAATGCAGCACTCCGCCGTCTCCTTGTACACTGAATCTTAGGTACTTTTGAGACTCCCTTCTGATTGGGATGTGCCAATAAGCGTCTGTCAGATCTATGTTCACCATAAACACGTCTGCATTCAGTAAGTTCCTCATCGTATACACAGTTTCTATTCTGAACTTTTCGTATACAATAAAGGGGTTTAGTGGTTTTAAGTTCAGAATCATTCTGAATTTTCCGGTTGGCTTTTTGATCAGAAAAATTCGAGAATAGAACCCTCGGTTTCTTTCCTGAGGTGGTACCTCTTTTATGACATTTCTGTCCATCATGTCTCTTAGTAATTCCTGTAATGCCATCCTGGCTTCTCTGTCTTTCGGCATTAAAGTCTTTACAAACCTCACCGGGGGCTTTTTTATGAATCTTATCTTGTACCCGTCTTTTATTAGGTCTAAAATGAATTGATTCGAGGTTATCTTTCTCCACTCTGGATGAAAGCGAGATAACCTGCCCCCTACTTTCAGCCTGGCGTCACTGGTGCTTGCTTTGGGGCTCCGCTGGCTTATGCAGCGGAGTCCTCCTAGGCCCTTCCTTATTAATTGGCCAAGTCCTTTTTTGGACCCCTTTATTTCTCGCCTGGTTATTGCGGCGAAAAAAGGGCCTATTCGGCTTGAATTTCTTTTTCTTCAGGAATTGATAATTTCCTGCTTGCCGTCTTCTCCAAGACTTCTTGGAGCTGAGGGCCAAATAACAGATCCCCCGTAAAGGGTAGATTACATGCCTTAGACTTGGACGATTGGCTACCGTCCCATGTCTTGAGCCACAGATTTCTGCGGGCATGCGGGCATTAACTAGTGCTGTTGTCTTTGCTGTAACTCTTAGTGACTCTGTTGAAGCATCAGTAACATAATTATTAGATTTCTTAACAACACTCAGAGCTTCTAAAATGTCCTTTTTAGGAGCATCAGTTTTGACTAATTCTTCCACCCTCTCTATCCATAATAAAGTGGTCCTAGAGACACAGGTGGTGGCTGCAGCAGGCTTAAAGTTAGTTACTGCTGCTGTATAAGCTTTTTTAAGTGACAAATCAATTTTCTTGTCTGCTGGGTCTTTAAGGAAACCCAAATCCTCAAAAGCAAGTTCATTCTCCCTATTCATTAGACTGAACGCTGCGTCTAACTTGGGACAACCTTCCCATAGTTTTGCATCTTCTTCTGAAAAGGGGAATCGCTTTCTAAACCCTCTGGAAATAAAAAGTTTTTTCTCTGGGTATTTCCATTGCGTATTAATTAGGTTTTTTGTTGAGGGATGTACAGGAAAATTTAAATGTGGTGTGGGATCCATACCAGAATATAATTTATCATGTATGGACACAGGAGCGGGAGTGGTCTGATTAATATTCAAGGTAGTGTGAATAGCCCGCACTAATTCATCAGTCTCTTCCACCGGAAATCTGAATCTTGAAAACATAAGTTTCTCATCCGTATCACTTTGATCTGACATATCATCCTGTGATAAATCCCTGTTAACCTGTCCTCCAGGAAGAACATCCTGTATTTCCTCTTCTTCTTCTTCATCTGAAGAAATTAAACGTCTTGTAGTTTTTACAAGAGCTTTTCGTGGCTTAGGATTCTCCTTGGGAATAACTGCCACAGGAGGTACCACAGGAGCTGACCCTGTAGGCAGATTTTCCCTGAATGCTCTAAATGTCTCTACCATTTCATGCCTCATGGTAGTCATAAACTCTTTGCAGGAGGCAGTATTCTCGTCATTAATTAACTTTGTAATACATCCTTGGCAAGATGCTTTTGTCCAGCTAGTTGGCAAAACAACCTTACAGACAAGGCAACTCCTGGACCTGTTAGAGCTATCGGATAAGTCCGAAGTCTCCTGAAAAACATATGAAGAGAATAATACCATGAGATTAATTACTATAATTCATTAAAGCCTGTAATTAATCACATAAATCCTCTCCTGAACAGATGTGATGTTTATTCATATATACTCTGTGTATATAGTGAGCTGTTTACCAAAAAAATGAATATCATCTGTAAAATAAGCTTAAGTACAGCAATCAGACAGATAATTTAGGATGCATATCAATTCAAGTGTAGCTCATCTAGACAGAATGTAGATGCATACAGCTGCTAAAATGTATTGCAGGAGAGAGAGAGGGAAAAAAAAATTTTTTTTTTTTTTTTTTTTTTTTTTAAACTTAATATATTTGGTGATACTGCACCAATAAATCCCTCCTGCAAACTTAGAAGGAAAACATCCAACATTATATGCAGCTGACCCAGTAACCAGCTCACTCCCCACAATGAATGCACCATGTAGTTAACATTCATTCAGGTAGCTATGCAACAATTACTTATGCAAAACACATTGAGCTGCACAAAAACCAATCAGTCACATGTGAACAAATGCTTTTCTGAACTATCAGGACTTTTACAATACTTAAACTGGTAACAAACATCTTGCTCCATTTAAGTAATCAAATCACCAAGTAGTCTAACATGCTTTTTCTGATCTATTAATTAAACTTAAGATCAGTGCAGTTATCCATGTTTAACTGGTTTTAAACAACAATGTGCCACCACAAAAAGACAGCTTCAGCAAATATCCTTGATCTAGCCACTGTCATTCATATGCTGACTAAATACATCTGAGCAGCATAATCAAACCTCAGACCAGTGCGGCGACCAGTCAGACCGTGATCAAACGCGGCTCCCCACAAGATCTCCGCCGGCTTACCTGATCCTGAAGTTTTCGTGCGTCCATCCTCGGCAAAGGCCAAACGCTAAGTGCCACAAGGAACGCACACAACGCTGTTTTGCAGCCGCGCAAAATGCGGAAGTGAAGTCACTCGTCGGCGGAAGTACCGCTAGACTGGGGGCAAAGCCATCCTTCCTCCGTGCAGAGCCGATATTCCCCCACCGCTGCGTCCAGGACCTCCGTCAGGGCTGCTCCGCGTTGTCCTCCCTCTAGCACGCACAGCCGCTCAGGTGGCTGCTAGAGGGGAAAAACCTGTTTAAGCAGGTAAGGAGCTTTCTGCTGCAACAATATTCCAACCCTCCAGGGTAGTGAAGCAGGCTCCCTCAGGGAACTATTACCAGCCTCAGCACTCCCAGGCTGCTGACCAGCTAGCTCCCTTTACAGAGCTCATGTTCCCAGGGAAGGAAACACACAACTGAGGTGTGGATACCTGGGACCAGATTTATAGAGCTCACGCTGGGTGTTTCCTGTTTCTGGGGGGCGGAGCCCAAATCTCAATGTCACTGTCCTGGAGGGTTGGACGAAAAAATATTATACGGACAAGGTGATAAAAATCATCAGACCTGATTGATGGATCTAGGTGAGCAAAGGAAAACATTTTCAAAATAATAATTTTCAAAAGTGAAACCTAATTCCAAGCACAAATGTTTCACTAGGCCTGCGTAGGCAGTTAGTGACAGAGTGTGCGTTTTATGTGGAAAAGCTTCATGATTAGTTGATGCCAAATAAACAGTTTTAGACAGCTTGTCAGAAGCCCCTATCCCAGCAGTTTACTCTACAACAGATTGCCAGCACCGGAGCTGCACGCTTCTTGGAGACACCATCTGTGCTCCACCCATTTTCTATTTAAAGAGTACGGGGATCTTGAACCAAGTAACACACCTGCCCACAGCTCTTGCTACTAATTCTTAAAGTAAGTGAAATAAAGGTTGCCAACCTAACTTACCTGGGGTTACTTCCGGCCCCCCTGTAGTCCTTCTGATCCTTCTCTGTCTTTCCTCAATCTTTCATTCAGCAGCTGTCTTTTTCTGAAACCAGCATGCGCAGCCGCGAGCCACACGCCTCTGGATCACGCTTCCTTGTGCAGTTCATAAAAATGAAAACTGCACATGCGCCAATGAATGAGGAATTGCGTGGCTGAGCTGCGCATGCACAATAGACTGCTACTGGCCAGGATTCAGCGGAGCCCAGCGGCCGAATGGAGCATAATGGAACGACAGCGAGGGACTAGGAGGACCGCAGGCGGCTGGAAGAAGCCCCAGGTAACCAAAACTGCCTAAACAAAAAAGTTTGCCTTCTCAGGTCATGAGACCAACTTTTTAAACATTCTTTTATCTCCAAAATCCTTATTTAAAACAAAAGGCTAATATTTGGGCACTCTACCCCTCGCCATAGTGCTGCTGTGACTGACGAAGCAATAGGTGAGCAGCAATTGCTATTGCATCTTTGGAACTAATGAAGCTGTGCACAGCTCCTCAAGTGAATAAGAAAACAATGTATGCTCATGCACATTTCCCTGTGCATCGCCAGCAATTGCACAGTTGAGATGGTGGCCCATCTGCACATATACAATATCAATTGTCGCTCTGTGAACAGCATATGCCAAGTGTGTCAGTGTGGCATCCACCTAAAAGTCTCTTTAACACGTTGGCCCTTATTGAGGCTGGAATAATTTAGGAATAATAAAACATAATAACATAAGGTTCCTCTCCCTGAGCTAAATCACCCCAAATTGTCTATAACATGTAACTTGCAAAAAATGGTGGGGGCCACAAAGCTGAATTCCCCTGTGAAAATTGCTTTTTATTGATAGAATGGACAAGGAGTTTATTTAACCCTTGTGCTAGGGTAGATGGAGGTACCGTACCTATTCCCATGTGTGTGCATGAAGCAACTGAGAGGGCTTATGGTGGAATCTGGGAGCACCATTTAATAACAAAAAGAACCTAGATGTTTACCCCCTCCCAGGTAAGCGTGGTGACTTTATTTCTTACATTAAAAATAAAAATAAAGAGTCAAAGTTCATTATATTAAATAATTTATTATAGTTCTAGCTGATATGAAATAAGAAAAACAAAATCCTCACCCATCAAGTTCAGCTGTTTCCACGTAACAAAGGCCATGTGGTTCGCTACTGGAGAGGAGGAGCAAGTCAGCCTGTGAGAGAGAGAGAGAGAGAGAGAGAGAGAGAGAGAGAGAGAGAGAGAGAGAGAGAGAGAGAGAGAGAGAGATAAGCTCCTTGTTTATCTGCTTGCATGAAACATTTCAGTTGTCACATCTCAGTAACACTGTTAGACCCCATGTAGCAATACAAGGTCTTACAGGACCACTGAGGTTACAATCCATTTTGTGCACAGTGGCCAATTACAAAGCTTCATTGTTTACCAACCCTTCATTTTATGATTTAGGAATGACCGCACCCTTAGTATAATTATGAGAACAGCCCAATTACATGATCCGAAAAGAACACAGCAAAACATTCTGAAACAAAAACACTGACTATAGTTCATACATTTATTGTGTCTCTGCAGATTTAGAATTATTCTCCCAAATGTCATATTTAGTATGATCACATAAGACTTCTGGCAGAGAATAGTAGTGATGTGATTAATGCATCCCATCAACCATAGTATGGTGGTCACACGATGTAAAGTACACATTTCTTTATCTTCTTTCTTAAAGAGGACCTAAACTATTTTGCAGGTGAAAAGGAAAACACAGAGAAACCCACCCTGTTTATATCTGGACATAACAGCCTGTCTAATTCATCCTTATCTGGAAGTAATGAGCCACTGTAATTTGAGCTGACACCTCTGTCTGATCTGTGCCTCGATGTGCCGTTCAGACGGGCTATATGTACACACAGGCGTTTAGCCCTGTATGTGCTCCCAGCAAACCAGGAAGTAGTTACACTGCAGCATCTCTGAGGATCTCTATAAGCTGTAACAAGGACATTTTTTTTCTGTAAAAGGTTATCATGCTGTTGCTTATCTTTTAGAGCAGAGAAAAAGTCCTGTGTTTAGATCCGCTTTATGCATTCTTTCACGCGAAAAAAATTATGATATCATGAATTGGTTGTGTGGTAGGGGTAATTACCAGAACATTGGTAGCAAACAAAATATACTCATTTTTATTTTCAGTTATACAGCTTATTTATATAACATTGCACCATTCTCTAATACTTGCAGTTTACACATTACTCAGCATTCTAAAAGTTTTTGCAGAACAGGCAGTAAACTTTTGACCTGTCCTGAATTGTTTTCTGCAAAAGAAAAACACAATACAGCTGAGATAACCTAATCAGAAGTCAGAGCTCTCCACCACTTTCAAAGTCTCAGAGCTCAATGGCTATTTGCATAGATAACAACTGGAGTTTCTTAACTCTTCCTGTACTGGAAACAAATACTTATGTCTCTGCTCTTAATGCTTTATTTCTTAGCTCTACTAGATAGACAATTCATTACATCATAATAATTTTTTTCCGCTTCAGTGTCTCTTTAAGGATGAAAAAAAATGATTCCACATATATCAGCACAACATGCTATTACAAGCAACCTCTGCTTTTCATCTTGCAGCTAGCTGCGCTTTCTTTGTCAGGGCAGACAATCCAAAGCATGCTTACTTACAACTATGACTGCACATACTCTTTGATGAAGAGAACAACTGAATCTCCCATTGCAGAGTATCTGCAGTTCATTTACAGACACACCCAGTTGGCTCTTTCCATGTAGGTGCAAAATAAGCTTGCTTGCCTCAAGAGGAGTTTTTCTTAGACAAATGCTTAATATTTCCTTTAATTCAGTTTAATGAAAACGGTCCTGCTCCTGGCTGCAGACGTACACCTAAAGACAGCGCATGGCAAATAAGGCTGTTCCATGCACAGTAGAATTAAGCACTTGTATATGGAAGAATAAAAGCTGTGCATGCATTGCTTTACTGGAATGTGCTGACCTCATTTGTGCAAGTCCAGTCTGGATTCACTTATCCACAGCTGGAACAGCGGGCTCTACCAGGGTTTCTAGAACCTCTAGAGGCTTTTTCGCTACTGAGGTACAGTGGCTGGATGGTGTAGTGGTTAAGACCTCTGCCTCTGCCTCTGACACAGGTGACCTGAGTTCGAATCTTGGCTCTGCCTGTTCAGTAAGCCAGCACCTATTCAGTAGGAGACCTTGGGTAAGTCTCCCTAACACTGCTACTGCCTATAGAGCGCGTCCCAGTGGCTGCAGCTCTGGCGCTTTGAGTCCGCCAGGAGAAAAGCGCAATATAAATGTTCTGTGTTTGTTTGATATCTAACTTATTTTTAAAAATACATTTAGGTGGACTTTAGGAGGACAGGGTAAGCAACCAAATAGACATAGTTAAAATGATGTCTGTCACTTTGGTTTACAAGTATGCTATTACTGCCCCCATTAAAGAGAACCCGAGGTGTGTTTAAAGAATGTTATCTGCATACAGAGGCTGGATTTGCCTATACAGCCCAGCCTCGGTTGCTATCCCAAACCCCACTAAGGTCCCCCTGCACTCTGCAATCCCTCATAAATCACTGCCATGCTGTGAGGCTGTGTTTACATCTGTAGTGTCAGTCTCAGCTGCTCCCCCGCCTCCTGCATAGCTCCGGTCCCTGCCCCCGTCCCTTCCCTCCAATCAGCAGGGAGGGAAGGGATGCAGGCGGGGACTGGAGTTCTGCAGGAGGCGGGGAGAGCAGCAGACTGACACTATAGAGATAAACACAGCCAGCTCTGACAAGCTGTTTGTCAGCAGCGTACCTGTGATTTATGAGGGATTGCAGAGTGCAGGGGGACCTTAGGGGGGTTTGGGATAGCAACAGAGGCTGGGCTGTATAGGCAGATCCAGCCTCTGTATGCAGATAATATTCTTAAAACCCACCTCGGGTTCTCTTTAAAGAGGAACTTCTGCCTAAACAAACATACTGTCCTTAAGTTACATTTGTTATGTTAATTAAAATAGATAGGTAATATAATCTCTTACCTACCGTGTTTTAAAAGAAAAGGGCAAATGTTTGTCATTTCATGAGGGCAGTCTTTTTGGTTGAAAGGAGGTGACAGGGAGCATGAGACACAGTTCCAACTGTCCTGTGTCCTGATCACCCCTCCTAGTTGCTAAGCATCGAGAACATCATCAGCAATCACATCATGCTTTGCACAGCATCAGGGGAAAAATGCCCAGGCAGTTTTCTTTGATGGGGCGGAGCTTAGCTTCTGTACAGCTAAAAATAAGGCTTTGTTAAGAAAAACAAATTTCTGATGCTGTGAAACTGTTAAAGAAACACCAAGCCTTTTCAGTGCTGCTGAGTAGATTTTTAGTCTGGAGGTTCACTTTAATGTAAACCTGAAGTGAAAATAAACTTATGAGATAAATAATTGTAAGTGTAATGATGGGAATGGTAATTAGAACATTAATAACATAGAACTGAGTCCATTTTCATTTTCAGTGTCATTTTTAAGATTGAATTCTAAAACATGAGCCTTGACAGTCTGCTTCATACAGCTGCAAAACAAACAGAAGTAATGACCCTTTGAACTTTCAACCAAGAAAAACCTATGAGTAGCATTTTCTCAGCCAGATAATAGCATTTTGCCTTCTATATACTTATCAGGAAACTGGGCTGAATTCAACAAGCTGTTAGACAAGTTAATTTGCATAGAGAAATGCAATAGATTTTAACACTTGCTGTCCAGGAAAACAAAAAAAAGGATTTCTGACAAATGCTTAGTGGACTAATACTATGCGTACCTATGTTTATCTCAACCAGGGCTCTGATTCACTAACCTGTGGTGATATTGCCATTCATGGTTTCAAGGCAATAGTAATAATACTACTGCCAGCAGAGTATTATGCGTTGTGCAATTAGCCTGATCTACGGTACACAAATAATGCGAGCGCTGTTACAATAATGTGTGTTGCACTGTGCATTACCTTAGCAACTTTGGCATTACTCGTGTAATGCAGGTAGTGCTGATTGCGCAATGCACAATACAGCAATAATACCACAGGTTAGTGAATATGAGCCCTGGTCAGATAAACAGTAGTACATGTAGTACTAGTCCTACTAAAAAAATTGTCTGAAGTCAGTTTCTGTTTTCCAGTACACCGAGTATAAAAAAACCCCTATTAATATTTTCTGACAACTGTCTGTGCATGGGAATGGTACCAAAGGCTAGTGAATATACCTCCATGTCACTTCAGATGTGCTTTAAAGATACTGTAATTAATTTATCATTAGCACAATAGTTTAGGAAACTAACGCAACACGCTGTTCAGCTATGGCTAAGTAGACTGTGCTATTTTATGGGGAGGGGAGGAGGGACAATGGATGACAAAGGAGCAAGTGATATTCCATGGCATAAGATCAAAGATGCTCAGTGAGCTCTTTCATCATTTAGTGATCCACCATTGTTAGGCTGTAAACAAGCTAGATCTGCAAAAATGGTCCAAAACAATTGTTTCAGCCACACATTATCTAGTATCTGTAAGATGTTTTTAGACAGACTATTCATCAGTTAATAACTGTTAAAACTGTATTATCAAATAAAATACTTTTTCACCCTTGGAGACTAAAAAGTATAGTTTTATAAAAGGCAATCTAAAAAGCTGAAGCTGTCATGTTAACAGTGTATCAGAAGATCACTAGACTTTGGCCATCAAAGCTCAATAGAAGAAGGAAAAGAAAAAAAAAAGTATGAAGAATTCTGAAGCAGGGCACTTCTGCCATCTTTTGGTAGTAAAATGGTACTGCAACCTCTGCTTTTGAAGGTAGACATCTACAAGGTGGACTACACAGCCATTAAATGTTTGCACATCCAGAATATGATTCTAGTACCTATGCCATAGCTTATCTTTTTTATGACCGTTTGACTAAACATAAGAAATGTTTAATACTTGATCTCTCAAAATGCCTGAAACAAATTCAGTCTGCATTACTCATGGAAATCAGATCATTTAGACCCATTCTAATATTTTCATTGTTTACTGTGTGCATTACGGATTGTCAACATAATGTTTCCTTTATTTTCAAAAAGAAAGTGCTTCAATGTATAAAGTCAATAACTATAGCAGTTCCTATAAAATCAATATTATAACAACAACAATTCATTTTAGTACTTGCTCAATAAAACAAAATGCCAACAACAAAATCTGTATTCCACCATAAGAAGAATTCTCCTTGAAATTACCTAATAATAAATAGATTTTTTTACTTGCCAATAAGAAGTACTGCATTGTATGTGTCGTCAATGCTTTATTAACCCTCATCCTGCCAACATATTTTACATGCAAATCTCACAACTGGGGTCTGAATGGGCCCCATGCAGTTTCTGTAATTGCTGATGAAAGTAATCATCACAGAATGTCCTTTGAATGTATAACTAGTAGTTATACATTGTTTCTCATGCAATAAAATGATAAATATTTTGTGGTCCGTTTGGACCCCAGCAACAAAACCACTGCAGTCGACACAGTAACATACAAAATAATTAAAGAATATCTGATTAGGACTTATCGTTGATGAGGTTACAAATTCCTATAACAGTGGCTGTTAATAACTTCCAGTGTTTCTATAGCGCCTGCAAAATTCTGCTTGGTGTCCAACAGGACCCCAGTGGGTAGGATAAGGGTTAAGGAAGATTTGTGGATTCAGATCTGCTTAAAAATGAGGAGTTGGAACAAGAAATTAGGACTAGCATAAACTATTTTTATAAAGAAAGTAGAACACCAAAGCTCTGGGATACACTAAAAATGCGTAATCAGGGGTGTCTTTATTAAATTAAAGATAAAGATAAGAAAAAAGGCTACAAGAGCTCTTTAATAGGATTGACCTACAGAATATAAAGCTAATAACTCTAATGGATGTCAAAAAGCAATTCAGGTGGTTAGAAGAGAAATTAATAAGGTTTTAGACCAAAAACTAATCAGACAATTTACTATCCAGGACAAACAGTAGCGGCTAGGGGGCAACAAATAAGGAAAAAGTCTAGCAAGGAAACTACAAAAAGAGTAAGAAGGTTTATTGAAAAGGTAAAGACAAAGTATGTTTACAGTGCCCAAGATATAGGGAGCACTTTTACGCAATATTATAAAGAATTGTATAACCTAGATAATGACACACTACGGTAAAAGACTGGCCCATGTGGCGGGACCTGCGGCTTCCGGTTATTGGCGAACACGCAAGAGAGCCCCATAAGAGAAAACTCGTTTTTAGAGGCAGTTAAATCTCTTAACACTGGCAAAAGCCCAGGTCCAGATGGGTTTACAGCTGATTATTATCATCACAGACCAGATTTAATAAATGATAACTGTAATATAGAAACCTTTTCAAAATTAACTATTAAACCTGCTATATCTTTGATACCTAAAGAAGGGGCTGCTATCCCCAATCACAGTAAATTTAGACCAATCTCTATAATAAACATTGATGTGAAAATTTACTTCAAGATCCTGGCTAATAGATTGAAGCTTACTTTGGATTCTCTGTTGAGATACCAGCAAACTGGTTTCCGCAAAGGAAGGCAAATGTACAAAAATATCTATACTGCCTTAAGTTATACTGTACATACATACGTCTAATAGACACAAAGCAGTATTATAGGCACTCAACACCGACAAGGCCTTTTGACAGGTTGAGCAGTAGTTTCTATTCTCTGTTATAAGAAAGGTTGGGTTGGGAGAGGACCTAGTTAGCAGCAATTTTTCAGAATTTAATATATCCATTGGTGCGAGACAAGGGTGTCCTCTCTATTTAACCTGTCACTGGATCCCCCGATTCCCCTGATTTAGCGGACTTAAATGGGCTAAGATGACTTCAAAATCTTAGCAAATGCAGATGATGTTTTACTGTCTCTCCAGGAGCTGCAGGTCTTGCTACTGGAGGTTGACAAAATTCTGCAATCCTTTGCTCGATATTCGTATTTCAAAGCGAACAATAATATGTCGATATTGTTGGACCTAGGCTTCTCTTTTGAAACCAAAATCTGGTCCAGACTCTTTGTAGTTATACTTGAAGAAGCGAGTCTATTAATTATTTAGGGGTAAAAATTAGTAAAGATCTCTCCCAAATATTTCTTCTTAAATAATAACCCAATCATGGTGGATTTCTAGAAGGCTATGGCTGGTTGAGATAAACCTTGCTTTAGTAGTATAAATAGAGTTGCAATCATTAAGATGTTGATACTGACAAAGATTTTGTTTCTGTTTCAAAACCTGCCCATCATGATTCCGTTTCACAACCTGCCAATACTGGTTTAAAGAGAATCTGTATTGTTAAAAATCGCACAAAAGTAAACATACCAGTGTGTTAGGGGACATCTCCTATTCCCCTCTGTCACAATTTCACCGCTCCCCTCCGCATTAAAAGTAGTCAAAAACAGTTTTAAAAAGTTTGTTTATAAACAAACAAAATGGCCACCAAAACAGGAAGTAGGTTGATGTACAGTATGTCCACACATAGAAAATACATCCATACACAAGCAGGCTGTATACACCCTTCCTTTTGTATCTCAAGAGATCACTTGTGTGTTTACCTTCTGTCCCCTGCAGCTGAGCTCCCATGCACTGAATATTAGTGACAGGCTGTGAGGCTGATCCTTTCTTCCTGTCTGTAATTCCTCTGTATGTGTCAGCCCAGCTCCTTTCACAGCCTATAACAGAGGAGGATTTTTATCCAGCTCTCTTCTATCACTGATAAGATAGCAGAGAAACTGCTGGCTTATGTAAATAACACACACACTGGAGTGTGCATAGAGTGGCCTGGAAAGTGGTATTCATAAGCAGACCAGCACGGAAGAGTTGGCAGGCTTTCAGACACAGGGCGACAAGTCTGACAGGGGAAAGATACATTGATTTATTACAGAGACAATGATAGTAGAAAGTGCTGCAGTAAGCCAGAGCACATTAGAACAGGTTTAGGAACTTGTAGGATGGTAGAAAAAACATTGTAATTTTTGTTACGGAGTCTCTTTAAGGCCTGTAAGGACATGTTGGTTTACTTAATGTGGAAAAAAAGAGCAAACATTTTCATATGGCACCTTAATTAGGATAAGAAGACTAGGCTGACTTGCAGTGCTTGACTTAGCTAGTTTACCATCAAGCAACACATTTAACCTGCATTCTGACTTTAAGAGAGGTTGGAGTGTGGGAATAAGGTCGACTATTGGGCTGGAATGGAATTGCATATATTGAAAGATGATACAGCACTGTCCTGGAACCTAAAAAGTATTAGAAACTCTGGCTAGATCCTGCACACATTCCTTGATAAAAAACAAGCCTGACAGTATGGATGTCAGGACAGTGGTGGATAGTCCACCCTCACTGTTCTATCTTGCACGCAACCACAATTTTGTCCCTGATCTGGACCAGGCCTGGTTCAGAACGGCATGACTAGATCTTGAAAGCAGAATTTGCTACGCGCTGGAATGGTTGGCCTGGGGGCAGCTGACCCAGGTGGGAGGAGCTATGCCTGCAGTCAGCTTCTGCTACCTGCAACTGGCTAGCTATATCAATTATATAATGAAGCATTTCGGTCCAATTCGCCTGGAACTATTTGAACTTTGAAATGCAGTTTATGAACAATACTAGACCTCGAAAAGCCCTTTCATAGTCATCTCAACATTTAATTAAAGCCAAAAATATTGCCGATATAAGGGCTAGGGTTTGCTGAGAACAGGATTTTTTAATAGTACTTGATAACAAGAGTTGGTCCAGAAATATCAGATATATCTGTCTCCCAAACAACACTGTCTTCCAGATTATGCAGCATAAGTTAGTCATGAGATGGTCCCCACAAACAGTTTTGATAAGGGGTTTGCCAACGTCTTGGAATGTTGGAGATGTTTATCAGGAAGAGGAAGTTTTTCTCATATATGGTGGTCCTGCCCTCCTTTACTAAATTTTTGGAAGGGAATAGAATATTTGCTAAAAACAAAGTTTGATAAGAGCATAGTAATTATTGAAATCACAGCCCTATTCGGATTTGATCCACTTTGGCTGGATGACAGGCTCAGAAAAATGGTCCATACTGCCACCTTGATCATGAGGAAATTAATTTCAGAAATGTGGGGCAGGACAATCATATCATCAATCTCAGAATGGCTTGCAAGTGTGTGGAGACTGAAACCACTTAGCTCTGAACTTGCCCCAGTGGAGAATAGTGTATGGTGCACGGGCAGCACGGTGGCGTAGTGGTTAGCTCTCTCGTCTTGCAGCGCTGGGTCCCTGGTTCGAATCCCAGCCAGGGCACTATCTGCAAAGAGTTTGTATGTTCTCTCCGTGTCTGCGTGGGTTTCCTCCGGGCACTCCGGTTTCCTCCCACATTCCAAAAACATACGGATAAGTTAATTGGCTCCCCCTAAAATTGGCCCTAGACTACAGTACTTACACTACATAATATAGACATATGGCAATGGTAGGGATTAGATTGTGAGCTCGTTTGAGGGACAGTTAGTGACAAGATTATATATATATATATATATATATATATATATATATATATATATATATATATATATATATATATATATATATATATACACACACTGTACAGCGCTGCGTAATATGTCGGCGCTATATAAATACTAAATAATAATAATAATAATAATATGGTGCAATCTCAAGGCCTTAAGGCCCATACACACGTCGGACTTTTGCGAACGACGGTTCGTTTGAATGTCTCGTCGTTCAGTCGTCCACACGCCAAATCGGGCGTGTGTACAGACTGTCGTTCGGGTGATATGACTGGTTTTGAGTGATCCGCCGGGCGTGCAGACAACTGAACGATGGGACGTTCAAACGGCCCGTCGTTCGCAAAAGTCCGACGTGTGTATGGGCCTTATGGGAGATCCGTTTAAAATACTGCCTTGCGAGATGTATGGACACAGTACAATAAGTCTCCATTTGTCAGTATTCATGGTCAATGTGAAACAATTAGTTGGATGTGATTGTTTCATAATCGGCTGGGAAATGAATTAACAATTGACATCAATCATATATAGAGGAAAGATAACACACACTCCTATGCAATTTTCTTCTCATTTCAATCTTGTGTTAATCATTTTATCTTAATGGATATGGATTGAAAATGAATCGATAGGCAACATTCTAACAGAGCCAGACATACACATGAATGATCCCTGGTATTTCAACTAATATTTTGCAGATACTGAACTTGGGATTTGTCACTGGCAATCAATAGGCTGTTTTTTTACCTGATCCAATCATTTCCTTGATAGGAAACAAAGGTTGCAAGGCGTGTATCAGGCCTTAAAACCAAAATAACGTTTCATAGTCTTCAATCAGGTCCTCTTTTTTATGTTGTGCATCCCTATTGGTCGTTTTTACATACATTGTGATTGGTCCATCTGAATTTGGTATTGCGTATATAAGACTGCATGTTTGTGCTGGATATTAGAGAATGCATTAGATATTATGATATCTAGAACGATATTAGAGATCGCAAGAAACATTATACTTTGAAACAAGGGGCTGCAGCTGACTACAAGCTGATTTCTCACATGTATTTTTTTTTGCATATAACTTCAATAAAATAACTTATTCTTCCAGCAGTGCTGCTATGTAATTTTTGCTACTATTGATTCTGGAGGGTGGCAGGATCTTTTTCAGTCATAGCACGCTGAGTCTTCATTGGAGTGCCGGGTCCACCTTGTTTTTAAAACCAAAATAAGACAGTGGGATACCAGGAAAAACAATGATTAAATCTATGGCAAAATGTATTAATCTAATTTGTTTATTCTCACTTCAGTTCAAATTAAGATTAACATCTGACCCTACAAGGGGCCATCTTATAAGGAACATACCATTAAGTTGTGGGGACTTTAGTTGTAGAATACTTTCATCTGACTACAATTTATGTCCAATGCAAAGGCGGTTTAAACCAATGCATAAAATGGCTTATTTCTCTGCTGTAGACATCATTGTGCAAAAACAAATCAAGAAATCATTGAAAAGAAATAATAAATATTACATACAACCACAAACTGATTGTTCTCCAGCCGTATGATATCTCCTGCTTTTACATTCATCCATTTTTCATTCTGAAGTCTGTGAAAGACAAAGAGAAGAAAGAGAGAGCATAATTGATTTCGTTTCACAGAATTCCTCCTGCCATTTTCAATCAGCCTGAAAGCTAAGTAATTCTGTAACAAAAGAATGTGAGGATCCAAGATGTAAAACCGTGACATTTCAAGCACACTAATACGATTCCATGAAAACAGCATTGGGAAGCAAAGTGCAAACGAGGATGAATTTCCTTACCAGCTTGCTAACAATTTGTTTAGGAAGATTTCCAAATGAAAAAAATAAAATAAAAGTGGAAACAAAGCTGGAGCAACGAAATGCTCATCTTGAAACATTTTTCTTACTCAAGCCTTCAAAATAATCAGAGCAGGTCTTGAATTCTGAACACTTACCATAGAGACTTGGTGATGTACTATGTCAAATTATGCTACATTCTCGTACGTGCTGAATGTTGGGGATTCCACCACAGTTATGAGAAATATGACATTTACATCACTGTAACCCAGGATGCAAGGGAAAATATCTGGGCAGTGCATCATTTGATAAAGCATGCAGTAATAGACTCTCTCCAAACATAATCACATACCTATCATTAGAGATCTATAGAGATTGCAATCTTGACTTCATTGAAAAAAAAAAAAAAAAAAAAAAAAAAAAAGATTCTAGTCTTTTGTCTGCATTGCTCATCCTTGGGTTACAATACATTATAAAACAATAACCTGTAGCAGGCCTAGTTACTAGGTGTTCAGACATGGAGCTGGTAGATCATGTGATTAGCACTAAAAATTAGTAATAAATAATCAACGGTAAAGTAATAAATCTGCACTCAACAAACAGGAGAGATTATTAAAACTTAAGATCAATTAACTATGAAGAAAATGTTAATATATATGATAATAAGATAATGATTTCTTATTTTTTTGTCTTTTATATATTTAGGATGCTATGCAATCTATACTTTTACCACTAGAGGAAGCCCAAACATCCTTTATGCATTTACACACTTTGATTTATGCACCTTTCCTTTCACAAGGTAAATCGTGTAAATGTTTATGCGCACTTGCACAGCACACATACCCTGGATGCATGCACATCGTACTTCTTATATATATACTACATAATAAAACCCCTGTCTCTGCATCCGTGTGTGTCTGTGTGTGTGTCCCTGCGTTTGCGCTACTGCGCATGTGCTGCAGGGACACCCTTTGGATGTAGCAGGACAGACAGGGGGCGGACGGGTGCGCGTGTATGGCGGATGGGTGCGCGCGCATGCGCGCTGGCCGCGGTGACGGACCTAGCCCGTTTTTTCTTTTTCCACCGTATTAATGATTATGCCTTTGTTCTTACTTTTAAACCTAAAAACTTGGACTGGATTTTTTTTTATTAAATATTTGATTGTAATTTCCCTAGGAGATAGTTTGATTTTGTTAATGGTTACTTTTCTTCTGTTTTCCCTATTTTAGACTGAACAACAATTGGTTACCAAGTTGTAATATCCACTTTCACATTATATTTTATAGCCTTATTTTTCTCATAATGAAAATATCCAGCTAAAAAGTCAGGAACCTTGGTCATTTTCTGTGCGTTCAGGTTTATTCCTCAATCATTATATATTTAAATTATCATTGAGTCTATAGATGGAATACAAGTGCCAAATGTTGTCTCCTTGGTTGAAAAACTTGCATGAAGCAACATAATGCAGTTTGCACGCTCTCTTTTATTTTATCTCTATTGAATGCATATTAGACAATTTTATTCCAACATGCTGGCAGATGCATTCATTTTATACTTATTGTATAAAATATATTACTAGGAACCTTAGCCAGTTTAATAAGGGGCTCTAGGTCTGTCACCGCCACCACCTGTCAGCGCCCCCCCCCGTGTGCACACACGCCTGCCCATCCCCCTGGCTGTCCTGTTTCCATCCGAACAACGGCTGTCCCTGTGGCACATGCGCAGTAGCGCAAATCAGGGATACACACGCGTGTGCACACACACACACACACACACACACACACACACACACACACACACACACACACACACACACGGACATGAGACGCAGAGACACGGGGGTTTTATTAGGTAGGATAGAAGTGGTCCAGTCCTGCAAAATGCATTGGAAAGGGCCAATAAGAAGCCTTGTTTATGGAGTTTGATCTTATTGTTAGGCAAGTACTTACCTTCCTTATCATACTGTACTTATATACTTTTGGGAGCCTCCATAACCCCCCTCTAAAAGAGAAACCGTAACCAAGAATTGAACTTCATCCCAATCAGTAGCTGGATACCCGCTTTCTCATGAGAAATCTATTCCTTTTCTCAAACCGATGATCAAGGGCATCTGTATGGCTGATTTTGCGGCGAAAGCCCTCCCACAGTGTGATGTCAGCGCCTCACAGCACTTAGGTACTGACATCACACTGTGGGAGCCTTGTTGCATTGTGGGAAATAACAGCTGTTTCCAAGTGCCAAAAATGCAAGCAGCATCTCCTTCCAGTGACATTGCCTGCCAGCAGTAAATATGTCACCATGTGATGAATGTCAGAATGTAAATCAGGGAGATGAAAAATGTTACGAGTAACACTGATTAAATCATTTATACATAATTATTGTAAAAATTAAGCACTTTTTTTATCACATTTTCACTGGAGTTCCTCTAAGTTGCTCTAACAGTAGTACTACAGTTTTGTTTCCTTTTCCCCAAGTCCCACCTCCTCACTACCTGTCGCTTGGAGTGTGCTGATAGGAGTACATAGAGTCAAGCGAGCAACAGGTGTTTCCCACAAGAGACACATATTAAGTTGCAGTTGAGCTAGCATACAATGTAAGTAGTACCCTCATTTGGATACTGTCCAGAGAATTCCTTATAGTACACTAAGAAGGGTCCTGCTTCACTTTTTTTCTTTTTTGTAGTCCATCACTTAGGTACTTCCAATCATTGCCTTCTTTTTGTTTTCTTATTTGCAGCATGTAGATTTTCTAATTTTTGTGTTCAGTCTCTCATAGAAGAACAGGAAATCGGTGGTTCTCTGCCTTGCATTTTCCTTCCACAATGTATGTAAGAATGAGTGTTGGTTAACCTGAAACGTGTATCCTGGCCTTTTAAAAAACTATGACCTTGAATCAGGATACATGTAAGTACTGTACCGTAATTCCAAACCAAACTATTTTGCTTAGAAATGTACCTCATCTTGTTTTAAATCAAAACATTGGTCCTATAACTGGGCTATGCAATGTCAAAAGATTACTCTTTACTTAGTATAGAGCTACAAACTATGAAAACTGCTCACCCTGCAATGACAATGTGGTCAGTAAAAGAAAGTATTAGGCAAAGCTCTCTTACATTAACTTCCATTAATTGTCTTTGCAAGGTTGGACAGACAATTGAGAGCTGTTAAGAAAATAAACTGTTTTCCCTGCTGTATTGACGACTTATTCACTTGCCGTGAACTCTGTGTTGGGTTAGTCCCCAAACATAGAGAATGATGATGAAAAGGGTAATATAACTCATCCTCTTTTGCTCATTTTCTTTCAAATCCAGCACCTATTACGCTTTGTACTTTTGTCCTTAGTTCTGAAGACCAGAAAACCCCTGCACTGCATCTTTCACTAGATTGTTCTTACTAATGAAACACAGGGCCTTAAAATCACATTTTCCTCATCAGAATGAGGTAATTGGGGATAGAAAGAGTTAATTCAATGTGAAAAACTAGATACATCAGGATCCTTTCATAGTAGAGAAAGGTGATAAAGAGGCCAATTGCCAAGCCTTACGATGATACACACCAGGGCAAAACTGAGCTTCACAATAAAATACTGCCATTGAATGCTGTCCAGGACAGCATGTACTTGGATTGATATAAAAGATGTTGTCTTCCACTTTTGGGCCAAATGATCTAGTAAAGCAATATGTTGATTTTGCAGGGTATGTTTCCAAGCTGAATTAGTATTTAGAATTGCTTTAAATATGTCAGACAAGTGTAGTATACATACATATGCATTTGTAAAAACTTTCGCTATAATTGTAAAGATAATGGTCCTGGCTCAAAATGTTCTCTTAGTGGATATTTTCTGATTTCAACTACTAAATCTCTTTTCAGCACCTAACTATTGAAAAGTATAAAAAGTAATTTTAGTTACTTAAAAACTTTTATGTTAAATACTTTTTTTTCCTTGCTGGGGACTAAATAGTTTAATGTGTTGCTTTCTCTCTTGGAGAAATTTTCTACTAGAAAAAGATGCAAGGGAAAAGCCGAAAGTGGTTCTAACTTGTTACTACTCTATCTAAAACTAAAATAAAACAATATTCCTGGAATTGGGCTCTAACAGTCCTATATTAGTATACTTAGCTGTTCCTAGATAAAGCCTTGGACCCACTGGGAGTGATCTTGCAACACTCGCCATTTGCCAAGGATCTGCAATGCACTATCCCAGTGGATTCTCAATCACAAATTGCTGCTTGCAGCACTCAAAATTGCAAACTTCCACGATTGCTCTGTGATCCTTCATAAAGTCCAGTGAGTCCATTTCAAGCTGCATAATTTTGCATACTACACTATAACATTTGCATTAACGAACAGTTACTTGCATCTCTTTGGCAATCCCTGCTGTCTCTGATTCCCATGCAGGTGCCACAGTCTGCTGCACAGATTATAGTGTAGAAGAAGAACACAGCAATAGTTATGTACACGTGTGGCTTATTTAAGGGACTTCTACATACCTGGGGCTTCCTCCAGCCCCATCCGCTCGGATCGCTCCCACGCCGCCATCCTCCGCTGTATGCAGCTTCAGGAACTGGGTCCCGTCACTGCCGTCAGTTGGCTCCAGTCTATGCACGAGAAGTGCGCCCTCTACGTATCTCTCCATCTCTCTCGAAATAACCTCTGACCTCTTAATCCAGTGTTAAATAGCGGCAGACCTGTTCACCACCCGCCCGCCCGCTTTACCTCACGGCTGCCACTGCTCCTGGCCCCGTCCTGCAGATAATCCACGTTCCTGTTTATTCTCGGCATAATTCACAAGGCGCAGAGTAGCGGTGACATGTTGTAAAGGGCAGCTACTGTATCCAATAAGAGTGCTGCCCTATACAGGAAGTGATCTCTGTTTACTTCCTGTATAGGGCAGCGCTCTTATCGGATACATTAGCTGCCCTTTACAACATGTCACCGCTACTCTGCGCTGTGTGAATTATGCCGAGAATAAACAGGAACGTGGATTATCTGCAGGACGGGGCCAGGAGCAGTGGCGAGGTAAAGCAGGCGGGCGGGTGGTGAACAGGTCTGCCGCTTAGGGCTGCCAGGAATGTTAGCAGCAGCAGCAGTGAGGTAAAGCGAGCCCTAAATAGACAGTAATTTATAGCACCCAATCCCACCACAGTCACAGGCAAGCATAACGCCAGCACCCACCTACATAAGCCCCATATAAGCAGTGCAGCATGCAACAATTTATAGCACCCACAAGGTATTATTTAGCAGGGAGCAGGGGGGAATCTGGCTATATACACTAAAGGTCATGGATACCCCCAGAAAATATAAGACCTCCCCGAAAATAAGCCCTAGCACATTTTTTGAAGAGTAATTTAATATAAGACAGTGTCTTATTTTCGGGGAAACACGGTATGTATGCATTTCAGTTTAAATCTATCTATCTATCTATCTATCTATCTATCTATCTATCTATCTATCTATCTATCTATCTATAATGTCTATATCCCTCGAGATTGTATGCCTTCCGGCAGGGTCCTCCTCATGTCTCCTACCTGTTCATGCACCTCCATTACCGTACACCCATTCTATGGATCTGAGTGAATTTGAGTGAACTCGACTTGCCTAATCCCCATGCTCCCATCCAGTGACTGACTAAGCATTATCTTGTACTCATGCTGTGCTGCATGATCTGGTTTTTCTTGTATTCCTGTATTGTCTTGTTGCTGTATATCACCCCTAAATATTGTCTGTAACCTTAACTAATGTACAGCACTGCATAATATGTTGGTACTTTATAAATACAATAAATACAATAAATAAATATATAAACTATTCTTATCTTTACATGTAAGACACACTATGTATAACATATAGAATTCCTAACAGGGTGAAGATGCACACAATAAATTTATTATATCTGTAGGCACATTCTAAACTTTGAGATGCCTTGGACTCAAATAAAGACACTTGGGATCATATAATCCTTTAAAGGAAATGTCCAAGCAAAATAAAAAAATGAGTTTCACTTACCTGGGGCTTCTCCCAGCCGCATGCAGCCATCCTGTGCCCTCGTAGTCACTCACTGCTGCTCCAGTCCCCCCCCTGGCAGCTTGGCGACCTCGGAGGTCGGCGGGACGCATTGCGTACATTTTTACGCATTCCCGCTAGTGCAGGAACATTAACACATACATTTTTACGCATTACTGGTTCATTGCATAAAAATGTACGCATTGAACCAGTAACGCGTAAAAATGCATGTGTTAATGTTCCTGCACTAGCGGGAATGCGTAAAAATGTACGCAATGCGTCCCGCCAACCTCCGAGGTCGCCAAGTTGCCAGCGGGGGACTGGAGCAGCAGTGAGTGACTACGAGGGCACAGGATGGCTGCATGGGGCTGGGAGAATCCCCAGGTAAGTGAAACTCATTTTTTTATTTTGCTTGAACCTTCCCTTTAAGACTTGTTCAAGGCTAGAGGCTGTACCAACATTCTGCATCAGCAGTGAGGTAGACTATACTATCTTTTTAGACAAGAAATGTTCTGAATTTTATTGATTCAGACTATTTAGTATTAAATTGTAATAAAATCTGAATAAAATACCTATTCCTTGTAACCATATGACAGATCATGCACAATATAGAAAATATGTACTTCAAAACACACTTTATAAAATTTTACCTTCTTAGATTTTATATTTTATTAAGAAAAAAATTATATATGTTTTTATTAAATCTATAAACTCTTATAACTAATTGTTTATTATTTGAAAATCCGACAACTTGCATTGCTGCATAATGCGTGCGGTAGGCACGGATCATGCAGCAACGTGCTGCAGACCTTGCTTCGTCAATGCAGCGGTTTGGATACTTCCAGCACACTACGTTGCATTGCATTAAGTGTGCAAGTCTCCAGGGAAGCCTAACACAGGGTGACGCAGCACATAAGTGTGCGAGGGGCCTAAGAATAACATCGGATTCATTCAGTAAAACGCTGCCTTGAGGGTCTAGAGCAAACAAGATCTAAAAAGGAGACATTAAAACAGTACTTCAGAATGTGATAAATAAAAGGATTTCCCTATTCATATGAATTTCTGCTATTAATCTTTGAATACTGTTTTTTGTTGCACATAATATGCATGTGAATGCAAATCATCTGTTTCTCAGCTTATCGCCTAACTCATCTAAACAGACTTGCCTACTGGCTAGTGTCTAAAACACACACAGCTGATACCTTCTAAAAAAATAAAAACATTTTAAAAAGCTTACATTAAAAATGTTATTCCTATTGAATGTCCAGCCTAATCGCACTTGAGGGAGTTTTCAGACAGGGAAATATTAGATAAGGTAATAGAAGAGCAGGAAAGTGGCAGTCATGAGCATATTGGCAAGGGTGTCCAAAACACAGAGGAATTTAAGCAGAACCATTTGATGCTGGTTGGTTGTCCTTTTCATCAGTTAACAGTAAATTTTGTCATTCAAAATGTTCATTCATAACAATTTAAAGCGGCAGTTTCTTTTTAACAATTTGTATGAAATGTGTTGGCTAATTGCTATTGTTTCCCAGCTGTGAATGCAGCAGGATCCATCCTGATCATCCTATCCCCTCCCCATAGGACAGAGTATGCAACACAGAAGAAAGCCACACAAGCAAGCCTGTACAGCGAGTTGTCACACAATTTGAACAGAAAAAAGAATTTTAGATGTGAAAAAGTCTGAAGAATATTTGAAGCATTGGAAGTAGGGGTATGAATATGAGTGCTGGAGAAAAATACATTTTAGTAATGAAATTCTAAACACTTTTGTGTATCCAACTGTTAAATTGGCATATATCTCCAGTTTTTGAGGTCACTTTCAGTCCTAAAAATGTTACTCTGACTGAATAACACTGATGCCCACAGACAGACACCGTAAGGATCTGAGGTGCTCACCAGTTTCCTTTCAGACCCTATAATCCCAATCTCCACCATGAACTTCACCTATAGACAAGACCTTGCTGTCTGGAAATGTCTACCACACTTTAATTACTCTCAGGACTTAATTGTACAAGGTATAGAATCTAAGAACAAACAAAATGATGAAACTCCTAAGAGCTAAATAGAGACTGAGTCCAGGGATGAGGTCAAACACAGGAGATAATATCTAACTAACTATCCAAGTGATATGCAAACTGTGGGTCAGGAACATGCCAGGGGTCATGCACAGCAGCCAAGTGAATAAACCAGAGTTGAGACAAATGTGCAGTCAGTACAAGCAGAGTTCAATACAGGTGGCAATCCAAAACGTGGTCGAAAGGTCAAGCAAGGTTGTCACATAAGAGCAGTCCAGTCCCAAATCACACCCTAGCAGTTAAAAGCTATCATGGGAAATGAGCAATGGGAAGGGGCAGAGTTTTATTGGAGCTGACACCAATCAGGTGGGACAACAAGTCAGAGCAGTCCATAGGCTGTCAAAGTAATGGAGTAATAAACTGATTAATCCATTATCCTCTAATGCAGGGGTAGGGAACCTTTTTGGCCGAGAGAGCCATAAACCCGACATATTTTAAAATGTAATTCCGTGAGAGCCGTACAAAATGTTTAAAACTAAATACAAGGAAATGTGTGCATTTTATGCAAAACCAACACTTTAAAGTACAATATGTGTCTGAATTCTTTTTAATAATGTTGTTATGCAGTCCCCATTACATATATTCCCTTCTTCAGAGTGCTGGGCGGGGGGAGATTGCAAAGGGTGGAGAGTGGGGAAGGCCGGTTAGGGTGCTAAGTGGGGGAAGGCAGGTCAGGATGCTGGGTGGGAGAGGCAAGTCAGGATGGGAGCAGCAGGTAATGTTGCAGGGTGGGAGAGGCTGGTCAGGTTGGGAGCAGCAGGTCAGGTTGCAGGGTGGGGGGAGGCTGGTCAGGATGGGGGAGGCTGGTCAGGATGGGAGCAGCAGGTCAGGTTGCAGGGTGGGGGTAGGCTGGTCAGGATGGGAGCAGCAGGTCAGGTTGCAGGGTTGGGGCAGGCAGGCAATGTTGCAGGGTGGGAGAGGCTGGTCAGGATGGGAGCAGCAGGTCAGGTTGCAGGGTGGGGGGAGGCTGATCAGGATGGGAGCAGCAGGTCAGGTAGCAGGGTTGAGGCAGGCAGGTAATGTTGCAGGGTGGGAGAGGCTGGTCAGGATGGAAGCAGCAGGTAATGTTGCAGGGTGGGGGGAGGCTGGTCAGGATGGGAGCAGCAGGTCAGGTTGCAGGGTGGGGGGAGGCTGATCAGGATGGGAGCAGCAGGTCAGGTAGCAGGGTTGGGGCAGGCAGGTAATGTTGCAGGGTGGGAGAGGCTGGTCAGGTTGGGAGCAGCAGGTCAGGTTGCAGGGTGGGGGGAGGCTGGTCAGGATGGGAGCAGCAGGTCAGGTTGCAGGGTGGGGGTAGGCTGGTCAGGATGGGAGCAGCAGGTCAGGTTGCAGGGTTGGGGCAGGCAGGCAATGTTGCAGGGTGGGAGAGGCTGGTCAGGATGGGAGCAGCAGGTCAGGTTGCAGGGTGGGGGGAGGCTGATCAGGATGGGAGCAGCAGGTCAGGTAGCAGGGTTGGGGCAGGCAGGTAATGTTGCAGGGTGGGAGAGGCTGGTCAGGATGGGAGCAGCAGGTAATGTTGCAGGGTGGGGGGAGGCTGGTCAGGATGGGAGCAGCAGGTCAGGTTGCAGGGTGGGGGGAGGCTGATCAGGATGGGAGCAGCAGGTCAGGTAGCAGGGTTGGGGCAGGCAGGTAATGTTGCAGGGTGGGAGAGGCTGGTCAGGATGGGAGCAGCAGGTAATGTTGCAGGGTGGGGGGAGGCTGGTCAGGATGGGAGCGGCAGGTCAGGGTGTGGAGAGGTAGGTCAAGTTGCTGGGTCGACAGGTGATATTGTTTGGTGGGACGGAGGGTAGGTGAGGTGCTGGGTGGCAGGTGATATTGTTTGGTGGGGGGGGAGGCTGGTGAGGTGCTGGGTGGCAGGTGATATTGTTTGGTGGGGGGGAGGCTGGTGAGGCGGTGGGTGGGCAGGTGATATTGCTTGGTGGGGGGGGGAGGCTGGTGAGGTGCTGGGTGGGCAGGTGATATTGCTTGGTGGGGGGGGGCTGGTGAGGTGCTGGGTGGGCAGGTGATATTGCTTGGTGGGGGGGGGGGAGGCTGGTGAGGTGCTGGGTGGGCAGGTTTGGGGGGGGGGGAGGCTGGTGAGGTGCTGGGTGGGCAGGTGATATTGCTTGGTGGGGGAATGGTAAGGTGCTGGGTGGGCAGGAGATATTGCTCGGTGGGTGGGGGAGGATGGAGAGGTGCTGGGTGGGCAGGTGATATTGCTTGGTGGGGGGTAGAAAGCAGGTGAGGTGCTGGGTGGGCAGGTTGGGAGGGGGAGGCTGGTGAGGTGCTGGGAGGGCAGGTGATATTGCTGCTTGGGGGGATGGTGAGGTGCTGGGTGGGCAGGAGATATTGCTCGGTGGGTGGGGGAGGATGGAGAGGTGCTGGGTGGGCAGGTGATATTGCTTGGTGGGGGGTAGAAAGCAGGTGAGGTGCTGGGTGGGCAGGTTGGGGGGGGGAGGCTGGTGAGGTGCTGGGAGGGCAGGTGATATTGCTGCTTGGGGGGATGGTGAGGTGCTGGGTGGGCAGGAGATATTGCTCGGTGGGTGGGGGAGGATGGAGAGGTGCTGGGTGGGCAGGTGATATTGCTTGGTGGGGGGTAGAAAGCAGGTGAGGTGCTGGGTGGGCAGGTTGGGAGGGGGAGGCTGGTGAGGTGCTGGGAGGGCAGGTTTAATACTAAATAAAAATTATTCTATCTGAGTTAACCAGTCTGTCCCTAAGCTAAAATCCCCCAAAGTGCTGCTTTACAGACAGCACACTCACCAGGCCAGGCAGCGTGGCAGAGTTCCACAGCGCGGGCTCCAGCCTTTCCTCTTCACTGGCCGCAACACCAGTCTCCTCACTCTGCGTCACCATGGGGGCGGAGTTACAATACGTTGGCCGAGGCGGTGCACAGCATGGCCATGTGAGGGGAGGCGGAGATCTAGGAGGAGGCGGACTAATGAGGATGGAGGCCGGACACGGAGAGGAGGAGGCGGCGACGGCGGCACACGAATTTAAATTTTGACACAGTCTCCCTGGCCGCGCTGTCACCAGAGATTTAGCGAGCCGGAGAGCCACATGCAGGCTTGAAAAGAGCCATATGTGGCTCGCGAGCCATAGGTTCCCGACCCCTGCTCTAATGGCTAGCACCATCGCCACAGGGAATAAGACAGACAAGTGGTCACGTGTGTCTAAGGGACCTATTTATTCACACATGTGCAAGGATGTAGGGAATGTCTCTCATATGAAGTTTTTTTCTTTGCATCCTGAATGATTCTCCTGGCAATTCTGTATTAAATTTTGTTGGTCTACCTGACTGTAGCTGGTGAACAACTGTTCCATTCTTGGATCCCTTCTCTTCTCTGTCAACTCTCATGGCCTGGGACCAGTGCTGTGGAGTCTGTACATAAAAATCCTCCAGCTACCCAGTTAATGATTCCACCAACTCCGGCTCCTCTAATTTGCATATAACAATCTTGTTGATTGAAAGTATGCGACATTAATTAGCATTTCATCACTTCCAAAGCTTAGGAATTTTAAAGCTATATTAAGATGGCATCTGCTTTTGGGAACAAAAATCTCCTGACCAGGAAGCTGACACTCTACCTTCTTGGCAATCACGGCCTGTCATTGTCAACGTGAATGCCCCAGCATGTTGTCTGTATAATATGATTCACAGGAGCCCCATATTAGCCAGGTTCCGGTGTGTAGCCCTACCACCTTGCAGAAAAAATCTCTATATTTTCTATATCTGATATAGAAAAGGCCAGGGCCATTTTCTGCAAGGGGGCATATCTATGCACCGGAACCCAGCTGAGACGGTTAAACAGATTCTTATCAAACAGACAATGTGTTGGGACATACTAACTTTTAAGCATTAGCGTTCCTCTGTGTTTTGTTTTGTTTTATGTACACCACAGATGCATTTTAACTAAACTTAGGACATGGCTGTAGAGTAGCTGTTTAATAGAGATCAAAACTATTCCTTGGTAAAAGTACTTGAAGAGGGTGCAGACAGGAACAAAGAACATCAATTGGGCCCTAGGTAATCTAACTGTGAGTACATCTATGACTGATGTGCAGGTACTCTGCAAGAGAATGGGGAGATTCTACCTCTATTACACATTCCTTATGCACCATCTGAACCAGGTTTACGGGTGATAGACAACACCTCTGTGTTTAATCTACACAACATTCTCAGTGGATTCACAACAGCTCTGCGGGGAGTGCATATGTAGAGTATAGTACAATTGTGTAACTTAATTTGTTGTCACCATTCCCAAATTTAACAACCTATCAAATTAATTGATTTAACAAACAAAGGAAGTGCATATATTTTCATATAAATTTGCATAAACCTGCATGTACGCAGAATTATTTGCATCTCATTGACCATCCCTACTAGTGTCACAACTACATATCAGGCATTATTCTTACAGCAGAGATTCCTGTGTACACATCAGATATAGAATCACATTCAGATATGTATATCTGACTTTAAAAATATGGTGACTGCTGTATTGCAGGAACCCAAATAACTTATTTTTTGATTGGTTTATTTCATTTTTGTGGACTAAACACAGCTATTAGTGTTTATATGTTATTAACTATGACTTATCTGAGAAATAAAACATTTTATCATATTTTCTCTCTTAATTACAGTTCAAGTCTATTAAGAGTCTGAGCATTTACCCCCCCGCCCCCAATTCTATCTCCTCGACTCAATAGGCCTGCCTGGGACAATTAATATAGTTATTAGGTTTTTAGTATCACTTCTACACTGATGACCAAATCTATATTGATGGCACCCAAATATAATTCTCAGCTCCTAACTTCCTTACATTATTACATTGAGCCTTACCACTGATATGCTGTTTCTGTGTCAGGAACACTACGGTTCTGCCAGAGACCCTGCTTTCTGTTCCATAAGTGTCTGAAAAGTACTAATCTGTTGTTACAGGTCAACATCTGCAAGGAGTTTGTAGGTTCTCCCCGTGTCTGCATAAGTTTCCTCCCACATCCCAAAAATATACAGATAAGTAAATTGGATTGCCCCTAATATTGGCCCTAGACTACGATACATACACTACACAATACATACATAGACATATGAACATTGTAGGTATTAGACTGTGAGCCCCTCTGAGAGCGATATAAATACTAAATAATAGTCCTTTATTCCTGGAGAAAATTGCTGTGAACTGTCATAAGTGTCCACTTCTGGATTCACAATATTCCTGTGCTTGAGGGGATCAATGGAACCCCTCCCTTATATAAGAATATGCACAAAGCCTCTAACGTCTGACAATATCAATACTACAGTCAGCACAAAATTGCAATATCTCTGTGGTGTTATTATTTTTAAATGAAACAATTCCAGTATACATTTCTGGTATCCCCATCACACATTAAAGGAATTTTGTTTCTACCACATACTGTAAATAAACATTTAACTACCTTAGAGCTTCACTTAAAATGTAAATTCTAAAAAAAAAACATTCCTTCCAAGGTAAAAGAAGATATTTGATAAACAGATGATGTGAATGTTACTGGCTAGACACACAGATAAAGCACATATTGACCAAAAGTAATGACAGCAGCTAGACAAAGATATATAAACGACCTTACTGAAGACAAACTGCACATCTTTTTCTTTGTAAAAGTACACCTACATGGAACAGAGAGCCTGCGTGTGGTCTTTTGGCACTGCTAACATCATAACAATGTGCTTCAGTTCATTACTAGGCAGCCAGCCATCTGTTTATGAATCAATGGCTTTCAGTAGACAAAATAATGATATTGTGATACAGTGTGGGCTGGCTTTACGGTAAGATTGTTTAGGACCTTTTATGGAGAGTAACTCATACAATTAACTGGTTAAACTATACAATACAGCTACATAATGCCACAAAATGGCAATACCTTGCAGAAAGCTTCCTGCCTCCACACCTAAAATAAACCTTAAGTAAAATAAAGAAACCAGCTCAACCTGAAGCAATGTTATAGAAGTAACAAGGGTTAAGGGCTCTTTACCATTAACCTCCCTGGCATTCTGATTCTGCGCAGCCGCATGGTCGCGCTTGGTTTTTTAAACCTAATTTTTTTTAATCATGTAGGTAGCCTAGCGCTAGCTACATGATACCCCCCTCCCTGCCGATTCCCACCCACCCTTCCGATTGCCGCCGGCGATGATGCCCATCAGGAAATCCCGTTCTGAACGGGATTTCCTTCAGGGCTTTCCCCGTCGCCATGGCGATGAACGGAATGACGTCATCGACGTTGTGACGTCATAGGGAGTCCCGATCCACACCTCAGCGCTGCCTGGCACTGATTGGCCAGGCTGCACAAGGGGTCTCGGGGGGGGGGGGGGGCCTATTACGCGGCGGGTAGTTGCGGATCGGCAGCGAGCGGAGAAGCTGCATTTCAAAAATAAGATTATTCAAATCGGTCCACAAGGGCCTGAGCGGTGCCCTCCGGCGTTAGCTCAGCTCGTCCAGAACGCTAGGGAGGTTAAGAAACATGATCTCAATCCTGCTGCGATCATGTTTCTTTCTATTTCCAATACTGTGATTTCGCCGTGATCCGATGGGTTTATGGTGCAGTTGCGGTGCATTTGAGTTTTTCAATAGGAGGAAAAAACAGGAGGGAAAGTATTTTAAATTGCGGAAAAATCACACAGCGGCATGATTGCTATGTGATGTTCCTACCCTCCTATACTTTGTATGGGAGCTCAAGTGTACAAAAAATGCAGCAAGCAAGAACATTTCGATAGGCTAACACCACAGAAAAAGCGCAGCACACTAAAAGAAACATTCCGTGGTTTTCATCAGTTCCAAGTGTACCTAGTATTTTGCAACCGGAAGTGCAAAATGCACTCAATGGAAAAAAAAGTTATAAAGGTCCACTTAAAAAAAGGCAACCTCAAGAAGATGGAGAAACAATATAATACTTAAATGATACCTAAACTGACATGATGAGATTAACATGTGTAGGTGCAGTGCCATTGCTGCATAGACTAGGCTGTGTTCCTTTTTTCCTCTTCTCACTGTAATGATTAAGAAATCAGATATGCAGCCAGACTATAGCGTAACTCTCACTGACAACTAATTACAAACCATAAATCTCTTGCCTGACAGAGAACAACTTCTGAGTGCTGGAAATAGATAAAGAAACTTAGTTGCTCCAATAACTGGAGCCTAGAGGTGCCTCATATCCGATGTTGGTGTTCTAGGAAAGAGCTCTCATCTCCATAAGGCCCGGTTCACATTAGCGGTCGCCGTCCGGAATCGCCGTGCCGGAGCCGGACCGCATGCGGAACGGACGCACGGCATAGCAATGAAAGTCTATGCGTCCGTTCACATGCGTCCGTTTCGTCCGGACCGGAGCCGGACCGGATCCGGACTCCGGCATAAGATCCAACATGCGCTATTTTTTGGTCCGGCTCCTCCGGCAGACGTATCCGGAGAGGAGCCGGACTGTTGCATCCGGCCAATACAAACCAATGAGAACCGGAGAGCGCACAACACACTGGCTATAAAAACCGGACGTTCTACCCCACTTCCTATGCTTCTTCTAGTGGCCATTTTGGATGGGGACCACATGGGCCCAGCGTTCACAGAGTGGAGCAGCAGGGATTTCATGCTGGAGCTCTTTGGCAGCAACATGTCTGATGATATGTCTGATAACGAGGAGGTGAGGCCTTCTCCCCACATAGTAGTAGGTGAACAACAGGAAGGAGAGAATTCCCAGGTACGAGTAAAAAAATGACTGGATCCATGGTCCCAACTGCAGTCTCTGTATCCACGGATGGTCTCCACACGTCCACCTGTCTCCTTCAATGACCCCAGAGCTTCTGCTGACCTCCCAGACCCCAGGTATTTACAGGTTGTTATCTCTTTAAGAAACCGGACCTGATCCGGATAGGAACCGTACGGATTAGGTCCGGTCCGGATCCGGTGCGGTCCGGACATCCGTTCCGGTTTTTACAAAACCGCAAGTGTGAACGGGGCCTTATGCTAAACCATAGCTGCTAATGCACTGAACACGCCCACCACAGGCTTCTTCAAAGCAGGCAGGCTGTACTGGCTAATAAATTAGGGCTTTCCTAAATACCAAGAGAACCAGAGCAATTAACTCCTTACGCACTGTAACTGTTGCACACTTCATAGAAATCCAGGTCAGATAAACTAGTTAGTATACGTTTAAACTTTTCATATGTCTGTATACTAGGCCACATGTATTATCATCCAACGCTACAAGCAATTCAATTGTCAAAGCTAATTAACAATCAGTGAGGGATCTGTACATGTCATCAGTTACCCTCACTTACAGCAAACTTGAAGTTTGAAAATATGGTGAGATAAACAATCCTAATCCTAAACAGGACTTTCCTGAAATCCCATATTCTTATTTTTTGTCTAAAAGTTAAAAATGTAGGTTTAAAGTGTTTTACTGTCTCATGCGAAAGACAACAGTTTTTTATTTTATTTTTAGCCCCCACACAGACAAATCTGGAGCTATTGAACTGTTCCCTGCTCTTAGAATTGTATCACCTCTAATTAGTTAACAGTGTGAGCTACACTACAGTTCAGACTACAGTCTGACAGCAGATAAACTGCCATGAAGAGCTTTGTATTCCTACACACATCTGATATTTCTGAGCGACTTGTCATTCAAACTGGTTGTTTGAACGACAGTTTGGCATGTGTACAAACGATCGTTAGACTGATAGCAGCAGTTTTGACTGATCCGACTGGCGGATCCGTGGACTAACTGTCATTCAAACGACAGTTAGGTCCGTACATGTGCACAAACGACTTGTTATTTGAAAGTCTGTTAGTTTGACACTAAAAGACATTCAAAACAAGTCGTTTGATCAGTCTTTTGATCTGGTCCATTGTTCTATCCAGTCCATTGACCAGTCAAACGACATGTAAATTAGCTGTAATTAGCATTTCAAACGTTTTGTCATCTGTGTGTACAAGGAGTCTGAACGACTTTTTGTTTGAATGACAAGTCGTTCAAACGTCCGGTTTGTACAACAATTGGGCATAAAATCAGACGTGTTTACACACCTTAGGAGTGAGGAAAAACACAATGTTAATCAGATTTATTAAGGGACACTTATGCACTTGGACTTTCAACGTTCATGCATCACCATTGCACTTTATATATTTGTAATAATTTGTTATGCAGTGACAATTATAGTAACAGAAATTAAGCCAAACTAATCTCTGAAGTTAGGCCTGCAAGTGTCAGGGTGCCCAAAAAGAAGATCCAGTGTGACCCATACATAACAATATGATCTCTCCTCTTGTCAGTCTCTGAAATCAGAACCCTTTATCTTTTAGACACCCCTTTTTATTGTCAGTGATGGAACATTACAAGCAAGTGTGCCAGGTTGCAGTCCTCAGACATATCTGTCTGGCAACAGCTGACAACATGAAGAATAGGTGCAAAGATATGTCATGAGGCTGACCCACAGTCAGGCACAGGCCAAGTGTTGAGACAAAATTTGAACTAGCAGACTTCAGGGCTGGCCGTAGACAGGATGTGGCCAGCACCCGACCTGGGATCATCAGCTGTGGTAGACAACCAGCATGATTTATGGAAAAATGTTTTGGAATGTTTTTGTTTTTGAAAGTTTTTTTTTCTTTATTTTACCTGCCATGGACAATATAATGGAAAATATGCTATGTATGACCAGTTTTTTCTCATCAGTTCATGTATGAGTTATTACCTGTGGATGACCATACAGGTAGTCAAGTATGGTTTGGCATCTGGGAACAAAAGAACTTGAGCAAAATGTATTGCTCAGGCATGGCAGTGATAATCTAGACTTCCTTAAAGGGAACCTTAACTGAGAGGGATATGGATGTTTCCTTTTACACAATCTCAGTTGCTTGTCAGTCCTACTGAACTCCTTGGCTGCAGTAGTGGCTGAATCACACACCTGAAACAAGCATGCAGCAAATCCAGTCTGACTTCAGTCAGAGCACCTGATTTGCATGCTTGTTGAGGGGCGGTGGCTAAAAGTATTAGACCCACAGGATCAGCAGGAGAGTCAAGCAACTAGTATTTTAAAAGAAACAATCCATATATTTCTCAGTTTAAATTCCCTTTAAATAGTCTTAAGTCCCATCTACACCATACAATTTTTTTCATTGAATCGATTCAATTCGACATGTCCAATCGGGATTTGATTCAATGTAATGTGCCATTGCAAAACAATGGCAAATTGAATCGAATTGAATCCCGATCGGACATGTCGGACTGAATCAAATCAAATCAATGAATAGAACAAAAAATTGTATGGTGTAGATGGGGCTTAAAAGGGCCAACTAATGATACAACCTTGATTGTGCAATCTTACCAATCTATTTAGTGGAATTGTAAACTGAGTGAATATTCTTTTGAATGGTTACTTTAGGTAGTCCCTCATAAGTGGTAAGATTGTACAATCAAGATTGTATCATTGATGGGCACCTTAAATTAATTAAATATCCAGTTAGAGATTAAAGAGTTTCAAGCACCAATAAAGATGGGCTGAATTCCCTGAGACAGTGGCAGGGAAGAAGTAGCAGGATCTCATTGAGAACATAAGGTTCCTGACTAAGAACTAGCATACGTTATGCCTCAGACATCAGAGTCTGAGGATCAGACAGAATGGGCAGCAGAAGCCACAGTCACACACTGGTCTTGGAACTAATCAGTCACGGGAGAAATTTTCCTTTATTTCTTATGGAGGTCATCTTAATTACCTATGTGGAAAACAGGGAATTCACCGTAACAGGCAAACAACCATATAAACTTGACAGATACTCTAATCCTTTCCCACTGTGGTATCCAAAACTAAACAAAAACGTTTTGGCTGGAATTCTACTTCATACTGAGATATTACTTTCAGTCAGAAACAACTCATAAAGCAAATAAAAATCATAAAATATGCCGCCTGCATAACTAATCCCAACTTTATTATTTTTAAACCTTTAATAATTTTTTTGCAGAGGGGAAAAGGAGGAAAGCAAAATATACTTCAGTATGTGGTAAAGAATCTTGAAAATGACTGAGGGTGTCTGAGGTCAGCTGTACTTAATACTGCGCAGCCTATATTTAATCAAAGCAAATCAACAAATTGATTTAAGAAAGCACAAAGGAAAACTAGGAAACACACACCAAAAGTGCATTCAGAGCAGTCCAAGTTCTAATCACTTCATGCATAAAACCCCTGGTGTGAGTACTACTAGAAAAGATCTCTGCATCAGGAATAAGTGATCATCTAAGCCAAAGTTCTAACAGAAATCTGTTTTATCCAAGGCCAGGGTAGTACCTCAACTCATATGGCAGTTATAAAATTCACATACTTCACACCAAACGCTCACAACTAACACTCAGTGGAATTCAAATTGGTTTTGCAAAGGGCTGTACCTTCAAAAATAGATCCGGGACAATAAACTAGGCCAGTAGAACTATGACACATTGAAGAGCTTGTTTCTATTATACAAAAATAATAATAATAAAATCACCAAAATGTCACGCTCTTGCCTTTTCATAGGTTCCTGGCAGATTACCGCTTGGATCTTGTGTACAATTTCTTATAATGTCAATTGTTTCTCAAAGGATTGTTTCTCTTGACTGGTAATAGTTATTTTTGAATATTGCCCACGATAGTGTTCATATGCATCACTCCTGAAAATGCTCAAGATGCAAAAGGTCACTATTTAGTGACCAATGACAAGCAAGTAAGCAATGAAGGATTCCTTTAGATTATCCATTTGTTACTAAATCATCGATTCTATAGATCAAGATGAGCATTCAATTTTTCTAACACATTGAAGCTGATGGTAATTTCAAGTTTATTAAGATAAGTCAGTTTTAAAACTACTCGAATAATATATAAGGTTTTCCACCTTACACAATTATATCTCATCTCCAATAAAATGTATTTTCTTTTGGCTCTAACAACCTCCTTCCTTCTCACATTACTACATCAGTACCCACTCCAGCAGTAGCATTGTCTGCCACCTCCCACTCCTGCTCACATGATGCCACTTCCCTCACTTGACCATGTCCCCTCCCCTGCATCTGTGCTGAGGGTGGCATAGAAGTGTCCATTTGTCCTGGGTTATTCTTCATGTAGTGACTTCAACACGTGTCACATGGGATGTTTACAGGGGAATATTCTGGTATAGGGAAGAGACTGCAGTGTGCTCCAGAAGCTAGTGAGCAGACGGTTCAGCAGTGGTAAGCCAACATAGTAAGACTGCAGTGTTCCCATCAACAATTTTCTTTTGGGGGGAGGGGGGTGTCAAAACTTCATATTTTCTGGATTGAACAATGAATACATATAACATTTGTCATTCTAGCTTGATAAGACAAAAGTTTTAATATACTGCAGACATTTTCCTGAAATATGTGCTAAATAATCCATTCACAGTCAATAAAAACAGGAGTATTGTACAGATTTCTATGCAAATTATGAAACACTTGAAAAAAATAGACATTTCCCTTGAGGAACTGGTTATAAGCAGGGGCGTAGAGGCTCTGTGATTGTGGGGAGGGAGGGGGCTGAACCACTAACCTTCACTTCCTCTTACACATGGGCATATACTTCAGATCAGGTGATTTTGTGGCTACACTTGTTTTGGGTGTAAAGATCATGATGGTCACACTTGTTTTATGACTCTTGTCAGATGGTTACTGAGGCCGTGAAGGGCACCAAGGGGAGACAAGGGAACGGTGTGAACATTTGAGGGCCCTCATCAAAGTTTTGCTGGGGGGCCCCATGAATTATAGTTACAACACTGGTTATAAGTAATAAGAATGTGGCACCTGTTATAGAAACCAGGCAGTCATCCAGTTGCAGCCTTTCTATTTGGATCCAATAGTCGTTAAGCACAGTAATGGTGCCCATACATGGAACAATTTTTTCATCCAATCTTACCATTTATATGTAATATAAGGGAACTGCCTAAATTAACCCTTCAGTATATTCACTTAATTGACCATTATAGTACATAGAAATGGTAAGAATGGATGAAAAAAACTGTACTATGTATGGGCACCATAAGCCTACCAGTGTACTGGTAATGTGAATTCCTTGACAATGCCAAGCTCTGAAATGTGGAAACTGCTATGGGCTGCAAATAGCATAATGTACAGTGTTATATTTAAGCATAGCAGCCAGTTACAACTAAGCCTGTGAAATTGATTAGGCTAATTTACTCTTACCAGCAACCTCAGTAATGTAGACATTTTGTACAGCATTAATTTGCTCCAACTGAAAAAAAGAGGCTTTGACAGCAACATATCTCATAATATACTGCATGGGAAGAAGACATAGGACACTGACAATCATCAAGTGACACTATGCAGGTGCTGCAATTGCATTTCATTCTAATGAATGCTGAATAAAGCACCTGGCTATTGCTAACAGCAAAGTATTTTTGTATAAACAAGCTAGTTTAAAATAAGTGGACTAATGACAGATATACTATATATATATATATATATATATATATATATATATATATATATATATATATATATATATATATATATATATATATATATATATATATATATATATATATATATAGTTCTCATCGCCCATGACAACATGAGGTTTTAATTATCAGAATAACTGGAAGCATATTTTTTTTAAATGTTATGTCACAGGAAAAAATAGCCTACATTTATTTTCTGATCCCAGCAACTCTGTACTTTTACATACATGTTTGCACCGCCACAGGCTTAGTTTCCCCTTGTGCCAGCACTTGCATCATGAAAATAATCTGAATCCCCTAGCCGTGCCATGCAAGTCTATGTGGATTCCCATGCACGATGCAATTTTAGTCCGCCGACCGTCCATTTTGTTTTACTTGCACGCAAATTTTGGATGCAGCCTTTTGATTTCAATATACGGTAAAGACGTACAGGCTGCCGATGATGATACTCTACATGCCCAAATAGTGATGAAATATGGATTAAACTTATCATTTATTAAAGAGAACCCGAGGTGGGTTTGAAGAATGTTATCTGCATACAGAGGCTGGATCTGCCTATACTGCCCAGCCTCTGTTGCTATCCCAAACCCCCCTAAGGTCCCCCTGCACTCTGTAATCCCTCATAAATCACAGCCATGCTGCTGACAAACAGCTTGTCAGAGCTGGCTGTGTTTATCTCTATAGTGTCAGTCTGCTGCTCTCCCCACCTCCTGCAGAACTCCGGTCCCCGCCTGCATCCTTTCCCTCCCTGCTGATTGGAGGAAAGGGATGGGGGCTGGGACCGGAGCTATGCAGGAGGCGGGGGAGCAGCTGAGACTGACACTACAGATGTAAACACAGCCTCACAGCATGGCTGTGATTTATGAGGGATTGCAGAGTGCAGGGGGACCTTAGTGGGGTTTGGGATAGCAACAGAGGCTGGGCTGTATAGGCAGATCCAGCCTCTGTATGCAGATAACATTCTTTAAACACACCTCAGGTTCTCTTTAAAGAGGGCTCCCAGATTACAACAAAAGTCCCCCAGGACCTATCCACTCTCACCTCCTACTGGGGACCTGAGGTGGAGAGGAGACCCTTGTAGGGGCCATTGAAAAGCCTCTGTAGAAGAGGAGGAGGCTCTGCCACCCACTCCTACAGAGCCCCCCATATCATGTGCCATGTGGGCTGGTATGGTTAGCATGGCGGAACCCCAGGCAGGTTGACACACCCATCCTTGCTATGCAAGGCTGCATGGGGAGAAGCAGTTAACCGGTTCAGCCCCACAGTGTCCAAAACCTCATGCATCCGAGCAACGTTCACCTCCCATTCATTCGCCAATAACTTTATCACTACTTATCACAATGAATTGATCTATATCTCATTTTTTTCTGCCACTAATTAGGCTTTCTTTGGGTGGTACATTTTGCTAAGAATTATTTTTTTCTAAAACCATTTTAACAGGAAGATTAAGAAAGAAATGTAAGAAATTCATTATTTCTCAGTTTTTGGCCATTGTAGTTTGAAATTGATATACACTACCATAATTAAAACTAATGTATTTTATTTGCCCATTTGTCCCAGTTATTACACCATTTAAATTATGTCCCTATCACAATTTATGGCGCCAATATTTTATTTAGAAATAAAGGTGCATTTTTTCAATTTGCGTCCATCACTATTTACAAGCTTATAATTTAAAATAATATAATAATATACTCTCTTGACATGCATATTTAAAACGTTCAGACCCTTCGGTAACTGTTTTTTTTTGTTTTTTTTTTTATTTTTTTATTTTTTTTTAATTTATTTTTTTATTAAAAAATGTATTTGGGTAATTTTTGGTGTGGGAGGGAAACAGCACATTTTAAATCTAAAATAATGTAATTGTTTAATAAAAAATGTGTGTGGGTGTAGTTTACTATTTGGCCACAAGATGGCCACAGTCAAAAAAAGTCCTGGATGCGAACAATCTCGCATCCAGGAACTCGAAAAAGGACGGGTAATTTATTTTTGGGGGGCAGAAAGACGGCGGTCTCTGGTAAGAGATTGTCGTTTTTTCAGCGGGGGACATAGATCGGTGAATGGGAAATATATTCCCATTCACTGATCAGGGGGCTAGCGGTAGGCGGCGGGAGAACACGCGAACGCTCGCACCGCGCAGCGGCAGAGCCTATCTGGACGAACATGCTTGTCTAGATAGGCTGAACTTTTTAAAGGAAGTTTAAAGGTGAAGGGATTTGGGGGGGGGGGGGGGGGGAATACCAATTTTTTGATAATTCATTAAGAAAAAAAATGTGCCCCCCCTTTTCAAAAGCTTTAAATTAACCCCTTCTACCTCATTTGGGCTGGTATATTCAACCTGCGTGAGGCTCTACCACACTAACCATACTGCCCCACATTTATGGGAGGGGCTCTGTAAGAGGGTCAGCAAAGCTTCCCACTGTACTACAGAATCCTTGTTCCTATCATGGTAAAGGGGCTCTTCTCTACTTACGGTGGCCATGGGGAGGTGGGAGTGATTAGGTCCTGGTCGTCTTATGTTGGAATCTGGGAGCCCCATTAACCACTTTGCATTGGATCGGGTGTAAATAACTTTCTGGGCTGGATGCGAAGTATAATTGGCCAATCAAATTATAAGATGTTCGATTGCTTAAACTGCTGTCAATGATTTAAAGACCAGGGAGTAGACCAGCTTGCACCAGGATCCTTAACTGTGCAAACGTGTACTGCAAGGCAAGAAAAAAAGACTAATAGCTTAATTTATTAGTACCATAGCCACATTTATTAAGTAATTTATTAGTATCATGCTGTCACGATGCACATCTGCTGATGACTCTGTTGTGAACGTATGGCATGGACTTCAACTATGCACCAGCAGGTGGCCTGTCATTGTGTACAAGGAGTTCCAGTTCTTAGCCTGGCCTGCAGAGGCCTCTAATTGAACTTTGATCATCTACCACCAGCTGCTTCCTGTTACATGGACTATATAAAAACTGCCTCTTCCTCCAAACAACTGCCAGAACCGCATCCCCTGTAGGTCTGAGTTCCTGGATACTCCTGTTCCTTGATCCCTGATTCTTGTTCCTTGTTTGCCTGATCTGATAACCTGTTGCAAAACCTCTGCTTGTCCTGACTCTGCTCTGTTTATTCCTCTGTGCCTCGCTTGTATCCGATTACTCGTTGCTAAACCTGATACTCTGTTCTCTGTTCTGACTTGTCATTGCCTGTTCCCTGTGATACTGCGCTATTTGTACATATTTGTATGTTTGTATATTTTCATCGTTTGGGATTGCCGCTGATCGAACCTGACTTATGGCTTTGAGCTCATCCCGCTCCACTTCATAAGAGCATGCGATTGCACGGCAGAACTTCAGACTGGTGAGATATCACTAATATGCTATTGCCATCTGCTTCAATCACTGCATTTATGCTCTTGCTTGCTTATTGCTGATCCTGCTTCCGCAAAATTGGTGAAGTATGGACTTGCTGCAAGACATATGTTTACATATGCACATTGGATTTCAGTCCGAGGAGACCTTACATCACGTGTGGCTTGCTTCTGCTTTGCTTGCTGGAATTATGCTGTGAACTTTATTTCTCTCTCTAAACCCATTAACAAGTCAGAAGTTTATGTTACTGCTATTAGCAGTAGTATATCTGAAACGATTACCCGGCTGTGTGGTTGAGTTGTGGGTGATTGCATGGTGGGATGGTCATTCCTTTGTCTTTTAAAAATAATTTTTATATGTTGTAATAAATTGCTCATGAATACAATTTTGTAGATTATTTTTTGAAAAAACAATTGTTGGTTAGTTCTTATTGGGATTACCTGTAGCCTCCTTACCGCTCCATTTTTGTGCCAACATATTCATCATTTTTTTGCATTAGTTAGATAGATATTTGCTGTGTATGTGGTTCGCATAGGTTTGCATCATTGTATATATCACTGCAATTCCTGGTTGTTGTACATAGCTTGCTGTGCATGTGGTTGCATTTATGCACCGTATGGTTTTCATTAAACACTTTTGCACGCTACTGTTCCTGTTTGAGTGTCAGTATTTCTGCAAATTGTGGTCATTCCTTGCAATACCTGCTTGCTTCGTGACACGTGCTATGTTGTGGCTACGGTACTAATAAATAAGGCTATTAATGTGAAATCCATGCCGAGTCCCAGTCCTTTTTCCTGTTCTGCTAAGTTTAATTGGATCAGGTGATGTTATCGTTGCTTGATTTTACAAGTTTGGGAATTGGATCGGACCCTAAGAGTGAGATTTTGGGTCGGTTTCCTTTAGTGGAACAGTCCATAGCAGTCCAGAAGCACACACATACACATCTGTTTTTCTAAAGGCACCATATATTTGATATTTCCACCACATGTTAAGATAAAATCCTAATTGTTTGCATTTCAGATTTGACAAGCCTAAAATCATAATTGTTCTGAAGCCAGAAAGGTGAGCTAGCGGCACCATCATTCATATATGACAACGCAATTTTTTGATAGCTTGGAAAACTAATTTCTAAGTATTCTGCTAACCCAACTTTCCAAATCAAAGGATTTTCTTAGGTTTAGTATGTGTCACAATAAACAACTCGAGAATTAAAACCTGCCTGGAAACAGGCAAGACATAGGGCCCCTGAGACAGATTATAATTATCATAGGCTTACGATGCCTGCTGTAAACATACACTAAAATAGAAATCCAGACTTCTCAGTTTAAAGCAGGGGGGATTAAATAATGCACACAATGTGGTATGGCCTTCTTAAATGTCCATTTAAGGTGAAGGTCTTCCAACTATAGTATGGACATAAATGTGACGGTGGGTTGAAGTTTAGTGTTACAACTCAATTTATCCCAAATCACAGCCTTTCCATCCTTTTCAATGCCCCTTACACCCCTACACTTCCATGTTCAGGTGTATGTGGAAGGTGGTACATTGAGCTAGTGCTCTTGCTAGGGAATAATGCTAAAATATTGCACACTTGCCATGGCATACTTTATATTGCTGAATTAGTGCAATAGCAGAAAGCAGTAACACGTGTGTGTTTTAAACTTGGTTTAGCCATCTAAAGTAAAAGGTTGAGTATTTGTGTGCCAATGCAGAATTACCACTCTTTTCTTTTCTTAAGAATATTAAACATATTTCTCTGGAAATAGTGTTTTTCATAAGAAATAGTGTTTGCAAAAGGTCACGAATGCACGTCCATATGCTGGTAGAGGTATGTGTGCTAATAGTACATGTTCTTTTATTATTATTTGTCATTAGTCACCATGACAAACAAGCATCTGATATAGTGATTTAAAGGAAACATGAGGTAAAAATAAACTGATGAGAAACAACTGCATCTATCCTCCTCCTCCTACAAATAACTTTTTTTTAGCTATCCCATAGTTCTATTTCATCTTTAACCTGCTGGGCGGTCTGGACGAGCTCAGCTCGTCCAGTACCGCCGGAGCCTGCCGCTCAGGCCCTGCTGGGCCGATTTGGCTCAAATAAAAAGCAGCACACGCAGCCGGCACTTTGCCAGCCGCGTGTGCTGCCTGATCGCCGCCGCTCTGCGGCGATCCGCCGCGAGCAGCGGCGAAAGAGGGTCCCCCCAGCCGCCTAAGCCCAGCGTAGCCGGAACAAAAAGTTCCGGCCAGCGCTAAGGGCTGGATCGGAGGCGGCTGACGTCAGGACGTCGGCTGACGTCGATGACGTCACTCCGCTCGTCGCTATGGCGACGATGTAAGCAAAACAAGGAAGGCCGCTCATTGCGGCCTTCCTTGTTTATTCTGGGCGCCGGAGGCGATCGGAAGAACGCCTCCGGAGCGCCCTCCAGTGGGCTTTCATGCAGCCAACTTTCAGTTGGCTGCATGAAATAGTTTTTTTTTTATTAAAAAAAAACCCTCCCGCAGCCTGCCTGGCGATCTTAATAGAACGCCAGGCAGGTTAAATCTACTTTTTACATTTTTACTGTTTCATTGTGAAGTAGAACAGAGCTAAAATCTATGAACTATTGACCATTGTTCTCTCTTTCCTGCTCTCAGACTCCATTTTCTGCCAATAAATTGTTTCATGGTTGTATTTCCTTATCAGTGAGGGTTACTGTCACGTGCATATCCAATGTTTAACTCTTTTAGGCAGAGAAGACAAAAAAAAAAAACAACAAAAAAACACAGCCTTGTTAAAGCAGCCCATACACTCAGCCGATTTTCTGGCCGATCGATCGATCCCGATCGATCAATCGATTGCAAATCGGTTGGCCAATCGACCGATCGACGGCTGATTTCGATGGATTTCCATCGAACTTGCAGGGTGGAAAATGTAGGTCGATCTGATGAGATTGCTTATCAGTTTGCATTGGCCTTAATGGAAATCTGATAGCAAAAAAATGCCATCAGATCGAATTTCAATAGATTTCAAACTGAAATCTATTGGAATTCTATCCTGGTAAAAAATGTTCTAAAAACGCATCAGATAGATCATCAGATGCATTTCTTATCTATCTGCTGCCAATCTGACGAGTGTATGGGCACCTTAACTGAGTTTTGCACTGTACATACACGTCTTCCTCATTATGTCACATGTCACCCTGTATATCCTTAAATGAACTGTTACGATAATGACTATTAATACTTCTTTTTACCCTCAGTTGGATCACCTTAATATTACTTACAGGCATCTTGCACAATATGGATAAAGAAAATAATGTTCTGTATTGAAGAAGCTGGATTTCCATGTCTATAATACAACTTATCTGAATAGCCCATTATAAAATGTTGTAGGTCTTTCTTGTGTGCTTTTCTTTTGGATGCATTCCTTTGCATAGTCTAGATGTGCACTGGTAAGATAACAGGCTCCTTTCATTTGATTTTAAAGGAAAACTGAGAAGGGAGGAACATAGGACTGCCACCTTGGAATTCATTTTAAACGCAAGCTGCATTGCTGCATAACTATTACTGCCATGTTAATGTTTTTTGTTTTTGCTTCAGTGTTGTCTCAATAACACACGTTATAAGCAAGTAGCATCAGAGTTGAGTATGGGCACTAATCTGGATATTTATTCTGGGTCAGTGCTTTAAAATATTAGATGAAGAAGACTAATATGAGATACAGGCAAATTTTATTTCCCCCCCAAAAAGGAATAGATACCATCCCACTTTCACACCAGTTTTTTTTCCTGTTGTAGGGAGTGGAGTAATATCACCAGAGCTGTGGAGTCGGTACAAAAATCATCCGACTCCAACCCCTCAGTTTATTGAAACCACCGACTCTGAATTCATGTACCCAAAATTGCTCCAACTCCACAGCCCTGAATATCACCACAACAAATCTAACTGTCCACTTTCAACGTTATAAAATTCCAGCATGTCTTCTTACAACAGATGCAGAAGGAGGTAAAGGTAACCTTTACACAAATGGCAGTGTATCTGTGAGAAAACGCGGAAAAGCCGCCGCGCGTTCTGACAGCAAGGCGGCTGATTCCGCGTCCAACACGGTGGTTGAAATGTGACGGTGGGTTGAAGTTTAGTGTTACAACTCAATTTATCCCAAATCACAGCCTTTCCATCCTTTTCAATGCCCCTTACACCCCTACACTTCCATGTTCAGGTGTATGTGGAAGGTGGTACATTGAGCTAGTGCTCTTGCTAGGGAATAATGCTAAAATATTGCACACTTGCCATGGCATACTTTATATTGCTGAATTAGTGCAATAGCAGAAAGCAGTAACACGTGTGTGTTTTAAACTTGGTTTAGCCATCTAAAGTAAAAGGTTGAGTATTTGTGTGCCAATGCAGAATTACCACTCTTTTCTTTTCTTAAGAATATTAAACATATTTCTCTGGAAATAGTGTTTTTCATAAGAAATAGTGTTTGCAAAAGGTCACGAATGCACGTCCATATGCTGGTAGAGGTATGTGTGCTAATAGTACATGTTCTTTTATTATTATTTGTCATTAGTCACCATGACAAACAAGCATCTGATATAGTGATTTAAAGGAAACATGAGGTAAAAATAAACTGATGAGAAACAACTGCATCTATCCTCCTCCTCCTACAAATAACTTTTTTTTAGCTATCCCATAGTTCTATTTCATCTTTAAATCTACTTTTTACATTTTTACTGTTTCATTGTGAAGTAGAACAGAGCTAAAATCTATGAACTATTGACCATTGTTCTCTCTTTCCTGCTCTCAGACTCCATTTTCTGCCAATAAATTGTTTCATGGTTGTATTTCCTTATCAGTGAGGGTTACTGTCACGTGCATATCCAATGTTTAACTCTTTTAGGCAGAGAAGACAAAAAAAAAACAAAAAAAAAACACAGCCTTGTTAAAGCAGCCCATACACTCAGCCGATTTTCTGGCCGACCGATCGATCCCGATCGATCAATCGATTGCAAATCGGTTGGCCAATCGACCGATCGACGGCTGATTTCGATCGATTTCGATGGATTTCCATCGAACTTGCAGGGTGGAAAATGTAGGTCGATCTGATGAGATTGCTTATCAGTTTGCATTGGCCTTAATGGAAATCTGATGGCAAAAAAAATGCCATCAGATCGAATTTCAATAGATTTCAAACTGAAATCTATTGGAATTCTATCCTGGTAAAAAATGTTCTAAAAACGCATCAGATAGATCATCAGATGCATTTCTTATCTATCTGCTGCCAATCTGACGAGTGTATGGGCACCTTAACTGAGTTTTGCACTGTACATACACGTCTTCCTCATTATGTCACATGTCACCCTGTATATCCTTAAATGAACTGTTACGATAATGACTATTAATACTTCTTTTTACCCTCAGTTGGATCACCTTAATATTACTTACAGGCATCTTGCACAATATGGATAAAGAAAATAATGTTCTGTATTGAAGAAGCTGGATTTCCATGTCTATAATACAACTTATCTGAATAGCCCATTATAAAATGTTGTAGGTCTTTCTTGTGTGCTTTTCTTTTGGATGCATTCCTTTGCATAGTCTAGATGTGCACTGGTAAGATAACAGGCTCCTTTCATTTGATTTTAAAGGAAAACTGAGAAGGGAGGAACATAGGACTGCCACCTTGGAATTCATTTTAAACGCAAGCTGCATTGCTGCATAACTATTACTGCCATGTTAATGTTTTTTGTTTTTGCTTCAGTGTTGTCTCAATAACACACGTTATAAGCAAGTAGCATCAGAGTTGAGTATGGGCACTAATCTGGATATTTATTCTGGGTCAGTGCTTTAAAATATTAGATGAAGAAGACTAATATGAGATACAGGCAAATTTTATTTCCCCCCCAAAAAGGAATAGATACCATCCCACTTTCACACCAGTTTTTTTTCCTGTTGTAGGGAGTGGAGTAATATCACCAGAGCTGTGGAGTCGGTACAAAAATCATCCGACTCCAACCCCTCAGTTTATTGAAACCACCGACTCTGAATTCATGTACCCAAAATTGCTCCAACTCCACAGCCCTGAATATCACCACAACAAATCTAACTGTCCACTTTCAACGTTATAAAATTCCAGCATGTCTTCTTACAACAGATGCAGAAGGAGGTAAAGGTAACCTTTACACAAATGGCAGTGTATCTGTGAGAAAACGCGGAAAAGCCGCCGCGCGTTCTGACAGCAAGGCGGCTGATTCCGCGTCCAACACGGTGGTTGAAATGTGACGGTGGGTTGAAGTTTAGTGTTACAACTCAATTTATCCCAAATCACAGCCTTTCCATCCTTTTCAATGCCCCTTACACCCCTACACTTCCATGTTCAGGTGTATGTGGAAGGTGGTACATTGAGCTAGTGCTCTTGCTAGGGAATAATGCTAAAATATTGCACACTTGCCATGGCATACTTTATATTGCTGAATTAGTGCAATAGCAGAAAGCAGTAACACGTGTGTGTTTTAAACTTGGTTTAGCCATCTAAAGTAAAAGGTTGAGTATTTGTGTGCCAATGCAGAATTACCACTCTTTTCTTTTCTTAAGAATATTAAACATATTTCTCTGGAAATAGTGTTTTTCATAAGAAATAGTGTTTGCAAAAGGTCACGAATGCACGTCCATATGCTGGTAGAGGTATGTGTGCTAATAGTACATGTTCTTTTATTATTATTTGTCATTAGTCACCATGACAAACAAGCATCTGATATAGTGATTTAAAGGAAACATGAGGTAAAAATAAACTGATGAGAAACAACTGCATCTATCCTCCTCCTCCTACAAATAACTTTTTTTTAGCTATCCCATAGTTCTATTTCATCTTTAAATCTACTTTTTACATTTTTACTGTTTCATTGTGAAGTAGAACAGAGCTAAAATCTATGAACTATTGACCATTGTTCTCTCTTTCCTGCTCTCAGACTCCATTTTCTGCCAATAAATTGTTTCATGGTTGTATTTCCTTATCAGTGAGGGTTACTGTCACGTGCATATCCAATGTTTAACTCTTTTAGGCAGAGAAGACAAAAAAAAAACAAAAAAAAAACACAGCCTTGTTAAAGCAGCCCATACACTCAGCCGATTTTCTGGCCGACCGATCGATCCCGATCGATCAATCGATTGCAAATCGGTTGGCCAATCGACCGATCGACGGCTGATTTCGATCGATTTCGATGGATTTCCATCGAACTTGCAGGGTGGAAAATGTAGGTCGATCTGATGAGATTGCTTATCAGTTTGCATTGGCCTTAATGGAAATCTGATGGCAAAAAAAATGCCATCAGATCGAATTTCAATAGATTTCAAACTGAAATCTATTGGAATTCTATCCTGGTAAAAAATGTTCTAAAAACGCATCAGATAGATCATCAGATGCATTTCTTATCTATCTGCTGCCAATCTGACGAGTGTATGGGCACCTTAACTGAGTTTTGCACTGTACATACACGTCTTCCTCATTATGTCACATGTCACCCTGTATATCCTTAAATGAACTGTTACGATAATGACTATTAATACTTCTTTTTACCCTCAGTTGGATCACCTTAATATTACTTACAGGCATCTTGCACAATATGGATAAAGAAAATAATGTTCTGTATTGAAGAAGCTGGATTTCCATGTCTATAATACAACTTACCTGAATAGCCCATTATAAAATGTTGTAGGTCTTTCTTGTGTGCTTTTCTTTTGGATGCATTCCTTTGCATAGTCTAGATGTGCACTGGTAAGATAACAGGCTCCTTTCATTTGATTTTAAAGGAAAACTGAGAAGGGAGGAACATAGGACTGCCACCTTGGAATTCATTTTAAACGCAAGCTGCATTGCTGCATAATTATTACTGCCATGTTAATGTTTTTTGTTTTTGCTTCAGTGTTGTCTCAATAACACACGTTATAAGCAAGTAGCATCAGAGTTGAGTATGGGCACTAATCTGGATATTTATTCTGGGTCAGTGCTTTAAAATATTAGATGAAGAAGACTAATATGAGATACAGGCAAATTTTATTTCCCCCCAAAAAGGAATAGATACCATCCCACTTTCACACCAGTTTTTTTTCCTGTTGTAGGGAGTGGAGTAATATCACCAGAGCTGTGGAGTCGGTACAAAAATCATCCGACTCCAACCCCTCAGTTTATTGAAACCACCGACTCTGAATTCATGTACCCAAAATTGCTCCAACTCCACAGCCCTGAATATCACCACAACAAATCTAACTGTCCACTTTCAACGTTATAAAATTCCAGCATGTCTTCTTACAACAGATGCAGAAGGAGGTAAAGGTAACCTTTACACAAATGGCAGTGTATCTGTGAGAAAACGCGGAAAAGCCGCCGCGCGTTCTGACAGCAAGGCGGCTGATTCCGCGTCCAACACGGTGGTTTGCACGCGGAGGCGTGCGTCTGGTAACATGGCAGAACGCGGAAAAGCCGCCGCATGTACTGACAAGCGAGTCGGCTGGTTCCGCGTCCAGCGTGGCGGTTTGCACGCAGCAGCGTACCTCTGGTGTGGCTGAGTCTGTTAGTTCACACAGGTTTAGGAATACGCGCACGCGCCGAGAGGCAGTACTTTCATGACGGCCAAGAGGGGACCAGCTGACCAGGCTGGTCAGCTGACTTCAGAGCAAGTTTCTATCGGTCCATCACTTAGAGGTGGCGCCAGAGAGCGCTACACTATATTTAGTTGCTGCTGACCAGTCACAAGTTGTCTGCCGTTGCGAACACTACGTGGAACCAGGGTGACCTGGGAATTCACACTGAGCCAGATTACTTGTATTGTATTCTGTTTATGCTTAGACCAGTTCCAGGGTGTAGAGACCACGGACCTCACACCCAGACTAGGGAACCTGTGTGATCAATCTGTTTATGCTTAGACCAGTTCCAGGGTGTAGAGACCACAGACCTCACATACAGACTAGGGAACCTGTGTTATCAATCTGTTATACATCAGACTAGTTCCAGGGTGTAGAGACCACGGACCTCCCACCCAGACTAGGGAACTTGTGTTACCATTCTGTTATACATCAGACTAGTTCCAGGGTGTAGAGACCACGGACCTCACACCCAGACTAGGGAACTTGTGTTACCATTTTTCAGACTAGTTCCAGGGTGTAGAGACCAAGGACCTCACACCCAGACTAGGCATTGTTTGATATCTGTTATGACTTATTGCTTTCCTGACTACTCCTCTGATCTCTGATTCGGTACCTCGCACATCTGATACTCTGTTGCCAAACCCTGCTTGCCTTGGATACCGAATCAGCCTTCTGTCTATGTGCCTTATCTGACCGTGTGTTGCCGACCTGGCTTGCCCGACCTTGAGAGCTATCTCTACTATTAAGAGATAGTTTCCAGATCACCCAGTGACATTTGTCTTTATTGTCACTCACTCTCTGGACCTTCCTTCTTCCAGCCTGACTCAGCCCCTTGGGGAGTCTCAGGCTACTGGAAGGTTTCCTTATCTTTAGAGCAGTATTGCCCATACTGTCTCTAATTTCCTGTGCTATACTCAAAGTACTACTGTTACACCAAACACTCACATTATCCAGGTGTCCAGAGGTTAGCAATATATCTGTATTATCGGTGATTCTGCAGATCATCAATAATCAGGTATATATCTGTATTCTTGGTGATACTGCAGATCACCAATAATCAGATTCTCTCTGTGTGCTGACACAGATCGTTACAGTATCATAGACCTTTCTGACTCCTTTGACATATCAAAATGCATTCACAGAGGTTACCACAATCATCTCCACTCAGATCTCTTTAACCCTCCCAGATGATAATGAGTATTTGAGAGAGACTATGCACATCCCTATAGACAGAATGGTGAGTATGACAGCAGGAGGACATATCCTGGAGGTGTCAGGCATGTAAAAGTTAACTCAAACTTTTCAGTCAGATGTACAAAAACTACAAGGTAATTCCCAGTTTACACTAGGGCTGTGGTCCTAAAGGACTCAAGTAAACCAAATTTTGCAGGAATTGTCCAATGCCCAAACAAAACACACTTACTAAAATGACAGTAACTGCTACAGTTGTGTGCCACTTGCACATTTGATCACTTTAAATCCCTAAATACAAAAAATTAAAGAAGAAACCTTTCTGCACAGTGATCATGGTACTGTAACGATTGTGGAACTTTCTCCGCGATCAGCGCACAACGCGTGCGCCGACACGGCGGAAATCCTCCACAAGCGTATATTTGCAGGCACCCAGCAAAAGGTGCTACGCACCTGTAGAGGGAAAATTCCTGTCGGCAGATGGCGCTGGGGAGTGCAGAGGAACCAATCCTCTGTACCTCCACAAGTGCAAGACAGGAATTGTACGAAGCGCAGAACGCAATCGCAAGAGAGGCGATTGCGAATGAGAACGAGCAAAGGGACAGGTTGTATGTGTGTGCGCCAATCTAGTCGCCACCCCGCGACCGCGCACACACAACAGCAGATATGAAATAGGAACGCGATCGCGAGAGATGCGATCGCCAGACATGACACAAGGCAGATCAGAACAGAATACGAGGTTAGCAAAGGCACAGCAAATAATACAATGAGAATAACAAGGAAAATAACAAACGCTAGCTAACCGCGGACACCACACTCATTCGCAACAGTGCACGTGGTTATGCGTGGTCTCCACGTGATAAGCACAATAGAGACAAGCACGCCTAACTAACCATTGACAGACAAACATGAAACAGAGGACGCTTACGCTTGCTTAACGGTCACCGAGCCTCCAGCAAGCGTAGCAGACAAGACAGACACACGAAAACAGGGACAAGCGAGAGATAGGATCCACAGCACTAGCGAAAAGTGGCTAGCGCGATCCAAGTACAGAGTAGCAGAACAGAAGGATCCCCAGCGCTAGCGAAAAGTGGCTAGCGCGATCCCAGAAGACAGAACAGAAGGATCCCCAGCGCTAGCGAAAAGTAGCTAGCGCGATCCCAGGAGACAGAACAGAAGGATCCCCAGCGCTAGCGAAAAGTGGCTAGCGCGATCCCAGGAGACAGAACAGAAGAGATAGCTGGTAGCAACCGCTGCACCAGCTATACTCCAAGAACAGAGATCAGAACCATTTCCTGTCGACCACCTTTGGGGCAGGACAATGGCAACAGGCAAGACAAGACAGAACAGGCAATACAGATAATACAACCTGACTGGGCTAGAAGGGGAGCCTAAAGCAACCCCCAGGAATTAACTATACTAGATAGCAATGGCTGACACTCCAGCAGTGTCCATCAGGAACAGACCATGGAAAGGAAATGACCAGCAAAGCCTTCTGGGAAACATAAAGCTCTTATAGTGCCAGTCATCAAAGAAGGCAGGTAGGGGATTTGCATAACGAATGTATGCAAATTCCCCAGCAAGAGAACAGACCAGCACTTGCAATGGAAAGACAGGTCTCTGTTCCAGAGTCCTGCAGCATGCAAACCTAAACAATGGTCAAAAGGCTGCCTGCCTGCGCAGGTAGCTGCGCGGATTCTCACAGTACCCCCCCCCCTCTAGGGATGGATTCCAGACATCCCTCAAAACTGGTATCATCACAAAACTCTAACTGAAGACTCATGAAGGTCGGGGCAGCCCGACAAGGCCCAATTCCAGAGTCAGTCCATCCGAAACCGACCTCATCGGAAGCAGAAGCCACCGAAACATGCCCATCAGCACTACAAGTCTCAGCGTAACACCCATCAGGACTGTGGACACCAGAGAAGAAGCCATCGACACCCTCCAGACAATACCCACCACCTTCCAAGGAGCGTCCAAGAATACCAAACCTGCCGCAATACCTGTTCGAAGTGTCCCTTACAACACCAAAGCCATTGTTGATTGTATTCAGGGCACCAAGCAAAACCTTTCCCGGAATCTCCCAGAACGCCTTGAAGCTCCGCAGAGATCCCAAGAAGCCAGAACGCTCACCAGGCTCACATGGAGAACCACCAAGAACCCCTATGGAACCTATGATCATTCCAGACTCAAAATTAGCAGGAAACTCATCAAGATCAGGACTTTCAGGAACCACTTCTGGGCATGCAAGCAGGCAGGCTATATCGGAACATGTCTCCACTGAGGAAGCATCTGAGTACGCTGGTAACCGAGGCACACTTGGGCTTTCTGGGTCACAGAGCACATCGGGGTACACTAGTACAGGAGAAACCTCAGGACATGTCGGGGAACTGCCAACCTCAGAGTCCGACACGACAAGACCAAAACCAGTACCGGGCAGAAAATCATCACGAGTAGAGGTCACAGGTACTGGTCTTTCAAAAGAAGACTCGGACTCAAATTCAGAATTTTCTGTAACTGTAATATCATCATTGACTACACATGAATGAAGCTCCACAAGAGCTGCAAAAGTAGTCAGCAAGGCAGCAATGCCTACGGAAGAGGGTAACACCTCAGAAGGACTTGGGGGGCAGGAGACATCTCCTACAAGGCAATATCGACTCATCCAGAGAACAGGGTGGAGAGTCAGAACTTTCTTCAAAGCAAGAAAGGGACTCCCAAATGTCAGTGTGATTGGACATCGTTTTGTTATTCATGGTACAGGGCAGGTTCAGAGAAAGCGTCTCTGAATAAGGCAAAGAGGGTTCAGCATCAGATTCGCAAAACTGAAGCGCTGTCTCACTCTTAGATTCGGCTAACAATGTCAAATCCGAGGAGCCAGGACACAAAACTTGCGAATCAAAAATCACTTTAGGTTGTGAAACTGACGCTTCCATAGCGCAAACCTCCGCGATCTGCGGAGCAGACTGCAAGGCATCCAGGACCGAAACGCTGGAGCAACTGTCCCCAGGCAACGGGCCCTTACAGGTGTGAACAGGGCGAGACAGAGACTCATCTGCAGAAGAAATAGTGACATCAACAGGACAAACTTTATTAGGCATATTAATTTTACTTTTGACGCTGCATAGTCGAGAACTCTTTCCCATAGCAGGGTCACAGACGGAAGATCTCAAAGATCTGTTACTAAATGACAAAGGATCCCACACATCCTTGAGGAAACCGGCAGACTCATGCCGATCACAATCTGCAGGAACATCCGAGAAACAGGCATCAGATCGCACAGATTCAAACTGCACACTGTCAGGAGAGAATCCTTCAGGATTCGCACAGGAATCAACCACAGCGGCACACTCATTCATTTCAGATTGCACAAAGTCAAGACTCACATGCTTTACCCCAGAAAGGCAGGAACAATCATCCGACAACGATGTCTCTTTATTGGAATCAATTGGTTGGTGTGTGTGCAACTCATCCAAAATCGTTTGCCATACATAGATCACCAGATCCACATCATCCTTGTCACATTCATCGGAATCAATCAGAAGGTACATAGAGTCAAGACAAGCATTCAAGACATCTTCGCTTTTTGCGATGTAAAAATCGCAAAAGGCTTTCCAATCCAAATCGAATTCCTCCAGCAAGGCCCCAACATCCCAGGAAGCAAATGGGGGTTCAAACAGGCCAGTATCCACATAATCTCCATAGGTTTGGAGTTCAGGAACAAGAACAGATTTTCTAACTGCTTTAATGTAGTGTGCGATCCTACCTATAGCAAGATCCACATAAGCTTTGGATTGGGGCAAAAAAGCCGGAGACGGAACAACATCATTACAAACATCAATAGGGAGTGTTTTATTCCGATGCTTGCATTTTTTAGTTTTTCTCTTTTTCGCCACTTTGCATGTCTGCTGTTTAAAACCTGAAGTGGCAACAGACACATTGAACTGATTGTCATACTGAAAGGTTTTGTATGGAAGGGAAAGATCAGCTGACTTATCAGCAGCTACACACTCAATCAGAGCAGGTGGTAAGCCAGGCAGTTTAAACCAGTGAGAGAATATCTCTGCAAGAAACTGATACAGATTACCATTCCAGGAATTGATTTTTAACAAATCATATGCCCAGGTGATCAAATCGTTTTTTAAGAGCACATAGGCAAAAAGAAGAGCTGACGTGGACGGATCAGAAATCTGAAAGGTGGGATTCAGACAAAACCTCACACATTCAGAAAGAAATTCCGCCTTGGTCTCTGAATTTAGCCTTTTAAAGCTCTTAAAGACACAGGACCCAAACTCGACAAAATCGTACAAATCAGAAATTCCGTCTACACTGGGGATTTGGGTTTGGCTGGTCATTCTGTAACGATTGTGGAACTTTCTCCGCGATCTGCGCACAACGCGTGCGCCGACACGGCGGAAATTATCCACAAGCGTATATTTGCAGGCACCCAGCAAAAGGTGCTATGCACCTGTAGAGGGAAAATTCCTGTCGGCAGATGGCGCTGGGGAGTGCAGAGGAACCAATCCTCTGTACCTCCACAAGTGCCAGACAGGAATTGTACGAAGCGCAGAACGCAATCGCAAGAGAGGCGATTGCGAATGAGAACGAGCAAAGGGACAGGTTGTATGTGTGTGCGCCAATCTAGTCGCCACCCCGCGACCGCGCACACACAACAGCAGATATGAAATAGGAACGCGATCGTGAGAGATGCGATCGCCAGACGTGACACAAGGCAGATCAGAACAGAATACGAGGTTAGCAAAGGCACAGCAAATAATACAATGAGAATAACAAGGAAAATAACAAACGCTAGCTAACCGCGGACACCGCACTCATTCGCAACAGTGCACGCGGTTATGCGCGGTCTCCACGTGATAAGCACAATAGAGACAAGCATGCCTAACTAACCATTGACAGACAAACATGAAACAGAGGACGCTTACACTTGCTTAACGGTCACCGAGCCTCCAGCAAGCGTAGCAGACAAGACAGACACACGAAAACAGGGACAAGCGAGAGATAGGATCCACAGCACTAGCGAAAAGTGGCTAGCGCGATCCAAGTACAGAGTAGCAGAACAGAAGGATCCCCAGCGCTAGCGAAAAGTGGCTAGCGCGATCCCAGAAGACAGAACAGAAGGATCCCCAGCGCTAGCGAAAAGTAGCTAGCGCGATCCCAGGAGACAGAACAGAAGGATCCCCAGCGCTAGCGAAAAGTGGCTAGCGCGATCCCAGGAGACAGAACAGAAGAGATAGCTGGTAGCAACCGCTGCACCAGCTATACTCCAAGAACAGAGATCAGAACCATTTCCTGTCGACCACCTTTGGGGCAGGACAATGGCAACAGGCAAGACAAGACAGAACAGGCAATACAGATAATACAACCTGACTGGGCTAGAAGGGGAGCCTAAAGCAACCCCCAGGAATTAACTATACTAGATAGCAATGGCTGACACTCCACCAGTGTCCATCAGGAACAGACCATGGAAAGGAAATGACCAGCAAAGCCTTCTGGGAAACATAAAGCTCTTATAGTGCCAGTCATCAAAGAAGGCAGGTAGGGGATTTGCATAACGAATGTATGCAAATTCCCCAGCAAGAGAACAGACCAGCACTTGCAATGGAAAGACAGGTCTCTGTTCCAGAGTCCTGCAGCATGCAAACCTAAACAATGGTCAAAAGGCTGCCTGCCTGCGCAGGTAGCTGAGCGGATTCTCACAGGTACCCAATTGTGACCAGGATAGTCCTCTACCAACATGACATAATAAAAATACCATTAAGTCATTTAAACACTACCTTCAAAATGGATGTTTATAAACCTTTAGTGCAAATAGGACGTTTATATAACGCCAGCTATTCTGCCAAAGTGCATGTGCGTGCATTTGTACCCTGCAGCCCATGGCATGAAGTGGCGAGACAAATCATTTCCATTCCAGTCAATGGAAACTTGGAAGTGAATAATGGTTTCTGCTTACACTAACTGTGTTGGCGACACACCTAATTGCATATTATATTACACACAAAAATTGTGCGCTGTTAACGCAGGTCCAGTCTACAGGTCAAATCCATGAAGATTACCAATTTTCAGTAAATATCTGTAAACAAAGAAACCACTGAAACTGCATGACAAATAATACCTTTACAGCCAGTGTATTATTTATTTCACCAACATCTACAATGGCCCTTGCCTTTACTAATAACTACCTCCTAAGTGAGGATAACAGGGAACAATAGGTAATGAACATTGTAATATAGTAGCTGTAAATGCAGTAGCAGAGCCACTCCTCTTCATTCGTTTAGTCCACTGTGGCTCTTCGTGACCACATGACGTAGGCAAATCAGGAAAAGCACAATTGTTTCTTTTATTACAATGTTACAATTATGCTGCTTACTGTAAAAAAAACATTAAAGTGGACCCAAAAGAAAAATACAAAATTTCAGAAATAAAATCTATTTTCTAAATTATAATAATAAATAGCAGCCTTTTTTCAGCTGCATGATGACAAATATAAAATATTTTACATTTATTAGAGGAATCCCTCCCTTCCTTTCATATTGCCGGGATTTTTCGGCAAACTGGTGGAGAAGAAAAAACAAAAACAGGGGAGGTGATCTCAGCTTGTGTGATATTTCACATGGACTGATTACAAACACACCCATGATCTAAAACCTCCTACTTATCTCAGAAGTAATGGCTGCCACCTGTATAACTCTAGTTATGAAAAGAAAAGGGTGAAAAGCATGCAGTGAAATGCTCATAGGCTTAAAGGAGTGTATATTTATCTTTGTATGTGTCAGCGTGGTGCAACTAAATATTTTGAATAAAAAAAATGTTTGGTTTGGGTCCGCTTTAACAAAGTAATTCACTGTAGAGGAATATGGATGGACTATATCTATGGGCAAATCTGCTAATAGGTCTAATAATAGTACCCCTTTGGAGAAAACATGAGTTACATTCTAACCAAAAAATTTGAAGGTAAGGCTGCACATCACCTTTTTTGTAGTGGTTGTTTTAAAAATTAAGCCTGGAGGAAACCCTGAAAACTTCTACTGCATTTGGATAACTTAGTCAACCATAGCCACATCCCCACTGGCTGACATGGCCATAGTCCAGCCTCTGCTTCAATACAGAGAATAGACTATGATCAGTTGGTTGGGGTGGGAGCATGGCTAGGGGCACTCAGGTCAGTTGTGTATATCAGGTAGAAGTACAAATGTGATGTCTTTTTTGCTCTGCAAGGATCATTGACTTCTATGCACTGAGCCAGAACTTTGCAGTGGGCTAATCAGATTCTGGGGTTAATGACTGATTCGTATCAGCATTATATGGTTAGGCAACTGCCAGTTACATAATCAATAGTTTCCAAAACTGATTAGTAATCTGCACAGTTCTGGTTTTGGCCACAGCAATTCTGGAACAAGAAAAACGCCTAAAGTGGAATTTTCTGCTCAGCTGTATCAAAAAGTCCAGAGACAGTAAAATCTGACAGGGCTCTTAGTAGCCTCAATTTAAAAAAAACAAAAAACACAAGAGGAGGTCATAAGACAGCGTAAATGGGGTTTTCATCTGTTTTTTCATTTTGTTTTATTTTAGCACAGGTTTAGTGTTATCTTGGATTTACAGTACTGGCTTCATAAACAACTTTTTAAAATGAGCTAGTACTGTATATCTAATTTTAAAGAGCAAACCAGTATTGCTTATCTTCCTAAGCCATGTGTATTTGCAGGTTCAGTTTGGCAGCCTCAACTGCATGCAGTTCTGACAATGTTACTGTAAAGATTGTGGAATTCTTTCCGTGGTCAGCGCACAGGATGCGCGCTGACACTGCGGAAATCCTCCACAAGCGTATAATCTGAGAGAACCCAGCAAAAGGTGCAATGCACCTGTAGAGGGGAATTCCTGCCGGCAGATGGAGCCGTGGAGTGCAGAGGAACAGATGTCAGATAAGAATTGTACGAGGGAAACCAAGTGAGAACGCAATCGCAAAAGATGCGATTTCCAATGAGAATGAGCACAGGGACAGAATGTATGTATGTGCACCAATCTAGTCGCCAACCCGCGACGGTGAACACACAACAGCAGAAACCAAGTAGGAACGCAATCGCGAGAGAAGCGATTGCCAGAAGTGATACAAGACTGAGCAAGACAGAGCACGAGAGTAGCAAAGGCACAGCAAACCACAATGAGAAGATAAGGAAAATAACAAACGCTAGCTAAACGCGAACACCGCACTCATTCGCAACAGCGAACGCGTTTACGGCGCGGTCTCCACACGATAAGCGCAACAGAGACAAGCACGCCACCCTAACTAACCAATGCCACACAAATACGAAACAGAGAACGCGAACGCTTGCTTAACGGTTACCCCACCGAGCCTACAGCAAGCGTTCGTATCAGACAAGACAGAGAGAAGGAGCAGCCTGCCGCCTACACTCCCAGACCGAGTTCAAAAGGAACCACCGCTGCTACCGCTAGAGCGAGTACGATCCAGACAGACAAACGAACAGAAACAGGAATAGGTCAAATAAGATCCACCGCTCTTCTGCCAGAGCGAGTGCGATCTAGGTTCAGAGACAGGACAGGAAGGATCCACTGCTCTTTCCGCCAGAGCGAGTGTGAACCAAGTAAGGAAACAGAGTTAGCAGGATCCACTGCTCTTTCCGCCAGAACAAGTGTGATCCAAGTACAGAAACAGAGCTTAGCAGGATCCACTGCTCTTTCCGCCAAAACAAGTGTGATCCAAGTACAGAAACAGAGCTTAGCAGGATCCACTGCTCTTTCCGCCAGAGCAAGTGTGATCCAAGTTCTGGAACAATTGATTCACCATCGCCCACCACTGGCGACAGTGCAATCGCAAGGACAAACAGAAGACAGAACAGGCAATACAAATAATACAACCTGACTGTACTAGAGGGGTGCCTAATGCAGTCCCCAGGAATACGCTAAGATAATCTTTAGCAAACAATAGCAAGGCTGACACTCCAGGAGTGTTTCAACAGTAACAAACCATGATGACCAGCAAAGGATTGTGGGATCACATGGTATTTATGCTGCAAGCCTTCAAGGGAGGCGACTAGGCAATTTGCATAATCAGTATATGTAAATTCTTCAGCAGAGCAGGTCTGAAGCTTGCAAAGCAGAGACAGGTCTCTTATCCAGAGACCTGCACCCCACAGAGTCAAGGAATGGTCAAACAGCTGTCTGCCTGTGCAGCCAGCTGAGCGGATCATTACAGTTACACCCTGGAGGGACACAGAGAATGATAGATTTTATTAGGAAGCAAGACTATAATGGCAGGAGATGGCTAATTAAGTGTTAAGTGAATTGAGAATACCATTTGCTGCTTCTTAACACAAGATCATAATGCAAGCACAATTGTCCTTTTATGACCTCTGTAATTAAAGCAAATACTGTTTGAGTGTGCACGAGAATCTGTGTGGTCCAGTTATTCATCTGTCAGTTGCAGATCATGTGAGCCAGTCTAATATATACAATCCAATATTCTGCTTAATAAACAAATGTAACGTCAATGAAGTAAGCCCTTGCCACTATACCAGGGTTATTTTCTATCTGGATTAAAGATTTTAGCTTTTGAACCACATACAGATCAGATTCAGGAAAACTCAACTATGTGATTATTCCTTCCAAGAAATACTGAATAATTTTCTGTTAAGTAAACCAATGGAATTTTTCTTTTTAATTCTGGCTTATTGCTAATCTACAGCTATAAGAAGCTAATGTCAGTGTGACCTGTCTTGTAGTAACAAAGGAAGATATAAAACGCAGACCTGTTATTTTTCTTTTCTTGCTTTTTTTTTTTTCAGAAACAAATAATGTGTTGGCATAAAAAATGATTGGCAAATAAGGAAGATTTAAATTAGTGACATTAATTTAAAGGATACCTTAGGGCTGTTCAAAATGTAAAAATGTGGGAGCAGGCATGTGTAGGAAGCTCTCCTCATGCCCACCACTTCCCCTGTTCCCCTCAGTCCCCCTCCATAATGTTCTAATGGCACCCCTGAAACTACTTCCGGGTCAGGAGGGTCAGTGAGCAGTGCACAGGTGCTGCCCAGCGATGTGAGTCCTTGATCGCACGCCCGCAGCCAGGAGCGCTCTGCACATGACGTCACAACTACCGAGTGTGCATACACAGAGCACTCCACGGCTGCGGGCATGTTCAAGGATGCGCGCCGCTGGGCAGCACCTGTGAACTGCTCACCTACCCTCCAGACCTGGAAGTAGCTTAGGGGGCCATTAGAATATTATGGAGGGGGACAGAGGAGAACAGGGGAAGCAGTGGGCATGAGGAGAACTTCCTACACATGCCTGCTCCCCTTGTTTTTACATTTTGAACAGCGCTAAGGTATTTTTTAAAATGAATGTCACTTATTTAAATCTACCTTTTTTGCCAGGCATTTTTTATGCTAACACACAATTTGTTTCTGAAAAAAAAAGAAAAGAGAAATAGCAGGTCTGCATTTAATATCTTCCTGTCTTACTGCAAGACAGGTCACACTGACCTTTGCTTCCTATAGCTGTAGATTAGCAATAAGCCAGGATTAAAAAATATTTTCCCCGTTTTTACAGTTTCAATAGCGCTAAGGTATCCTTTAAAGAGACTCTGTAACAACATTTTCAGCCTTATTTCTTTTATCCTATAAGTTCCTACACCTGTTCTAACGTGGTCTGTCTTACTGCAGCCTTTCCTAGTTGCACAGTCGCTGTAATATCTCTGTTATCTAATCAAATCTTCTTTCCTTTGTCAGCTTTGTCAGCTCAGGCAAGAATGTGCTGCTCTGCTTGCGATAGGGAGAAGCTATACACACCCTCTCCACGCCCCCTGCAGGCTCTGTATGAGTCACAGACTGAGCTTCTCTCAGCCTATCACATGCTGGTTAGCAGCCATGTCTTTTGTTAGTAAACACTGCCTAAAACTGGCAATTACAAGCCAGGATCTCAGCAGGGAGTGACAGAAACAGCAAAGAGGGGCCCAGGAGAACATAATGAATAGAATGGTATGCTTTTTATTGTAAGAATTTTAGAGTACAGATTCTCTTTAAAGAACAAGCGACACCCATGCTAACCTAAATATAAAAAAAACACATATATAAGTAGATAAATACTAGTTCTATGGGCAACAACACTACACCGTCGTTCAGCACCATATCACAGGAAGTGTGATAACTTGACTCATCACAGCAACAGCATAGGAGATAGAACTGTGTAGGTATGGCTCTCATACTATATGGAAGGGGGTAAAGTTGGTCTGTGATCTTTCATTTTCCAAAGACTATGGTCTGATGTGTGTATGAGCCTTTTGAGCATGTTGCATTGGCTCTGCTATTGCAGGGAAAGAGTGTCTGGGAAAGTGGTTGAAAGTGCATATACAGTATCTCACAATAGAGAGTACAACCCTCAAATTTTTTAAAATATTTTATTACATATTTTCATGGGACAACGCTAAACATATTACACTTTGATGCAATGTAAAGTACAACTTCTCTGGTCGACCATGGCAAGGCCTGTTCAGAGTGAAACCTGTCTTGTTAAAGGGAACCAGAGACGAACGATCTCTAAAAAATGAAAAAAGATGTTATACATACCTGGTGCTTCCTCCAGCCCCATAAGCCTGGATTGCTCCCACCCCGCCGTCCTCCGCTGCCTCTATCACCGGTACCGGGTCTCGTCACTTCCGCCGGACGCGACCAGTCTTCCGCATGCACAGGGGCTCGCTCCAACTCTGTACGTATGTGCCTACGCAGTGCGGAGGGAGCACACTGCGCTTGCGTCAACTGGCCGAAATGACGGGACCCGGTACCGGCAGACAGAGGCAGTGGAGAAAGGCGGTGTGGGAGCGATCCAGGCTAATGGGGCTGGAGGAAGCCCCAGGCATGTCTAACATCTTTTTTCTGTGGTCTCTGGTTCTCTTTAAACCATCGCACCTCATTTATAGGGTGTTGTCAATTTTCTTATAGTGTATGGCAGAGCTACGTGCGAGGAGGCGGAACCACGAACCACAGGGAAGTTTGATTGCATGTAAGGGCTGGCATCATGCTGAGCGCTGATCCGGAGCAGAGCACGGGGGAGAGCCCGGTCAAAACTCTATGCTATTGAAATCGCCTGATGTTTGTGAGTGTTTTTAAATTTGATATGTTTCTTTTATTAAGCGGTGTTGCACTATGAGAAGTATTATGTTTATTGGAGGTACTATTGGTCTAAAAGGAACGTATTAGTGTTCCTCTGTAGTGGGGGAACACAAAGTATTGCTACACAGGAAGAGGAAGCTTCTGTTGTGTGTAAGACACAGTGTGACTGCAGGAAGAGGAAGTTCCTGTCTTGATGCAAGATACAGTGTGACTGCAGGGCGACGGCCAGACAGCCAGGAAGGGGGCTTAAACCCTTCGCAGCGAGATTTGGCTCTGTCTAAGAGTCAAAGGATCTGGTGAGTCTGATTATAAACTTTAGTACATGTGAATTTACTCTGTGGGATCTCTGGATATTATTGCAGTACCACTGAGAGACTGTATTAGTGATTGCAGAATTACTGAGAGACTGGGTTCTGCTATACTGTGAATTGCATGCTGGCAGCACTGTTGTATTTTCTTTTACCCACTTTTGTTGCCAGAGGTTTAGATATTAATGGCTGTGTGTTGAGTTATTTTGATGGAACATCAAATTACGTGGTTATACAAACTGTACAATGACAATTTTACATTTTATCAAAGTGTCATATCTTCAGTGATGTTCCATGAATAAATAAAATATTTTCAAAAATGTGAAGGGTGATCTCACTTTTGTGTGCATGTCCCAGATTTCTCTCCTCTGTGTTCTCCCTGAAACAAGTTCTCAGATGACAGAACAGATCTGCTCCAGGAATTGCTGTTCTTCTTGAAGTTCAGCTAGTTCATTAGTTATTAGTTCAGCTCAAACCAGTCATAAACTGGGAAGCACATGGTTGCGCTGGACAAAGAAACATTGGTATTTGGATTCTGTACTGCAAACAGACTTGCTAGTAATTTCTGTTGTTTTGATTTAGGACAAACAGTAGGTTTGCTCTGTAACGATTGTGGAACTTTCCCCGTGATCAGCGCACAACGCGTGCGCTGACACGGCGGAAATCCTCCACAAGCGTATCATTTGCAGGAACCCAGCAAAAGGTGCTACGCACCCGTAGAGGGAAAATTCCTGTCGGCAGATGGCGCTGGGGAGTGCAGAGGAACCAATCCTCTGTACCTCCACAAATGCCAGACAGGAATTGTACGAAACGCAGAACGCAATCGCAAGAGAGAAGATTGCGAATGAGAATGAGCAAAGGGACAGGTTGTATGTGTGTGTGCCAATCCAGTCGCCACCCCGCAACCGCACACACACAACAGCAGATATGAAATAGGAACGCGATCGCGAGAGGTGCGATCGCCAGACGAGACACAAGGCAGATCAGAACAGAATACGAGGTTAGCAAAGGCACAGCAAATAATACAATGAGGAGATATGGAAAATAACAAAAGCTAGCTAACCGCGAACACCGCACTCATTCGCAACAGTGCACGCGGTTATGCGCGGTCTCCACGTGATAAGCACAATAGAGACAAGCACGCCTAACTAACCATTAACAGACAAACATGAAACAGAGGACGCGAGCGCTTGCTTAACGGTTACCTCACCGAGCCTCCAGCAAGCGTAGCAGACAGACACACAAAAACAGGGACAAGCGAGAGATAGGATCCACAGCACTAGCGAAAAGTGGCTAGCGCGATCCAAGTACAGAGTAGCAGAACAGAAGGATCCCCAGCGCCAGCGAAAAGTGGCCAGCGCGATCCCAGAAGACAGAACAGAAGGATCCCCAGCGCTAGCAAAAAGTAGCTAGTGCGATCCCAGGAGACAGAACAGAAGAGATAGGTGGTAGCAACCGCTGCACCAGCTATACTCCAAGAACAGAGATCAGAACCATTTCCTGTCAACCACCATAGGGACAGGACAATGGCAAACAGGCAAGACAAGACAGAACAGGCAATACAGATAATACAATCCTAACAGCACTAGGGAAATCTGCCTAGCGCAGATTTAGGAATTACTCTAAGCTGATGTTCAAACAGAGAGCAAGGCTGACACCCCACCAGGAGTGTTACATAGGACGAAATCCTTATAAACAGCGAAGCATTGTGGGAAAGACATAGTACTTATAGTACACGCCTCCAATGAATGTGGCCAGGCAATTTGCATGACAACGTATGCAAATTCCTCTGCAAGCACAAGCTGCAAAACTGACAGAAGCTCTTCTTTCCAGAGTCCTGCAACATGCAAACCTACACAATGGTCAAAAGGCTGGCTGCCTGCACAGGCAGCTGAGCAAATCATCACATGCTCCCAGTAGAAAGGAATTGCGCATTTAGTAATTAGCAGCTCATCTATTGTGTTTTGTTTTATTGTTTTATTCCTGTAAATATTATAAGCGGTGTGCACATAGTGGGCCATATGCAATTCACATGGCTGATTGCAGGAACGCTCACACTGGTTTCCACGCCGCTCCCACACTGTTGTTTCCTGATACAGCCACACCAGCAGCAAAGCTCCTTGTGATGTTGCATTACCAAGTTCACTGGCACCGGAACATCGCATTCGAGTGATTAGATGCACACCACCTTAAACCCACAACAGTTGCTTACTGGATTTTCATTCAAATTTCGCTGTGATGTACACTAGTGTAAGCCTCAGCAGCATATATTAAAGTTTGTAGAAACACTTAACCTGGAGTGAGCTGATGTCCGCCTGCTTAAACTGCAATTAACTTCTTGTATGCTTGGACAACTGTTCAAACGACTGCTGTTTTGTGTACTGCGGTGCACTTAAGTCGCACAGAGGAAAGTTGGCAAAATTTGGAGTGAACTGATGTCCACCGGTCTAAAACTGCCATTATCTATTTGTGTGAATAAACATTAGTTCAATAACTAGTTGTCCTGTGCACTGCAGTGCACCCTAGCTGCATGGAATAAAGTTGGCAAAAACTTTCACAGTGGATTAAAGAGTAACTGTCGGGCATAAAATCAAAAATCAATTCTTTATTTTTATCTGGTAAACAAGTAATACGGATGCTAACCAGGCAATCCAAAAGTTAAAATCACTATTACTTTTCTTGTTGATAAATTATCATTCCCCAGATTACATGACTTCTTTGGTACACAGAAAATTTGGTACACAAAAGAGAAATTGCAGGGCATGCTGGGATGTCTTTTTTTGCTTCTCTACTTCCCCTCAGACTAAACTAATGCAGCCTGATTGGCTGAAGCCTCTTTCCCTCCTGTTTTCCCCTCCCACACCTCTGTTCCTCTCTGATTGGCCAAAATTTCTCAGGCTGAAACAATGCACTTTCTATAGGGAAGGGCGGGCAAATCAGGCAGAGGAGACTAAGGGCGGATATTATATCACGCCTGGCTTAAATATAGCCACAGTAAATATGGAAACTGTCTAGAATAGGATTCTCTACTTTTCCTTTATAAAATTCACAGGAATCATAACGTGGACAGTGCAATACATATGTTATGTAAGTAGAGCAAGTATTTATCTACTTATATATTTGTTTTTTTCCTGAGATAGTATGGCTGACAGCTCCTCTTTAACTCAACATCACCATCAAATCTACTGTATATTATACACTGGAATAAAAGTAGCTTTAGTGGTTGAGCCAGCCAGCTGTATCCGCAGTGTGGGTGTCAATGGTGGTGGTAATGATGGACTTATAGAAGGCAAACCACAGGCATTTGCTAGATGATCGCCATGTGCATCAGTTGCCATCCGTCCCCTTTAAGAAATGAGTGAGCGCTCACTGAAAGATCTTAGTCGTTTGAAATGTATGTGAGTTTTTTAAAGCAACTTTTTCTACAAAAAATGTGAGATTGGCTAATGCTGTAATAAATGCAAATGAGATTATTCCAAGAATTTTCTGTGGTGATACTTGCAGAATATAAGAACTTCGTGCAGACAGGGTCTGTGCGATATAGGGATCCATATCTAGTGTAAAGTATGTGTGATAAATAAGATCAGTTAGGCGTATTGTAGTACATGTGCAATTAAACTTATTAATTTTCTAAAAAAAAAAATAAAAAAAAAAAAATATCCAGCAAGTGTTAGTATTTTTTAGTGATATAGTCCATATGGCAAAGCATGGGTAGGGTCTGTCTGTTCATTAGTTAAAGAGAAACTCCAACCTAGAATTGAACTTTATCCCAATCAGTAGCTGATACCCACTTTTACATGAGAAATATAATGATTTTCACAAACAGACCATCAGTGGGCGCTGTATGACTGATTTTGTGCTGAAACCCCTCCCACAAGAAGCTCTGAGGACCGCGGTACTCTGGGCAAACTGCCACAATGTAACAATGTTCACAGACAGGAAATGGCTGTTTACAGCTGTCTCTAACAGCCAAAACAGCTAGGAGCAGCTACATAACCTGCCCACAGTAAAAATGTCACCATGTAATAAATGTCAGAATGTAAATCGGAGAGAGGAAAGATTTTACAATGAGCAAACACTGACTAAATCATTTATACATAATTATGGTAAAAAATGAAGCACTTTTTTACTACATTATTTTCACTGGAGTTCCTCTTTAAGGGTTTCAAATCTAGTCTAATGTAACTGTTGCTTTCATTTGCTTTGGGCCTCACTTAAAAGTCTGTGTTCCACTGAGAAAAAAAATAAAGCATGCAACCCTTGGTGGCCATCCTGTTTTTGTAACAAACTTGCACTGTATGTATATTACAGACAGAAAAAAAAGTACCCATGATGCTGAGCATGTGGGTGGTAGAGGACTGTAAAGGACCAACCAGATGGAAAGGACCAAGACATAAAACACACTGATCAGATTCCACCTGCCAATGCATACTATGTAACTGAGCCTGGTGACTAGGAGGAGGAGGAGAAGAAGAGGAGGCAGTGGTGAAAGATGAAATGCATAACCCAAACTGTTACCAAGGAAGAAGCACTCACAGCAACGGACAGGGTAAAAAGCATACTGCACAGTAGCAACAACTGGGACAGGGTAGTAGAGTGTCCAAAAAGTATAGGAGCTCTGGCATTCTGCAATACTTGGCAAGAACACTTGAAACTGAATAAAATAGTAAACACTAAGACATCATGTGCATGAGTAAACTTGTGAAGGTCCACCACACAGATGAGTGGAGTGCTTACCTGGCCCAGAGAACAGATAAACTGTCTCACCATGCTACACTGTAGAGCTGCATCTTCCTTCTATACTTTTCATACCAAACAAAAGGCATACAGCAGCAGAAATGCCACCTCTCTTTGTGCTGTGCTTACTGTGTTACTGAGTCCACAGATCAGGAGGACGAAATAGTCTCTTTTGACTGGGTGTGTGGCAGAACAAGCTTTGAAGTGATGGACCAGAAAAGCATTGGAGAGGGACGTGAAAGTTTCACAGCAGCAAAATCCTAAGAGAGGGAGCAGGACCATAGCCATCTGGGCATTCTTTAATACACTGGCTTCTAAACAAACAAATGGTATCTGCTATACCTCTCTGCATGTGCAATGAGGCAAAAACGTTAAAAATACTTAAAGTGAACCTCCAGACTAAAAATCTACTCAGCAGAACTGAAAAGGCTTGGTGTTTCTTTAACAGTTTCACAGCATCAGAACTTTGTTTTTCTTACCAAAACATCATTTTTAGCTGCATTTTTAGCTAAGCTCCACCCATCAAAGAGACCTGCCCGGGCGGTTTTTCCCTGATGCTGTGCAAAGCATGATGGGATGTCCTATGTTGTTATTCACGTTGTCTAGCAACTGGGAGGGATGATCAGCACACAGGACAGTTGGAACTGTGTCTCATGCTCCCTGTTACCTCCTTTTAACCAAAAAGATGGCTGCTGTCATGAAATTAAACATTTGCCTGTTCTTTTAAAACAGGGTGGGTAACAGATTATATTACCTATCTATTTTAATTAACATAACTAATGTAACTTAATGACAGTATGTTTGTTTAGGCTGAAGTTCCTCTTTAAGTAAAGTCTTGTACACACACTAGATGAAACTTGGCTGGCAGGCAGATAATGACCACCTCTGCCAGTGATCAGCCTGGCATATCAATTCAGCCAATCACTGGCCAAGAGCATTGTTTTCCATTCACCCACCTCACGAGTGACATCATTGCAGTGCCACTCCATTGGTCCTTCATTTGAGGCTGTGGTCCATTTCCTATCAGATTTCAGCAAAAATTGCATTATGGAAACAAGCTGCATTATTTTATTTATTATTTATTTAAGTATTTATATAGCACCGACATATTACGCAGCGCTGTACAGAGTGTATTGTCTTGTCACTAACTGTCCCTCAGAGGGGCTCACAATCTAGTCCCTACCATAGTCATATGTCTATGCATGCATCGTGTGGTGTAGTGCATGTATCATAGCCTAGGGCCAATTTAGGGGGGAAGCCAATGAACTTATCTGTATGTTTATGGAATGTGGGAGGAAACTGGGGTGCCCGGAGGAAACCCACGCAGACACGCATTATGTGGTGGATTGACTGCTACTCAATCACTTTTTGATGAGGTAGTAATCAATAATTTCTCTGTAAAAATCGCATTCACTTGCATTAAAATCGCAGTAAAATTGTCACGATCGTGTACGTTTTACGCGTCCGCGATTTTATGCGACCACTGTGATTTTTACCGCAATTTTAATGCAAGTTATAGTGTGTCTGAGCTCTAACAGAAAATGTAAAATGTTTTGCAAACATAACAGTCAGTAATAAATATTATGGATTGGGAAGTACTTTTACATTTCATTGAGGTCCCTTTTGCTTGCATTTAGCTTGGAGTTATTTATTTTAAGAAGAGTGAAGGAAAATAATTTTTGATTGGGCAAAAGCAGTTAACAGGTTAAAGTGGACCTGAAGTCTTGCATAGGACAGAAGCAAAACAGAGAAATGCACCCTGTATGTACTTAGAGAGTTTCGCCTGTCTAATTCCTCATCTGTGACTAAGCACAAGTTGTAATTTGATCCCTTAGCTGTGTCACCTGACTGCCATGGCAGATAATCTCATTTGTAAGCACAGGATGTTAACAATATGTCTGCTTCCATGAATGCGGGAAGTAGATAAACTGTAGATGTATTGCCGATTTTGTATCAGCTGGAACAAAGAAATGTTTTTATTTACAGGTTATTATGCTATTGCTTATGTTTTAGAGCTGAGATGAAGTTCTGAGTTCAGGTCTGCTTTAAAGATGTCCTGAAAATGTAGGTCACAGAATGCTGGATAAACTAGGTTTCTGTGCCTTCCTATCTATCTCAGAAACACATTTATAAAAGATTAGATGAAGAACATGAACAGAATTTACAGTTTGCTACACACAGTATTACCCTGCACAAAGTTATGTCAAGGGATTATTTGCTGTGAATGACAACAGGGGAAATCAGAAGGCTATACATATCAAAATCAACTCTGTCATGAGTGAAGAATGGTTGGAGAAAATTTATTTTTAATCATTCTTAAAAAAACCTTCATGAAGTGTACAAACCATTGGCACTCCAACTCCATGCATGTAATAACTGGACTTTTCTATTTCATTTTGGCAAAGAACCTTGTTTTTACATTTCGAGAAGGTTTCAAGCGCATATGGTCTCCAGATATTTACTTCACTCCACTTAGGAACCTAGGCGTTCAGTTTCTAGATCAGTTAAATAATTATTGGGCTGCATCAGACTAATTACATGCAGATCTGCTCAAACAGGACAATACGAAAGGGGAAAAGGTCAAGCAGTCACCTGATGTATTGTTGACATGAGCATGATCCATCTACATTACAACTGTGAAGACAAAAACAGAATCAGGACACAAAAAGGGAGAGACCTCAAAGGAATACTCTATTTGTCCTTGGTATTATTTTTTTACAAAACGTTGTTTTTTTTCTACCTATATAATTTGTTTGGCTAACACAGTACAGAAACTTTTTTGCTACTATCATCTATTTGTCCTTGAAATTTGTAACTGATTATGGGCCCTGCTTCATTTATCTCTCTAGCCATGCCAATTTGCAGTAGCATAGCTTAGGAGCTCTGGGCCCAAGTGCGAGTTTTACATAGGACCCCTCAAAAATTGGAGCACCAAAACCTGCCATGGATTTTCACAATGTATGATTGTAGGCTGGGGAGGGGAACAGTTTATTAATGGTTGCAACTAATCAAAGCACATATATAGGGTGCTCATTACCACCTTAGCACTAATAAAGAGCTAATAAAGCGGTTGAGGGAAGGCCCCTACTGGGCCCCTCCTGTTCAGGGGTCCTGGTGTGGTTGCTACCTCTGCATCTCTTATTGCTATGCAACTGCCAATTTGTTACATTGCACAGCCAGACTACCTTCCTATACCTGGAACATCTATGTGTATAACAAATGCCACCCCTGCTACGGCAAACAATGCATGGATTAGTAAACTTACAAGCGGATTATCTGACATATTAATTCTGATTTTGTGATATTTTGACTGGATACAGTGCAAAGCTGCAATTGTATGCATCTAATATCCAGTCATGGACTCCATGAATAGGGATGTACCTGTTAGTGCATACTAGTGTAAGATTTATGATAGATTCTTCTCCCCATTAAAGTATATCTTTAAATCCTTCCCCAGCTGAGAATTATTAGGTATTCAAAATCTATTTTTTTTATTTATTTTTTTATGGGACCCATTGGATGGGGAGACATCCCTGTTACCAGTGACTCACCTCTCCTCTCACACCCACATATCTATTTTACTGTAATTCACAGGTAAAATGTGGTGGTCCTTTGACCCAGCCTCGGCTTTACAGTCTTTAGGACAGTCTTCAGGAGCTGAGCAGCCCTTGGCTTACCACAGTGCCTTCTGGGAGGTGGTGTTTGCCTGCAGCTACTCATTCTCCTTCTCACTTTAAACTATGGGAGGTAAACAATGTCTGCCACTATCCCTCATTGTTCTATGTAAGGTGACATAGCTGGACTCCACTGACCTCTCCTCCTGCATTGGGGCCTGGCATGTAGAACAGATGGCCTTCAATAATGCTCCCATCTGTACTGGCCAGTTGAGGTGGGGTGTGACCAAATATGGGGCATTATTCAGATGACCAAGCTTCAGATCATGTGGAGGAGAGCTTGGCAAGTCCTGGAGGGCCTGACTGCAAAGAATTTAGGCATTTTTAAAGACCTTTATGTAACGATCGGTGTAACACAGAGAGGATCTGATTACCGGTGATCTGCAGTATCACCGAGAATGCAGATATATACCAGATTACTGATGATCTGCAGTATCACCAATAATCAGATATATCTCTAACCTCTGGACACCTGAGTGATAAGAGTGTTTTGGTACAACAGTAATACTTTGAGGATCGCACCTGGAAGACAGGTTCAAGAGCAGATAGGAATACTGCTCGGCAACTGGTTCCTTCCGTAGTCTGGACTCTCCACGGGGAGGAGTCAGACTGACAGTGGGAAGGACAGAGCGTGAGTGACACCAATGGAGAAGTGTCAATGACAGAACTGCGAGCTATCTCCTAACAGGAGGGATAGTTCTCGAGGTCGACAAGCCAGGTCGTAAACACACGGACAGATAAGGTACAGAGACAGGAGGCAGGTGCAGAATCCAGAGACTAGCCGAGATTTGGCAATAGAGTATCAGAATGATAAAGGTACAAAATCAGAGATCAGAAGAATGGTCAGGAAAGCAGAAGGTCATAACAAATAATCAACAATGCCTAAGCTAAGGTGTGAGTTCCTTGGCCATCAACACCTTGGAAACTGATCTAGAATATAATACAGATAATAACAGACTTCCTAGACTAAGGGGTGAGATCCTTGGCCATCGACACCTTGGAAACTGTCTAATAACACAGATACTGACAAGGTCTGAGTGTTACCACGTAGTGATCGCAACGCCAGACACCAGAGAAATGACCAGCATCCAGTATATATACACCAGCGCTCACTAGCGCCTCCCCTAAGTGCCGGACCAATGGAAGTTGCTGAAATTGTCAGCTGACCGGCTTGGTCAGCTGACTCCCTTCTGACTGTCATAAAGGCCCCGCCTCTCTGCGCGCGCGTCCTCCTGAGCCAGTGTGGACTATCAGTCCCAGCCACACCAAACGTGTTGAAATGTGTCAGCCTGTTTGAGCGCGGGGGCAGCCGCACCGCCAACCGAGCATGCGGCGGTTTCCCCGCGCTCAGCCATTGTGTCAGTAGTAGGCCTATGCGTACCGCCTGCCGCGTCGGACGCGGTCTCCGCCGTCCTGACCGCTGGGCATGCGGCGGTTTCTCCGCGTTCCGTCCCGCTAGTAGATGCGTGCCTAAACACTCCAGATGCCATGCTAGACGCGGAATCAGCCGCCTCACTCTGAGTATTTGCGGCGGCTCTTCCGCGTTTTCTCACACTTTATTTTTCAGAAATTGGGTTTCGAGAGATGTTTAAGTGCAGTTTTTTTACACGCAAGACAAGATAAAGGCATGTATATCTGCTGTTCTTTTATCCTATCAGCTTTCACTGATAGAAACATGATTACTCCGCTAATATAAATCCTGTATATTCAGGGAAAAACCTTCTGTAAGGAGGAATAGTAAGTATAAGGTTTTTTTAAAGAGGAACTGTAATGACAAAACGGCCCCTGGGGGGTACTCACCTCGGGTGGGGGAAGCCTCAGGATCCTAATGAGGCTTCCCACGCCGTCCTGCGTCCCTCGGGGGTCTCGCTGTAGCCCTCCGTACAGCCGTGACGCAATATTTACCTTCCTGGCTCCTGCGCAGGCGCTCTGATGCCTCTCGGCGCCGAAGTAGGCGGAAATACCCGATCACCGTCGGGTCTGCTGTACTGCGCAGGCGCATGTTTCCGGCGCCTGCGCAGTAGAGCGGACCCGACGGAGATCGGGTATTTCCGTCTATTTCCGTGCAGAAAGTCGCCACAGCGCCCCCGCTGGAGCCAGCAAAGGTAAATATTAAACTGACAGTCGGCACAGTCGCCGGCTGTTCGGAGGGCTGCGGCGAGACCCCCGTGGGACAGAGGACGGCGTGGGAAGCCTCATTAGGATCCGGAGGCTTCCCCCACCCGAGGTGAGTACCCCCCAGGGGATCTTTTTAATGTTACAGAGTCTCTTTAAGCCTTTCTCTTCCTAGGGAACAATTGCCACCTTATATTATGAGTGTAAAGAAACTCTCAAAAATAAAACCAGGATTAAAAATCTGACAATACAGCAAAACTCTGCTACCTATATTCACTTTGCTAACCAAATCACTGTTTATGCAAAGTTTTTTCCATTTCCAGCACAGACAACTCACAAATGTAAATAATGGTGTACCAGTGAGACAAAGTCCTGCTTGGGAAGGGGGGGGGGGGGCAGTGTTTTAAGTCTGCATTGTTTTTATTGGGAAAATATGAAATACTACAGATAATGTTTTTTTATAAGGTTGTGAGCAGAAGAGCATGTTGCTTTTCAGCAATCGTAGACAAATCTCTATCTTTACAAAAGTCATAACTGTTGACTTGGTGATTAAGCTCTACTGTCATAGAAGCTTACAGATGACGACAGAGAAGAGCAAAAGGCATTCCTGGGACAGGTTCAAAAAACACTGTCACAACAATTCCTACAGCATTCTGGTACAATATATTACATGAAAAAAAGACAGGTTTGATAAATGGAACACACGCTTATTATTTATCTATGAGACATAATTATGGTTACATATTGTGTAATTTTAAGTTATTATTTCTCAAATATTTGAAGATGAACTTCAGAAAAAATATAAAAATGTATATACAAGTTATAACTATATTCATGCAAACTTCATGAAGTCATTAAAAAATAAATAAATAAATAAATAAGCAAACAGTGGAATAGAGGTAAAGGTCTGGTTATAGGGACCCTGAGCAGGTGGTAAAAACAGAATTTACACTTACCTGGGGCTTCTTCCAGCCCTCCATAGGCCGCAAGGTCTCCCAGCGTTCTCCTGTCTCCTTCCCCGGTCCCGGCTGCGGTTACAGGATGACCGTCGGCCCGAAGTCGTCAGATCTGCTTCCCACTTCTGTGGACTGTGGAATTACACCGACCGGCTATGCGTCATCATGCTGGCGTGAGAGTCCTGCGCATACGTGGTTCTCTAAGATTTATCCGTGCATGAGCAGGAGTCTCACGGCGTAATGCAGCAATCCACGGAAGCAGGAGGAAGACCTGATGACTTCAGGCCGAAGTTGTCCTGTAACCGGAGCCGGGACCAGGGAGGGAGCCAGCAGGACGCTGGGGGACCTCGCGGCCTTCAGTGGGCTGGAGGAAGCCCCAGTTAGTGTAAACTCTGTTTTTATCACCTGCTCAGGGTCCCTTTAAGTTCTGCTCACATAGTCAAACAAACAGTTTTTAAAACCCCGTTCTGGACTGGTAGAATTTGCATCTCAAATAAAAAGAAGTATAAAGGTGGCCACACATCTAGTGATTTGGCGGCCAATCAATCATCCAACTCCATAATTATGTGCTGTCACACTTTAGGCTTGGCCCCTCACTTTTCACTGATTAAACCACTGTTGCAGCAGGTAAGCAGGGAATGCCATGACTGCAGATCCACTGCCTAAAACAAAAGATATACCTTAGTAGTTCTTAAAGGTATTCACAAAAAAAAAAAAAAAAAAAAAACAAACAGCCACGCACCATTCGTAAAGTAAATTTTAAGATGTACCTCATGAGAAAAACATCAGTAATTTGTATCAGAGGTACCCTTGTACCACACGTGAGGTAGAAATCAAATTTCATTTTTTTGCTTTTTTCGAGAAAAACGAGAAAAAGGCAAGGCAAGCAGTATATGGTTTTTTAATTAACTAATACTAGTGAGTAAGCAAAGGGAAAATTGACCTTAAAAGTCCAGTTTTGTAATCTACATTTCTGCCATGACCTAAGAGTTTGTTTGTTTGTTTTTTATTTTGAGAAGGTTATAAAGTGCCGAATATCTTTTCTCTTTCTTGGTTTTTAACTGGATAGTGTATGTTTCAAACACAATTTTATCTGAAGCTTACCATAACTGAGGAAGAAAAGACAAATGTCAGGTGTTGTTAAACCATGAATCTTTCTCTTTTAAGAAAAGTGTGATGAGGAAAAAAAAACCCAGGGCTGAAAAGGGAGGAAAAAACATCTGCAAAATATGTTACTACAATGTAAGAGCCAAGATGGATTTGATAAACAAGAAATGCCAGATGTGAGCCTCACATGAGGAATCCAATGGAGAACAATAAGTCAGCGGTGGGCATCTTGGAAATTAGTTTGCATTTTTGTTTAATTGTACATTTTTTATGTATATACGCGATACAGAGAGCTCAGTAATAAACACGCAGAATATGATAACAGAAGTAAATAAAACATCTGGTCCAGGAAATGTTATGAAGATTAAATACATATTACAGTTCACTTAGGAGTGCTATGACTGCAATTAAAATGAAGATCTTACATTGGTCAGAATTTTAAAGTTGTTTATTTGTGCAAAGCTAGTACAGGAGGCCACTAATGTTAATTAATGGTACCACAAGCCCTAATGGATAATATGCTAGTAATAGAATTAAACACATCCTGCTTGTTGTGACCCAACCTTTCTGTACAAACCTTGTGTTTAATGTTTGACTATGACAAGTAAACAAAAACGAGCAGAAGATTCCTTCAATGTTTTCCATATACGGGAACAAGTGATAGCCATTACATGAATTAGGACACTTTCTCAGATGATGCATTGGATCAGTTCGACAGAGAAGCGATTAAGTGTTTTAGGCAAAAAGAATTTCAGTAACAGTGAATTACCAGTAATTGAAAACTGCAACTCATCCAAACCTGAAGTGTAATACACCACAGAATATTAAAATGCACTACAACATTCTTCTCTGATCTGAACCCAATAGTCACAAAAATGAAACCTCCGAAACTCAGAACTTCAAGTTATATATAAAGATATCAAGTACTAAAATGTTGAAAATGAAGAGCAAGCAAAAGTTTTGCTAATTAAAAGTAATTGTACATTTTTATGTGACGTAAAATTACTGTTATGTGGCCTCAGCAGCGCCTAGGTAAACCTCTGTCTGGGAGGGTCCTTAGTTGTTTTCAATGTTCCTACTTTCCCTTTACACCTTCTTGAAGGGAACCTGAGGCGAGAGGCATATGAAGGCTACCATACTTATTTTAAACAACATCAGCCTTGCAGTCCTGCTAATCTTTCTGGCATTAATGTCTGAATCACACTCCTGAAACAAGCATGTGGCTAATCTAGTTTAACTTCAGTGTAAGAGCATCTGATCTGCAGGTTGTGTTTAGGGTCTATGGCTAAAAGTATTAGAGCAAGAGAGTCAGTAGGACAACCAGGCAATTTGCACTGTTTTTGCAGTACGTCAACTGAAAAAAATTGGAATGCTGCAAGAGCTGCTGACCAGCTTTTACACTGCCATCATCTAATCCATTCTCTGCTCCTCTGTTATTGCCTGGTATGCAGATGCAACTGCCAACGACATGTACAAATTACAAAGAGTAATCAACTCTGCGGAGAGGATCATCGGGTCACCCCTGCCACCGTTGGATCTCTTTCACAATTCTAGAATGAGTACCACGGCCACCAGGATTTCACACAAACCCTCCCACCCTGGCAGTCTTTACTTTCAGCTTCTTCGTTGGGCTGCCACTGCAGAACCATCCCCTCCAAAACCATCAGGTGCAGGAACACCACCTTTCACCAAGCAGTCCTCTTTCCAAGCAAAATTCCCTAGCCTCCCACTCCAACCCTCCTGGCACCTTTGTGCAGTACTGCACCCACAACTTAATGTTTCTATTTTTATTTCTGTCTACAATGGTTGTCAATTCACTGTCTACTATTACTATTTTTTATTTATTTAGCACCAAAATCTTCTGTAGCATTGTACAATGTTCCAAAACATACAGTAATGGCGAGAATAGATACATGAGCAGTTCAACATGCTATACAATCAGGACAACTAGTGATAGAAGTACAGTTGAGACACTGGGGTAGTGCACAAAGGAGTTAGGAGATGAGGCAGTGAGTATTAAATTAAATTATTAGCTTGTTTGAACAGGTGTTTCTTGAGAGTATGTTGAAAATTTCTAGGCTTGTAGCAAGACGGACGGACGAACTGTGGGAGAGAGTTCCAAAGGAGAGGTGACACTCATGAGAACTCCTCATCATTTACCTTATGACGAGAAATGATTAGAGCAATTACAAGCATTTTAGTAGCTTCTTTTTAAGATGGAAGTAGCAGGAGATTGTTAATGTCCAGAGTTACCCCCAGACAGCGAGCTTTAGGAGTCGAGGTGATTGGGAAATTTTCTAAATAGATGGTTACTATGGGTGGGGGAGCAGAGAGAGACAGATGAAATATCACAATCTCTATTTTGCTTATATTAAGTTTGAAGAAGTGGGATGACATGAATATAGAAACAGCAGACAGACAGTCAGGGACTCGAGATAATAGTGTAAAGATGTCAGGAACTGAGAAATAGATTTGAGTGTGATCAATGTAGAAGTGATACTGGAAACTAAAAAAAGGAGTATATTAAACTGTCCCAGGCAATTAGTTTAGATGGAAAAGAGAAGAGGTCCTAGAATGGAGAACACCAACAGATAGCAGGCACAAAGAAGAGTTTGGCAGTGGACATACTATGAGCACTGAGTGCTTTTGTGACCATCAACGCTTTCTGAGCAGTTTTTAAAAAACGCTCCTATTGACTCGATTTTTGAAAAAAATGCAATTGCTGTGATTTTAATATAAGTTCTTTTTTAAAAAACACTTAGAAAGCACTGATGGTCAGAAAAACGCTCACAGTGTATCTACGGCCAAAGTGGTGGAAAAGGAGACAGTGAAAAAGCATCCAGACAGGTAGGAGCTAGTCCAAGAATTTGCTAGGCCCTTGAACCCAGTGACCAGAGTGTCTGAAAAGGAGAGAGTGATTAACAGAGTCAAGGGCAGTGGAAAGGTCGAGGAGTATTACTGTAGTAAATTGTTGTGATGATTTGCTCAGCTGCCTGTGCAGGCAGGCAGCTTTTTGACCATTGTGTAGGTTTGCATGCTGCAGGACTCTGGAAAGAAGAGCTTCTGTCAGTTTTGCAGCTTGTGCTTGCTGAGGAATTTGCATACATTGTCATGCAAATTGCCTGGCCACATTCATTGGAGGTGTGTACTATAAGTACTATGTGTGTCCCACAATGCTTTGCTGTTCATAAGGAGTCTTCCTGTGAAACACTCTGGAGAGTGTCAGCCATGCTCTTGGTTTGAAGATCAGCTTAGAGTAATTCCTGGAAACTGTGCTAGGCAGATTCCATAGTGCAGTTAGGATTGTTTATCTGTTTGTTTGTTCTGTTGCTGTTGTCCTGTCCCAGCGGTGGTCGACAGGAAATGGTTCTGATCTCTGTTCTTGGAGTATAGCTGGTGCAGCGGTTGCTACCAGCTATCTCTTCTGTTCTGTCTCCTGGGATCGCGCTAGCCACTTTTCGCTAGCGCTGTGGATCCTTCTGTTCTGTCTCCTGGGATCGCGCTAGCCACTTTCCGCTAGTGCTGTGGATCCTTCTGTTCTGCTACTCTGTACCTGGATCGCGCTAGCCACTTTTCGCTAGTGCTGTGGATCCTATCTCTCGCTTGTCCCTGTTTTCGTGTGTCTGTCTTGTCTGCTACGACCGCTTGCTGGAGGCTCGGTGAGGTAACCGTTAAGCAAGCGTTCGCGTCCTCTGTTTCATGTTTGTCTGTCGATGGTTAGTTAGGCGTGCTTGTCTCTATTGTGCTTATCATGTGGAGACGGTGCATAACCACGTGCACTGTTGCGAATAAGTGCGGTGTTCGCGGTTAGCTAGCGTTTGTTATTTTCCGCATCTTCTCATTGTATTATTTGCTGTGCCTTTGCTACCCTCGTATTCTGTTCTGATCTGCCTTGTGTCACGTCTGGCGATCGCACCTCTCGCGTTTGCGTTCCTATTTCATATCTGCTGTTGTGTGGCCGCGGTCGCGGGGGTGGCGACTGGATTGGCGCACACACATACAACCTGTCCCTTTGCTCGTTCTCATTCACAATCGCCTCTCTTGCGATTGCGTTCTGCGCTTCGTACAATTCCTGTCTGGCATTTGTGGAGGTACAGAGGATTGGTTCCTCTGCACTCCCCAGCGCCATCTGCCGACAGGAATTTCCCTCTACAGGTGCGTAGCACCTTTTGCTGGGTGCCTGCAATTACACGCTTGTGGAGGATTTCCGCCGTGTCAGCGCACGCGTTGTGCGCTGATCACGGAGAAAGTTCCACAATCGTTACAGTATGAACAGCCCAACCCAAAACTCCAGTGTAGACGGAATTTCCGATATGTACGATTTTGTCGAATATGGCTGTTGTACCTTTAAGAGATTTAAAAAACTTGAACCCGAATCAGCAGACGAATTTTTGTCTGAGTGTACGAAACTGTTAGCGAACCCTGAATTCCAATGCACCCAAGTGTCTACCTGGGCCCCCCAAATGGTCTACATTCTGTTGGGGGGCGAAATGTCAATGTGGGCTTATGATGTGTTAGATCATACCACCCTGAGTCAAAGACCCCTGGAATTCTTGGCCTTTTTAATTCACAATTGGCTGAGATTACCTCAATTACCATACCCCCTTAATGAGTTGTTGTCAGCAGCTCAATCAGCTGTTCCATCTACTCTTTCATCCATAAAGCAGCCATCCAAAGCCTCTAAGTCTAAACGTAAAAGATCTAGGAAGGCTTCCCAGCGGAAAGATCCGTTGCCCATAGCAACTACAAATAAAGAGGTTATTTCTGTCAAGTCTGAAATGGGCAAAACCATGCAGTATGATAATGATGTTTATAATGCATCTGCTGATCAGTTTCCAGGTTTTTTGCCCCAATCCAAAGCTTATGTGGATCCTGCTATAGGTAGGATCGCACACTACATTAAAGCAGTTAAAAAATCTGTTCTTGTTCCTGAACTCCACCCCTATGGAGATTATCTGGATACTGGCCTGTTTGAACCCCCATTTGCTTCCTGGGATGTTGGGGCCTTGCTGGAGGAATTTGATTTTGATTGGAAAGCCTTTTGCGATTTTTACATCGCAAAAAGCGAAGATGTCTTGAATGCTTGTCTTGATTCTATGTACCTTCTGATTGATTCCGATGAATGTGACAAGGATGATGTGGATCTGGTGATCTATGTATGGCAAACGATTTTGGATGAGTTGCACACACACCAACCAATTGATTCCAATAAAGAGACATCGTTGTCGGATGATTGTTCCTGTCTTTCTGGGGTAAAGCATGAGAGTCTTGACTTTGTGCAATCTGAAATGAATGAGTATGCTGCTGTGGTTGATTCCTGTGCGAATCCTGAAGGATTCTCTCCTGACAGTGTGCAGTTTGAATCTGTGCGATCTGATGCCTGTTTCTCGGATGTTCCTGCAGATTGCGATCGGCATGAGTCTGCCGGTTTCCTCAAGGATGTGTGGGATCCTTTGTCATTTAGAAACAGATCTTTGAGATCTTCCATCTGTGACCCTGCTATGGGGAAAGTTTCTCGACTGTGCAGCGTCAAAAGTAAAATTAATGTGCCTAATAAAGTTTATCCTGTTGATGTCGCTATTTCTTCTGCAAATGAGTCTCTGTCTCACCCTGTTCTCACCTGTAAGGGCCCGTTGCCTGTGAATAGTTGCTCCAGCGTTTCGGTCCTAGATGCCTTGCAGTCTGCTCCGCAGATCGCGGAGGTTTGCGCTATGGAAGCGTCAGTTTCACAACCTAAAGTGATTTTTGATTCGCAGGTTTTGCGTCCTGGCTCCTCGGATTTGACATTGTTGGCCGAATCTAAGAGTGAGACAGCGCTTTGGTTTTGCGAATCTGACTCTGAAACATTGTTGCTGGGTCCAGAGAGAGTTTCTCTGAGCCTGCTCTGTACCATGAATAACAATATGATGTCCAATCACACTGACATTTGTGAGTCCCTTTCTTGCTCTGAGGGAAGTGCTGATTCTGCACCCTGTACTCTGGATGAGTCAATGTGGCCTTGCTTAGAATCCCATGCAGTGTCCCTAGAGGCTCGTCTGGGTATTGCCACTATACTCACCTGTTTTTCTGCAGTTTTGGAGTTGCAACTAGTTTGACTGCTACGCAGAATTCTGGGTGCAGCGAGATTAAAGTTAGGGAGTCAGTGTGTGGTTCAGTGAATATTCCTGTACATTCCGCTCATGGTGATGAAATTCAGTCTCAGTTTATGGTGGAACCTTCCCTGGGACATCTGCCCTGTTCACAAAATAAAGTTCCAGTTTTGCCCTGTAACATGGATAGTACAGAATCCTTCTTAGAAAACTTGAAAAATGATGTTCCTGAGGTCTTGTTTGATGTTCTGGAGGTCTCCGAGTTCCTCCCAAAGGGTGCAGAACTTGTAGGAGATGTCTCCTGCCCCACAAGTCCTTCTGAGGTGTTGCCCTCTTCCGTAGGCATTGCTGCCTTGCTGGCTACCTTTTCAGCTCTGGTGGAGCTTCAGTCATGTGTAGTCAATGATGATATTGCAGTCACAGAAATTTCCGAATTTGAATCCGAGTCTTCTTTTGAAAGTCCAGTGCTTGAGACCATTGCTCGTGATGATTTTCTGCCCGGTCCTGGTTTTGGTTTCCTCGTGTCGGACTCTGAGGTTTGCAGTTCCCCAACATGTCCTGAGGTTTCTCCTGTGCTGGTGTACCCCAATGTGCTCTGTGACCCAGAAAGCCCAAGTGTGCCTCGGTTACCAGTATACTTAGATGCTTCCTCGGTGGAGACATGTTCTGATTTAGCCTGCCTGCTTGCATGCCCAGAAGTGGTCCCTGAAAGTCTTGATCTTGATGGGTGTCCTTGTAATTCTGAGTCTGGAATTGTCATTGGTTCCATAGGGGTTCTTGATAGTTCTCCATGTGAGCCTGGTGATTGTTCTGCCCTCTTGGGATCTCTGTGGAGCTTCAAAAGGTTCTGGGAGATTCCGGGAGAAATTTTGCTTGGTACCCTGGATAAGATCAACGGTGGCTTTTGTGTTGTAAGGGACACTTCGAACAGGTTTTGTGGCAGATTTGGTATTTTTGGACGCTCCTTGGAAGGTGGTGGGTATTGTCTGGAGGGTTTCGGTGGCTTCTTCTCTGGTATCCACAGTCCTGATGGGTGTTACGCTGAGACTTGTAGTGCTGATGGGCATGTTTAGGTGGCTTCTGTTTCCGATGAGGTCGGTTTCAGGTGGACTGACTCTGGAATTGGACTTTGTCGGGCTGTCCCGACCTTCATGAGTCTTCAGTTTGAGTTTGTTGCTAATAGCACTTTTGAGGGTCGTCTAGAATTCGACCCTGGAGGGGGGGGGGGGGGGGGGGTACTGTGATGATTTGCTCAGCTGCCTGTGCAGGCAGGCAGCTTTTTGACCATTGTGTAGGTTTGCATGCTGCAGGACTCTGGAAAGAAGAGCTTCTGTCAGTTTTGCAGCTTGTGCTTGCTGAGGAATTTGCATACGTTGTCATGCAAATTGCCTGGCCACATTTATTGGAGGTGTGTACTATAAGTACTATGTGTGTCCCACAATGCTTTGCTGTTCATAAGGAGTCTTCCTGTGAAACACTCTGGAGAGTGTCAGCCATGCTCTTGGTTTGAAGATCAGCTTAGAGTAATTCCTGGAAACTGTGCTAGGCAGATTCCATAGTGCAGTTAGGATTGTTTATCTGTTTGTTTGTTCTGTTGCTGTTGTCCTGTCCCAGCGGTGGTCGACAGGAAATGGTTCTGATCTCTGTTCTTGGAGTATAGCTGGTGCAGCGGTTGCTACCAGCTATCTCTTCTGTTCTGTCTCCTGGGATCGCGCTAGCCACTTTCCGCTAGTGCTGTGGATCCTTCTGTTCTGCTACTCTGTACCTGGATCGCGCTAGCCACTTTTCGCTAGTGCTGTGGATCCTATCTCTCGCTTGTCCCTGTTTTCGTGTGTCTGTCTTGTCTGCTACGACCGCTTGCTGGAGGCTCGGTGAGGTAACCGTTAAGCAAGCGTTCGCGTCCTCTGTTTCATGTTTGTCTGTCGATGGTTAGTTAGGCGTGCTTGTCTCTATTGTGCTTATCACGTGGAGACCGCGCATAACCACGTGCACTGTTGCGAATGAGTGCGGTGTTCGCGGTTAGCTAGCGTTTGTTATTTTCCGCATCTTCTCATTGTATTATTTGCTGTGCCTTTGCTACCCTCGTATTCTGTTCTGATCTGCCTTGTGTCACGTCTGGCGATCGCACCTCTCGCGATCGCGTTCCTATTTCATATCTGCTGTTGTGTGTGCGCGGTCGCGGGGTGGCGACTGGATTGGCGCACACACATACAACCTGTCCCTTTGCTCGTTCTCATTCGCAATCGCCTCTCTTGCGATTGCGTTCTGCGCTTCGTACAATTCCTGTCTGGCATTTGTGGAGGTACAGAGGATTAGTTCCTCTGCACTCCCCAGCGCCATCTGCCGACAGGAATTTCCCTCTACAGGTGCGTAGCACCTTTTGCTGGGTGCCTGCAATTACACGCTTATGGAGGATTTCCGCCGTGTCAGCGCACGCGTTGTGCGCTGATCACGGAGAAAGTTCCACAATCGTTACAATTGGCCTTTGAATTTTGCAGTGAGGAGGTTGTTTGCAACATTGGTAAGGACTGTTTCAGTGGAGTGGTAAGATCAGAAGCAATGCTGGATAGGATCTAAGTAGGCAGGAAGTCAGACAGTTTTGAATAGATGTGTCATTCCAGCAGTTTGGAAGCAAAGGGAAGAATTGAGACTAGACGATAGTTAGAGAGGGCTGCAGGGTTCAAAGAAGGGTTATGTTTGCTTGTTTAAATGAGGAAGGGAAAATGCCAGTTGCGATGGAGAAATTGAAAATAGTTGTTAGAGCAGGGATGAAGGAAGAGGAGAGCTAAGTGATAAGATGAGAGGGAATAGTCCAGAGTACAGGTGATGAGGTGAGCTTAATGGTGCCCATACACAGTACAATAAAAACATTCTATTTTCTTATTTTTTTCAACCAAAACGATCGAATCAAATAAACGTTAAAAAGAATCTTTTTTTTTTTATCAAGAAAAACGAACGATTATCCGATTTTTTCAATAAAAATCTAATCGGACATGTTGTAAAAAATGTTATATTCGATCAAACGGAATAATCAAATGAAATTATATAATCGAAAAAAAATAAATTGTATCATATATGGGCACCATCAGAGATAAGTGAAGAATGGTGTTGTTCAGTAAAAGCAGTGAAAGCCGTTAGAGAGGAGGAGGTCAGAGTGACATACTGGCCAGGTAGAGAGAGGGGGGGGGGTAGTTTTTAGTGGGTGACCAAATCGGCAGAGGTGAGGAAGGTGGAGTAGATGGTTGGACTGGTAAAAATTATATCAACTTTGCTACTAAAGTATGATGCAAAATCTTCAGCTGATAAACATGAGGGTGGGGGAGGAGCTGAGAGGATGGAAAAGGTAGTGGAAGGTGTTAAAAAGTTGTTTAGGGTTATGGAATTGTGAAGAGATGAGTGAGGGGAAATATGCCTGCTGAATTTTTATAATGCTGGAAGTCTTCTGCAGTTGTGCTTTTCCTCAACAGCCTCTCTGCCACTGCCCATCACCTGCACTACTGCCAATGCCATGTGTACTACACAGAAGTCCAGGTATGACAACTGTCATACTTGTCAAATAAAGCGGATTCTGAAATAAGTCGGATTCCATATTTCTCTCACCTCTAGTTCCCTTTGGTGGCTGCCTTTTTATATTGCTAGTGTTACAATATTGCCAGGGAATGTGGGAAGTGTAGTCAGACCTGTACTGAATGTAACTACAATATTTAAATACAAAGAAGAGACCAACATGCATAAGAGTTAAAGTAAAAGGGAAATTCTGAGCCTGATCCTCTGACTTGTCCCTTTCAGAGAATATTCATACAGCGATGAAGGACAGGGATCCAGTACAAAAGTTGTCAACCTACAATTGGAATACTCAATGAAAACAATTTCTAATAGTAATAAGCTATCACATTTTGTGTGACCGCATTGAAAGTCGTAATGTCCCATTTCTGTAACTGCAAGCCATAGCATGTAAAATACTTTTCTGGGTACAACAGATTGCCCCCAGGGCCCAGTGTTTTTAGGCCATGTGGATTTTTATAAAAGTGGATGAAGCTGTTCAAGCCGCTACCAATTGACTGCCATGGTCAGAACATGAGGCAAAGAGCAAGTGACCTTTGCCTAGACTGTCAGCACAGAGTGTGGAATCCCCATCTCTGCATTTTAGCCTCTACTCAACTATTTCCTCATTTAGCAAAGCGGGGTGATGCATAGTGAAAAAACTCATCATACAAGTATAGGCTCTCTTCAAAATTCATGCACATTAGAGGATCTTGAGATTCTGATGAAGACGGCCACGTCGTCGAAACATGTTAATCAAGTTGCTGACTGTAACTCTATAGGGGCGCCCCAATTGATTACAGAGTGATCCTGCGTTTCTTCTATCAGCCACCTATAAATTGTGATAGACGAAGTGGATTTACAGTGGTGGAACGCAAGGAAATCACTTCAGCTATCGGGCTGACGCGCACTGGGAAGTGACGTCTTCGCCCTGAGGACGGAGAACCGGAAGTCGTTCATCCGAGAGGACCGAGTTGCAACGCTTGGAAAAATACAGCTGACCGCTGGAGCGGTACTGTGCGCTGCATCCTCGGAGGGACACTAGACACCGGGAGAGGACTCCCCAGGTTTGGAGGAGGTGTCTTGGGAAGGAGACTATTTGCTATCATTACAAGTGGTAAGATCCGATAGGAAGCTCGCTGTATGACTGGGAAACTTATTGTGGTGAAACTTGCCAAAGAATTTGCGGTGCAATTAACTTTTCGTTTCCATCAACAGTGAGGTATTGATCATTCAATAGGAGAGACACCCAGCGCTCATGATCCTCCATTTTTATTATAACAGGAATTTTAATTGATTGTTTTTTGCAGATCTGCTGGATATATATCAATTTTTTAAGGGGAACCAGCATGCTTTCATTGTGTGATTGGTTGTGTGTATAAAATATATATACGCCTCAGTTATAGTATCTGTCAATTGGGAGTTTACTGTAATAAACACGTTTTTATATTTTTCTTTTAAATCCATATTTGTGTATTATTCCAAATCCAGCGCACCTCCTAGTGCATTTTATATTAGATTTGAGAGTCCTGGTGTGGTAAGGGGGTAGCCACGCCTTTGGTGGTTGCAGCAGGAGGACGTTTTTTAGGAGAATTGACCACTCCATAATATCTTGGGCAGCGCCCTCCAGTGTGTTCCTTTTTGAGACATTAGAGGATCTTATTGTAACCTTCCCAGCCACATAAAGTAGGTATTATAGCACAGTCCATATGGAAACCGTGTTCTGTTAAGTTGGAAGTGATAACAGCCTCTTGATGCATTGATGCATTAGATGTATTTCTCAACACTGATTTATACTGTTTTCTACCAGCATACATGAGGAATATGAACTTTATATAAAACCCATCTCTGTGTGAATGTTTTTTCTGGAAGTATAATTTAGAGAGTACACATCGAACCTTTGTGGAGCAGAGGGAAATGTCCTTTTACAGAAGAACAGAGCAGAGCGTGTTAGCACCGCTTGTTGACAGTGCCAAGATGGTGATTCATTATCTAATTATACTAGGACTGCAAGATCAGGAGAAATAATATAAGAAACACTTCCAACTCAAGAATAGGGGGTAATGTCAGTCACTGCTCAGTTGCGGCAAAGATTCACCTGTATACACTCTACAAGGTATAGATGAAAAATGAACATTCATATACCATGAAAATTGCAACAGTGTTGAAAAACAGAATCAGCTAAGCAGGTTTCTTATGATGGCAACTGCTATCTCCAAAAGATGTGCAGCTTCCAGAAGGACAACATTTTTGCACTCCCTGGCCAACTTATATATGGGGTGGTGGGAGGAGCTCCACAATATGGGGTGGTGGGAGGAGCTCCACAATATGGGGTGGTGGGAGGAGCTCCACATCTTTGAAAATAGCAACCCATTCAGTAATCGTTATGTCTGGTTCAAGGGTTATATATCTCCTGCTTTGGTCAAGGATACCTTTCGACTTAGATTCATTTTTTTTCTATAGATTAACAACAATAAACAATACTATGCAAATCATTTTTCTCCAATGACAATCAATCTTTTAGATTTCATGTTATCGGTTTCTGATTGTGGCCAGTGTTTTCCTAAATCTGCCTGTTGAAAGCCATGAACTGGATATTCTCCTTTGTTAGCTTCCAGCAATGCAGCAATGCACTTTGCATTCAGTTTTTAAGAGACAGAAAACAAAATTAACCATGGACACAAAAAGTGACAACCAATGTACTAGATCAGTCTGAAACAAAAAAAAATATCCCTTTAAACTGAACACTTTTCCAATCCAGTATAGTGTAAATAGAGCCTTTAAACTTAGATGAATGCCAATATTCCTGAACACCTCAAGAAGCCGGGTGTAGATGTGATCTCTCTTCAGGAATTATATCTCAATGGATCCCGATCGCTCTCACTGTGCAGGATTACTCCACCTATACCTCTCACTCTAAGGTTGTTTTGGTTTTGCTTCTATTTACTAAAAATGTAAACTAACAGTGATCCCTTCGGACAGAGAAGGCAGAGACTTGTGTGAGCACTAAACGCTATATAAAACTGTGTTGCTGATTTTAGTGTTTCTTAATTGACATCATTAGGAACCTTCATTTTGTAGCCAGATGGCCTCCTGTACCGACCCCATTGATTGTCCTTTTTAATTATACCCTCTACCCTCACCACAATAAATTAACCTCTGCATACCCACAATCCGATGACTCTACACATACCAAGCTACTGCACCTCTGAGGAAGTTTTGAGTCAATACACTACTCTCCAGCCATAATATATAACCACTCCCACTGCACACATTCCTTAGGACTGTTATTTCCCCCAGAACTGCTTTTTGGGGGTTACATCCCTGCTCATTCCTCTCACACCAAGTGCCTCCTATTGCCCAACTGTCAACTGATTCCTAGCCTGGTTTCCAGCTTGAGCATGAAGAGACATCTCCCCAACCTGCAACTTAAAGAGAATCTGAACTGAAAATAAAAAGTCAAAATAACCATACTTGCATCCTGTGTAGTCTACTCCTCAATCTCTTTCCCCTCTCCTGCTTCCCATTTGCCCAATGATCAATGGAATTCTCCGTGCTCCATTTTAAAAATTGCCATTACCCCATAACAGTTTCCTGGTCAGCACACTGTTAAACTGTAATATCACCCACTTGAGCCATAGGGAAACATGGACATTACCTTGCACATTAAGTTGTAACTGACAGCTGCTTATATATAACTGGTATATTTCAGTTCTGACAAAATATTGTCAGAACTAGAAGGGATCACTGTAAGAAGAAAATGGAGAGCTTCTGAAAGGAATTGATGGCGAGATAAGTATGTAATATTCATTTGCAGCTACGTTATGTATTTTAAATAATTTTACTCTCTTCAGGTTCCCTTTAAGAAACCAAGCCTACTGTACAGCCTGACTCTGAAGACTCCAGGCCCACTGTGCAGCTGGGGTCCTAGCCTACTGTCCAGTCTGACCCCAAGGAATGCAAGTCTGTTGTTCAAACTTGTTCAGACTCCGAGTCAGTTTGACATTTCAACTCTGAAGAGAACTGACCTATCTGATTCTGAGGAGCCACAGTCTACTTTCTAGCTATACTTGGAAAAAACATCTCCCCTCAGCCCAGGCTTTGAAAATAATCCTGACATTTGGATTGCTTTCAGTAAAAAAAATTCAACAGGCAAAAAATCTCTGTTTATGCCAACTGACCAACAACATTGCCCCAATTCATTTACCGTACATTCTCTCTTAGAGTGGCGAGAGAGCTAGCATATTTAGGTATCAGCATATTAAAAAAAAACTGCCATCCTTAATCAGTTAAACCATCATCGGGTTTAACCTGCATTATCACAGAGTTTGCAAAATAAGAATTTCCTAATTTACATTAAAAAAACTAATATAGGGCCTGTTATGATCATGTCTGCAGCGTTTACTGCTGGCTGCAGTGGTATTGCAAACCAAGCAGTTCTAATGTCATTACATGCATTTGCTTGCATAGTTTGGTTTGCACTTAAACTAGTTGCTGATTCCATCTGCAGTCGCTCTGAAGTTAATGACAGTTTAATATGCTTTTGTGTAAACAAACATTGTCTGCTGCAATGGAGGGGCAATCCCTTTCCTGCAGGCTGCATATCATTGTCTGCCTTTTCCAGCTATCAGCCTGTGATTAATTACCATTCACTAGTGTGGGAATCTGCAGCTCTGCTCCCATTGGATGACCTCAGTATAAAGAACTGCTTCCTGCAATGCCTCATGGGCTACCATAGTCTCAGATTCTATCTGTTACTCTGCTCGTGCCCCACCTCGTTCCTGGTCCGTGTGGACTGCGCTGACTCCTGCGAAGGGGTCAGCGAGTCCTCCTAGTTCTGCTCTTGTTCTAGAAGTTGTTACTTGCTTGTCTTGTGTCATATGTTGGTTCATCGCCAATATATACGCATACTTGCGCATTTTGTTATTTTTCTTGTATTCGTGTTACGTTGATACATCAGTGTCGCTGATATATACGTACACGAACTGTTTATATCCTGTGTTCCGTTAGTCAGCGTTCCAGCACACTGAGCTAGTTATCCTGTTCCTGGTCCTGTTTGCGGATTGCGTTCATCTCTGCGAAGAGATAGCGAATCCTTCTGAGTCCTGTTCCCTGTATTGCTCCAGTTCTAGTCAGTGTTCCTGCTTATGTCATATATCGGTTCATTGCCGATATATACATATGTTAGTCAGACGTTACAAATAGTTTCATTGATAGCTGTAATTGTAATACGCTAGGAAATCATACTTATTGTATATTTATCTGTGTTACGTTCATCTATCTTGATCCTGCTATTTCCTGACTATCCTGTCCTGTCTTTGTGAGGCACGCCATTGCTGCAAACGCATTGGCTGCCTCATTCCAGTCTGTTTTATTGTGGACGCTTGCTGTCACTAAGTAGTGGCTAGTTAAGCAAGCGTTCATTCTGTCTACCTGTCCTGATCTCCTCAGTCCTGGTTTATGCGCTCAGCGCTACTTTGCGCTGAGACGTTATTACGAAAGTGTTGTTTGTGGCTGTTCGGATCTGCACCGGCTCTGTGCACCACAATCTCCTATTGGAGTCAGTCCTCTCCTCCACTAAACTGGGGATATCCTGATTCCTTGTGCTGGTGTGTGTACCTCCTTCACGTCAGCTTATGTGTTGCATGCTGACTGTGGAGACTACACCTCCAAGCTTAACATTATGGTAGCCCCATTACCAATCCCCATTGTGGGGGGGGGGGGGGGGGGGGGGGGGGGGGGGGTTCCAGCAAAAATGACACTGTTTGTTATGGTTCCTGTTCCTTTAAGAAATTTGAGAAACTAAATTCTGAAACAGAAAATGAGTTTCTTTCTGAATGTACCAGGTTTTTGGCCAATCCCGAGCTCCAGGCTACTCCTGTTTCAACGTGGGCCCCCCAGTTAATTTATGTTTTGATTAAGGGAAATTTGTTCCAGTGGGCGTACGATGTCTTGGATCATACGAATTTGAAAGAAAGACCGCTGGAATTTCTAGCGTTTGTGATCCATAACTGGCTGCGCAAAACCGATTTGCCTAGCCGTTTTGATAAGCTCCTGGCAGCTTGTCAATCAGCTGCTCCTTCTACTGCCTACAAAAATAATCAGCAAGCAGTTAATTGTTCTGATAACTTTTCTTCTGCTTTGAATAAATCACCTAAGGCTGCAGGGTCTAAAGCCAAACGTAAACGCTCCAAAAGAAAAGCGTTACAATCAGCGGAGTCGTTGCCCTTAGCGACTGCGCATCAGATCTGTAATGAGACTCCGCCATTAGCAGATAATGAAATTCAGTCACCATTCAGGGGAGTCAAATGGACCTATGAAACTACTAATGAACTTTCATTGCTAGCCAGGGAAAATAAAAGTTCTTGTTTAAATGAATTATCTGAATATGATTATGAAGATATATTACAGAGTATTGAACAGATCAATTTATTCGTGCAGCAAGGGAAATTTGCATACACTACAGTTCAACACTTGCTACAGGTATTGGAGATCCTTAGGAATAAGAAATCGGCCAATCGCCTGCTAGATAACCCAATGTATGTCTCTGCCACAAACACATTTGCCAACTGTGATCAGCTTGAATGCTCAGCTGTTAAATATGCATGGGATCCTCCATTTGAGAAAGGAGAGATGGAAGCCCTGGTCTATGAATGGAAGAAAGATGCAAGTTCATTTTGTCAGTTTTACAGTGCAAAAAGTGAATTAGTATTGAATGCATGCATTAAGTCGGCTTATAACCTAATAGAGACTGGTGTGTGTGTGTATGACTTTGTGGCTCCATTGATCGATGTGTGGAGAATGATTTTGGACGATTTTTATGCGATTCAATCAGTTGATACCAAGGAAGACACACTGTCAAGTGGAGATTGTTCCACTTCCTCAGTTCCTGAGGACTCGCCTGCTTCAGCACCTTTGGCTGATTCAGCGAGTGATTCAGAGCTCCTTTTGTGTGAAATTGAAGTTCCTGTAATTCCACCCTGTACCATGGATAACTCAGTGTTACTTCCCAGTAAGACAGAAATTACTAATACTTCCTTAACCTTGCCCTGCACAAATTTCTCAGCAGAGGACCCAGAGGTCCTGCTGACTTCTGAGTCCAGCCTAGCCAGTACTCATGAGTCTTTGTTCAGTGAAACAGACACCAGAAAGATCTTGCCTGTCTCTGCAGACACTTCTGCAGAAATTGCCTGTGTTAATAAAGTTCAACTCCTATCTGATCCAGCAGATGCCAATAGATGCACTACATCAGTTTCCGAGTCCCAGCAATCCTGTCCAGAAGCCTCAGAACCCCAGCATCTGAATTTTCCAATTTCACAATTGAATGGTGATTTAGATGCGCAAACATTGTGTTTTGATCTTCCTGTTTCTACACCTCACTCTAGCTTCGTGAATAACTCAGAGCGTCTGCTATGTGAATCCGAAATCGCAGAATTATTACCGTGTTCAGAAAATGTTCCAGTAAATTTGCCCTGTACCATGAATTGTGCAGTAGATCTCTCCAATGAAACTCAGGTCACAGAATCATTATGCTGTCCAGCAGGTGCTTCCATGGTTTTGCCCTGCAATATGGACTGTTCAGTGATCCTGTCCAGTGAAGCTGTGGTCACAGAGTCTTATGCTTCACCCAGTACTTTGGATACTTCAAACCCTCTAGCAGAGGAGTCTGAGGCACTGCTTACCTCAGTTGGTGTTGCAGTAATATTCACTTGTCTAGCAGCTGTTTTGGAATTACAGTCTGCTCTAATAAAACTTGATGAATTTCTGCCCAGCGAAGCAGAAGCCATTGAAATATTGTCCTCGTCAGCAAGTGTGTTAGATACCTTGCCCTGTACACAGTCTGATTTAACCAATGTTGTTGAGTCCCTCTCCAGTGTTGTAACAGCCGAGGAACTCCAGCCCTGTCCTCTGAATGTTTTAAAAGTCTTGCCCTGTAACATGGATAATTCTGACTCGCTGGAAAAAATAATAGAAATCTCAGAATTTCAGTCCGGGTTAATGAGTGTTTCTGAAACCCAGCCCTGTATCCTGGAAAATTCTGGTTCTCTGGCCGGTATGGCAGAAGTTCCAGAGTCCCCTTTCTGTCCAGTGAGTTACTCAGTTTTGCCTAGTTCAGTGGGGATTGCTGCACTACTGACTTGTTTTGCAGCCCTTCATGAGCTCCAATCCAGTGTATTTGATGAGTCTCTGTCTAGTCCAGAAGAAGTTATGGGAACCCTGTCTAGTTCGGTGCATACATCAGAAGATTTGTCCTGTCTTGTAAATGCCCCTGAACATGATTTGTTAATAACCTTGCTGGAATCAGAGACATCTAAGTCTGATCCTGCATTTTTTAGTGAGAATCCAGTAACCGTGAAGTCTTGTCATGATGATTTTTTTTTGCCCAGTCCTGGTTTCGGTCCTACCTTGACTGACTTTGAGGTTCGCAGTTCCTTGACATGCCCAGAAGTCTCTCTTGTGCCGGTGTGCCCAGATGTGCTTCGTATGCCAGAGTGCCCAAGTGTGTCTGTGTTGGCGTGCTCACACGCTTCCCTAGTGGAGACATGTTCTGATGTTGCCGGTTGGCCTGCAAGCCCTGATCTTGATGTTTGTCCTTGCGACCCTGACTCTAGAGTTGCCCTGGGTTCCATAGGGGTTCTTGATGGTTCTCCATGTGAGCCTAAGGGGCGTTCTGACCTGTGGGGATCTCTTTGGAGCTTCCAAGTGTTCTGGGAGATCTCTGAGGAAACTTGTCCTGGTACCTTGGACTGGTTCAACGGTGGGTTTTGTGTTGGTAGGGACAGTTCCGGTGGGCATTGCAAAGGCTTTGGCGTTTTTGGACAGTCCCGGGAAGGCGGTGGGTATCGCTCAGAGAGTTTCTGGGGGCTTTTTTCTGGAAGTCGTGGTTCTGATGGGTATCACACTGAGGCTTGTAGTGCTGACGGGCATGGTTCTGTAGGTTCTGGTTCTGATGGGTCCAGTCTTGTGGGGACTGATTCTGGAATTTGGTCTTGCCGGGCTGTCCCGGTCATCATGAATTATCAGTCAGATTGTTTTGTTGGGAATTTCAGTTTTGAAAAGCGTCTGGTATCCGCTTTTAAGGGGGGGGGGGGGGGTAATGTTATGATCATGTCTGCAGCGTTTACTGCTGGCTGCAGTGGTATTGCAAACCAAGCAGTTCTAATGTCATTACATGCATTTGCTTGCATAGTTTGGTTTGCACTTAAACTAGTTGCTGATTCCATCTGCAGTCGCTCTGAAGTTAATGACAGTTTAATATGCTTTTGTGTAAACAAACATTGTCTGCTGCAATGAAGGGGCAATCCCTTTCCTGCAGGCTGCATATCATTGTCTGCCTTTTCCTGCTATCAGCCTGTGATTAACTACCATTCACTTGTGTGGGAATCTGCAGCTCTGCTCCCATTGGATGACCTCAGTATAAAGAACTGCTTCCTGCAATGCCTCATGGGCTACCATAGTCTCAGATTCTATCTGTTACTCTGCTCGTGCCCCACCTCGTTCCTGGTCCGTGTGGACTGCGCTGACTCCTGCGAAGGGGTCAGCGAGTCCTCCTAGTTCTGCTCTTGTTCTAGAAGTTGTTACTTGCTTGTCTTGTGTCATATGTTGGTTCATCGCCAATATATACGCATACTTGCGCATTTTGTTATTTTTCTTGTATTCGTGTTACGTTGATACATCAGTGTCGCTGATATATACGTACACGAACTGTTTATATCCTGTGTTCCGTTAGTCAGCGTTCCAGCACACTGAGCTAGTTATCCTGTTCCTGGTCCTGTTTGCGGATTGCGTTCATCTCTGCGAAGAGATAGCGAATCCTTCTGAGTCCTGTTCCCTGTATTGCTCCAGTTCTAGTCAGTGTTCCTGCTTATGTCATATATCGGTTCATTGCCGATATATACATATGTTAGTCAGACGTTACAAATAGTTTCATTGATAGCTGTAATTGTAATACGCTAGGAAATCATACTTATTGTATATTTATCTGTGTTACGTTCATCTATCTTGATCCTGCTATTTCCTGACTATCCTGTCCTGTCTTTGTGAGGCACGCCATTGCTGCAAACGCATTGGCTGCCTCATTCCAGTCTGTTTTATTGTGGACGCTTGCTGTCACTAAGTAGTGGCTAGTTAAGCAAGCGTTCATTCTGTCTATCTGTCCTGATCTCCTCAGTCCTGGTTTATGCGCTCAGCGCTACTTTGCGCTGAGACGTTATTACGAAAGTGTTGTTTGTGGCTGTTCGGATCTGCACCGGCTCTGTGCACCACAATCTCCTATTGGAGTCAGTCCTCTCCTCCACTAAACTGGGGATATCCTGATTCCTTGTGCTGGTGTGTGTACCTCCTTCACGTCAGCTTATGTGTTGCATACTGACTGTGGAGACTACACCTCCAAGCTTAAAGAGAGTCTGAAGCGAGAATAAATCTCGCTTCAGACCTCATAAATAGCAGGGGCATGTGTGCCCCTGCTAAAACGCCGCTATAGCGCGGCTTAACGGGGGTCCCTTCACCCCCAAATCCCCCTCGATACACCGGGGGAGCGCTTCCTGGTTGGGGCAGGGCTAACCGCCGCAGCCCTGCCCCACGCGCGTCTGTCAGCGCGTATCTCCGCCTCTCCCCCGCCCCTCTCAGTCTTCCTTCACTGAGAGGGGCGGGGGAGAGGCGGCGATGCGCCGCTGACAGACGCGACTGGAGGCAGGGCTGCAGCCGTTAGCCCTGCCTCCAGGAAGAGACAGCCAGCGACTTTTTCTACGACACACTTTTGCGGGGGGTGGGTTGGGGGTGAAGGGACCCCCGTTTAGCCGCGGGATAGCGGCGTTTTAGCAGGGGCACACGTGCCCCTGCTATTTATGAGCTCTGAAGCGAGATTTATTCTCGCTTCAGAGTCTCTTTAACAGGGCCCCTCCATAAAATGAGACAATATAATAACATTTCTTTTACTCACCTGCCACCGAGAAGCACCTGAGACTGCCGATTGTTGACTTGATTATCAGTCTTGTGACGAAACTTTAGAAACAGAAAAATGCTAATGTAAGATGGCTGTACCTACATACAGGTAACTAAAATAAATGAGGCGTACTGTATGCAAGTTTACTGCGAGTGCACCATAATATCACATGTGTTACATTCTAAAGTCATGACACATACAGTATACTCCTTTGTAATATAAGATTTTCAATCAACACAAAAAAAATGATATTCAGTTTTCACCATTAAAAATCTCAACTACAATATTGTTATGACTGTACACTGAATATACAAATTACATATAACGTGATATCTTATTTTTGGTATATCCAAATCATATCTGCAGAAATGTACAAAATTCTATAAAGTGCAAGAAAAATATTACAGTGTTGCACCCGATAACTAGCCCATTGCTAAAATTTAAATAATTACTTAACAGAACGATGATAGAATTAATATTTCGTAACAATTTCTTACCTAAAATATTTATTGCTAGATAAATTAATTTCGATAAATCCTATGGTGCCATCCAGTGGCAACTTGCAGTAATATTTATTGTGCAGATGATAAGCTTCTCTAGATTTTGAGTAATTCGATCTCCATATACACAAAATATACTAATATTTGCGTATGTTTTCATATACTACAGAATGGCTTTACAAAATTGCAGGTACACTGTACCATCAGTAATGCTAGGCCACACTACAGTGCATACGGAGATTTCATAGTCAAATACCGACTTTAGCCTGTTATAGTTACAGTCTTCTATTACCACTGCTTCCTATCACACAAAATGTAAATGCAGATTAACAGAAACACCTGTAGATTTCTGGCAACAGTTAAATAAACAAATATGAGAAAAGAAACAAATCACAACAATAAAATACAAAAAAATTATATGTGTTGATAGCGTTAAAGCAAAATAAATTCCATTAATATTAAGGGTGAGGTTTAAAGGTAGGTGTCAGGGAGGGACTTAAAGGGATACTGTAGGGGGGTCAGGGGAAAATGAGTTGAAGTTACCCGGGGCTTCTAATGGTTCCCCAGTGACATCATGTGCCCGCGCAGCCACTCACCAATGCTCCGGCCCCGCCCCTGGTTCACTTCTGGAATTTCAGACTTTAAAGTATGAAAACCACTGCGCCTGCGTTGCCGTGTCCTCACTCCCACTGATGGCACCAGGAGCGTACTGCGCAGGCCCAGTATGGTCTGTGCCTGCACCGTGCACTCCTGGTGACATCAGGGGAAGCGAGGACATGGCACCGCAGGCGCAGTGGTTTTCAGACTTTAAAGTCTGAAATTCCAGAAGTGAACCGGAGACGGGGCCGGAGCATCGGTGAGTGGCTGCACGGGCACAGGATGCCTGCGGGGGACCATTAGAAGCCCCGGGTAACTTCAACCCATTTTCCCCCGACCCCCTACAGTATCCCTTTAAGGTTAGACATTACGTTGAGGGTATTCATCAACTGGAATGTTAGTTTTAGGACTGGGAACATGGAATGCCAAACTAGCCAGGCTGAATTCAAATGTACCCTGGTTGGAGGGGGTTAGTGGTAGACATTAGGTCAGTTTAGGGCCAGGTTAGTGTTATCAATAAGATAATAATATTGGGTTAGGGTCCATGATAGATTAGGACACAGTGTAGCTTTGGCACAGATAACAAAGGTTCCAATTAGGAATTTTAGGGGAGGTGTTGGGCACAAAGATAACATAACAAGTATTTAAGGATTGCAGTCGGTGATGGGGTTAGAATTAGTGTTGGGCAACAGTGGGGTTAGACTATGGTTGAGGTTGGGGTTAGGCTAGTTGGTAGGGTACAACCCTAGGAGACGTTACCTGGAGTAAGAAAAAGAAGCACGATATTGGGTGTAGCACACTTAACTGTGATATTTTCCACCTAGTTAATCAGCATGCCTGAAAATATATACTTTACATGTCCTATTTTTTGGGGGAAGGATATCTATTTATACCACATAATCTTTAGCAGATAGTGAGGTCAGTTAGTAAAGTAATGGTCCCTTCAAAACTCGTTTGACATAGATCCAAAGTGTTAATGTTGGCAGACACTTTATTTTTTATTTTTTTTATAGTAAATAAAGGGCATTTTGCATAGCTTGGGTGATACATTACCTTAGTTTGGTTCCTGTCTTAGAAGAAATGAAATTACATAAGGCAAAGACAAAAATAGACTTGTGGAGTATGCTGTAAATAATCTATAAGCCAAAATGCGACAAAAATGCTAACGTTAATACGTACATAGTCATCGGTGGCATCTTTAACAGCAGTGATGGTCAGTACAAGAACTAAAGGCACAATGGTAGTAAACCATGACAAAGAAGAAATTTCTGGGATTAGCTACAATGAAAAACACAAAATAATTACTATTCATTAACTGCAACATACTAAAACATTACAAAAGGTGCACATTAATCAAACAATTAAAAAAAAAGCCAGATAATACTATGGCAAAAATACTATCCATGTTATAAGAGCCCTAACTAACAAAATTGTTAACATCTAAAATAGAGTGGAACTACAGTCAAATTCTTTCCCTTGCTCCTACAGCTAAAAATGGCCACACACAATACAATAAAATGATCCAATGGGAATACACTAAAAACGATTGGCTGTAAAGAAAAATTGAAAGTTTTTTCTTCGATAAAAAAAGATCAGGAGTGTTGGATTTTTCTGATCAATTTTTATGAAAATTGAATGGTGTAGGGTAGACTGTCAATTTCTTGATGCAAAGAACCAAGCAATTTTTTCAGACTTTTCAATAATTTTTTTTTCACATTTGGTGAAAAGTTGGATATGTGTGTGGTACATTGGTCAGATTTTTAAAATGTTACAATCAGTCAGAAAAAGCCCAAAATTACTTACGGTAATTTCTTTTCCAGAAGTCGGAAGGACAGCAACCCTGAGACATGTCTCCCTCCACATTCACTGGACAGGAACTAGATTAAACAATTTGCATAATTAGGTAGGCAGGGCACACACATGTATATATATATCGTTATGTCCTTACCCCCTCAGTTAATAAAAAAGACTCCGCACATAATGATGCTTCCAATAACTTTTAATAAGAATAGCGGTGGGTAGTAAGGGTGCTGTCCTTCCGACTTCTGGAAAAGAAATTACCGTAAGTAATTTTGGGCTTTCCCAGAACGTCTCAGGACAGCAACCCTGAGATGAAAAACAAGAAATAATATTTAGGGAGGGATTACAGCCTGCAACACTTTTCTGCCGAACGTTAAGTCGGCACTAGACAATACATCTAGCCTATAATGTCTCACAAAGGTGTTCTGACTTGACCAGGTGGCTGCCTTGCAAATTTGCTCAACTGATGCTCCTGCCCTCTCTGCCCAGGAAGTTGATACTGCTCTGGTAGAATGAGCCCTGACCGCCGAAGTCAGCTGTTTGCCTTGTTGAGCATAAGATAGAGATATAGCCTGCTTGATCCATCTGGCTATGGTTGATTTTGAGGCCTGTTTACCCCTGAACTTTCCGGCAAATAATACTAATAATGCATTGGAAGTCCTCCAGGACTTAGTGCGCTGAAGATACTCCAGAACACATCTTCTAACATCTAGGCAATGTAACTTCTGTTCCTTCTGATTGGAAGGGTTATTACAAAAGGAAGGCAGAAAAAATTTCTTGAGATCTGTGGAATTTCGAAACAACCTTAGGTAGGAAGGAGGTATCTAGACGAAGTGTAATTCTGTCGTCACTTATAACACAATATGGTTCGAGAATTGACAATGCCTGCAATTCCCCCACTCTTCTGGCTGACGTTATTGCTAGAAGAAAAGCAGTTTTGATAGTTAAAAGTTTATCAGAACTATCCACTAATGGTTCAAAGGGTGGCTCACATAGCCCCTGTAGCACAGTGTTCAGATCCCAAGATGGCACTCTACTATGGATTGTAGGTCGAATCCTCCTGAGTGCTTTGAAGAATCTGATGATATCTTCTTCCTCTGCCAATTTTCTGTCAAGAAAGACTGTTAATGCTGAAACTTGTACCTTCAATGTACTACTACTTAGACCTTTCTGGAATCCATCTTGAAGAAATTCTAAAACTGAATTGGAATGACCAGTATCTCTAGAATTCGCCTCACACCAATTGTTGTATACCCTCCAGGCTTTAGAGTATATTTGGCGCGTCACCTTCTTCCTGCTTTGTAACAGTGTTTCCGATAACCTATTAGAAAATCCCTTACTTTTCAGTATTCGCCATTCAGGCTCCATGCTGAAAGATGAAGAAGGCTCAGATTGGGATGCACCGCTGGTCCCTGAGTTAACAGGTCCTCTTGATCTGGAAGGATCAGATGATCCGTAGCTAATCGTTGTAGCAGAGCAAACCACGGTCTTTTTGGCCAAAACGGGACAATCAAGATTGCTTCCGCCTGGTCTCGATAGATTTTGTTCAGTACTCTGGAAATCAAATGTAGAGGCGGAAAAATGTACATTCTGTGATGGCTCCAGCTGATCGAGAAGGCATCTACTACCCATGGTTCGTCTTGGGGACAAAGAGAGCAAAACATCCGGCATTTCGCATTGCTCTTTCTGGCGAATAAGTCCACTTGAGGAACAATCCAGTGTTCTGTCAACTGATGAAACACCCGGTCGTTGAGACTCCATTCGTCCTGGGACAGACTGCATCTGCTCAGGTAATCTGCTAGGCAATTTAGTGTCCCCTTCAGGTGAACCGCTTTTATAGACTTGAGACTGCGCTCTGCCCAATGCAGAATCCTTGATGCCTGCTGTTGCAGTGACTTGCTTCTTGTGCCTCCCTGGTGATTTATGTATGCCACCACTGTACTGTTGTCTGTACGTATCGTCACGTGGGTTTTCCATATCTGTATCTTGAATGCTAGTATGGCTTCCCAGACTGCTTGCAGCTCTCTGCTGTTCGAAGACCTGTTGCTGATCCGGCTTGACCATTGTCCCTGAGCTGTCAGAGAGTCCAGATGCGCTCCCCATCCCCAAGAGCTCGCATCCGTTGTTATGATGTACTGGGTTGGAAACTCCCAAAGATTCCCTGTTGACAGATGTTGTGGCTCCGTCCACCACAGTAGTGACTGCTTGACACTCCAAGGAATCATCACTCTCTTGTCCAGGGAGGAGAGATGCTTGTCCCACTTTGATAGGATCCAACTCTGGAGACTTCTGGAGTGGAGTTGACCCCACTGTATTGCAGGGAAAGATGAGGTTATTGTGCCCAATAAGGCCATCGCTTTCCTCAAGGATATTGTTTTCAGACTCTGAAAAGAGAAAACAGACTTTAACAACAAGGAAGATTTTTTGTCAGGTAGAAAAAGTCTCTTATTTGTAGTACATATCTCAAACCCCAAAAATTCCATCTTTTGGAGAGGCTGAAAGGACGATTTTTCCCAATTAATTAACCACCCCAATGTCTGAAGGAAGTCTATGGTGGACTGAGTCTGGGATCCCACTAACTCAACAGAAGGTCCCCAGATAAGTAAATCATCCAGGTAAGATATTACTTGAACAGACTGAAGCCTAAGCCCTGCCAAGACTTCTGCCATGATTTTTGTGAATAGCCATGGAGCCGATGATAACCCAAAGGGAAGGGCGACAAACTGAAAGTGTCTTACCTCTCCTTCTAACACCACCGCAAATCTCAGGAACTGTTGTGATTCCAGATGAATCGGCACATGCAAATACGCATCTTTTAGATCCAATGATGTCAGATAGGAGCTGTCTTGTAGTAGGTTCAATACTGAGCGGATGTTGTCCATCCGAAACTTTCTGTATCTTACTGCGGTGTTTAGCCTTTTTAGGTTTAAGATGAACCTGTAACTCCCTTGAGGTTTCTTTATTAGAAAGACTGGGGAGTAAAACCCCAGTGTTTCTTGACATTTTGGGACTCTCCGTATAACCCTTTTTTCCAATAGTAAGCTTACTTCTGACTGGAGGGCCTGGGCCTGAACTGGAGCTCTTGGGGAAGGGGTCACCCAGAATTGAGATGGTGGTGGGGCTATAAACTCTATCTTGTACCCCTGGAGAATAATGTTCAGTAACCACTTGTTTTCGAACTTTAACTGCCACTGTTCGAAAAAATGAGCTAGTCTGCCCCCCACTGGAATTCTGGCGTCATTGTTTTGTTGGTTGACCTGTAGAGGTATATGGAGTACTGGGTTTGGAACGCTGGGACTTGTTGGGAATCCATCTTCTTCTCTGGTTCCCCTTGTTTTCCTGTTCGCTTTTCCCTGAAACACGAAAGGAACGGTTAGGGCGGAAAATCTTTCTTTTATATGGGAAATTTTTCTTTTTATCAGCGGACCTCTCAAGTGTTTCTTCTAACTTGGTTCCAAATAACAAGCCCCCTTCACATGGAATACTACACAATTTTGATTTAGATGAGGTATCTCCCTGCCATGTTTTCACCCAGATTCCTCTTCTGGCAGAATTAACTAGGGCTGTGGTTCTTGCTGTGAGTCTGACTGAATCATCAGCTGCATCTGATAGATAGTTTGTTGCATGTAAAATTTTTGGGAAAAAATTCAAAAGTTCCTCCCTAGATACCCCTGAGGCTATCTGAGACTGGACTTCTACTAACCAAATTTTTAAAGATCTTGCTACCGCTGTAGATGCAATAGAGGGTTTGAAATTTAAAGATGCTGCTTCCCATGCCCTCCGCAAAATATTGTCCATTTCCTTATCGATAGGGTCTTTTAAACTACCAAAGTCTTCGAATTGAAGATCTGATCTCCTGGATACTTTAGAAAGAGATGGGTCTAGTTTGGGTGCAGTCCCCCAAAACCTTTGGTCTTCAGGGCTATAAGGATATCTTTTATTTAGTGATTTAGGCCAGAAAGCCCTCCTATCTGGATTATCCCACTCTTTCCTGATAATCCCCTTAAGACTACTATGCACTGGGATGAAAGTCACTTGGGGTTCTGACAATGTTTCATACATCTGATCTAATGGAGATAAAGTCTTTTGCTCTATAGTAATACCCATGGCTTCATGCATGGCTGCCAATAACTCCTTCATAAAGTCAGTGGAAAAAGCAAATTTCTGATTCTTTACAGTTTTTTCAGCAGATTTTTCAGTCTCTGAGGGTATCTCTTCCAGAGATGAAATATCCAATTCCCCTTCTGACATTTCTGAATCTTCAGAATCGTCATCTTTCCTTTTCCTTTTTAAAGTAGGGTCCCCTATAGGAACTGAACCTGAAGGACCTGGGATATCTGATACTGCCGGGGCTGCAGAGACTGCTGCAGGCACTGAAGGCATTTGTACATTAGATACTGCAACCTCTGGAACCTTGATAGTCTGCACAGCAGACGAAATTTCAGATCTAATCCATCCTTTTAACTCCTTTAACATAGTGGGGGTTTCTTCTCTAACCACCTTTTTAGTACAATCTTGGCATAATACTTTTGAAGAGGATGACATATAATTTCCACATATAGCACATTTTTTCCCCGATTTATGTGTTGCTTTAGAACCAGCATGTGGTGTAGTCTTGTCAGTTTTATCAGGTTTATCAGGCTTGTCAGGCTTATCAGCTTTGTCTTGTCTTGACCCAGATTTGGAATCTGATCTTTCCATTTTAGGCTGTAATAAAACAAATAAATACCAGCCATTAGCTCAGCCAAGCCTAATAACCCTCCTAAGGGATATGTAAACAATTACCACAATGTTACATACCAGAGAGGGTACGGAACTTGTCTCCACAGAGCCCTGGGAGGAAGATCCACCGGCAGCCTCCATAGTCAAACACAAAGTGAGACTAGGACATCAGCTTAATAGCTGATTTAAATAATTGCTTAATGCCCAACCCTTCTTGCATTATGCAAACGTTAATTCCTACCTGCTGTAGTAATCCCCTTAGCGTTCCTCCAGGCAATCCCCTGCAGCTGAGTGTGATGTGTCAGCAGACGCTGACTTCCATGCTGCAATGGCCGCTGGAACGCACGCCGGGTCAGGAACTTCCTGCTTCCGGCTTTCCGACTTCCGGTCACGTGAGGCGCCTGTCACGTGACCCTGGGGCGGGCAACTTCCGGATTCAGACGCCGCTTGTCCTCCGAACACAGCACAGGGGGAGAGGCCAGTGCGTGTAGCATGACCCCGCGCTGAGACAACTAGCCAGCGCCGACAAAGGGGATCACACCAGCCGCGGCTCCTGTGGACTCACATGGGTGGCCAGCCTTACCCCCTACATCTAGCATCCTGCTGGACAGGAAAACAACTGAGGGGGTAAGGACATAACGATATATATATACATGTGTGTGCCCTGCCTACCTAATTATGCAAATTGTTTAATCTAGTTCCTGTCCAGTGAATGTGGAGGGAGACATGTCTCAGGGTTGCTGTCCTGAGACGTTCTGGGAAATTGATTTCAATTCTTGAATTGAAAAGAGGTTTAAAATTGTATGGTGTCAGCGCATGCGGGTTCGCGATAGTGGAAACAGGCCCTCACACACTTTTAGACACTAAAAATCATACCGGTAGATAGATCTTCATCAGCCCTGCACATTACACACCTCCCATGGATCCAACTCGGGGTTACTGCTCTGAGCTGCGGATTTCCGTCCGAGCATGACTCGTGATTACCGCTAACAACACCTGAACTGAGAGGGATATTGTGGCTGCCAATTTTGTTTCTTTTAACACTGAACATTATCTGGCTGTCCTGCTGATCCTCTGCCTCTATGGGCTAGTTTTCACTACCCAGCGTGCACCTTGCAGGATGCACACCGGCACTTGAAGTGATGCAAGCACGCATCCAGATCACTTAGCTCTGTGCCATACATAGGAATTCGGATGCATGTTGCAGAAATCTGCAGCATGTCGTCCAGATTCGCAAAGGCATTTGATTTGGAATGCAAGTCATTGGCCACATAGGCAGCGCTCCCCCATGCATCTTGCCTGCAGGGAAATGCTGCAGATTCGGGACAAATTTGGCCTTAGTGGAAACGGGCCTTATGCTTTTAGCCGTAGACTCCGAACAAGCATGCAGATTATATTTTACTAAACTGAAGTCTGACTAGATTAGCCACAAGCTTGTTTTAGGTGTGTGATTCAGACCCTATTCCAGTCAAAGATCAGCAGGACTGCCAGGAAACTGGTATTGATTAAAAGGAAATAAAAATGGCAGCTTCCTTATCCCTCTTCAGGTATCCTTTTAAAAAGTGCATCTGAAATTGTAACGTTTGAGAGGCCTGAAAACAGCAGACAGTTTGAAAAACTGGTGCTAACAGACTGGACTGAACATTGTATTACTATTCTGTATTGATGCTTCAAAACTAGCTGGGCAGAATTGTGATTTTTCCACAGATGGCAATGCTTTGGGCCAAAGGCTGGTAAGACATCTTCAGTTCCTCGCAAAAGTGAGTCCATCCCTCACATTTTAAAAATATTTTATATCTTTTCATGTGACAATACTGAAGATATGACACTTTGATACAATGTAAAGTTGTCGGGGTACAGTTTGCTTAACAGCGTAAATTTACTGCCCCATAAAAAAGCTTTAGAAAAAAAAAACCCTAATACTTACCTACAGAGAGAGAAGCCTCCAAATACTAATGAGGCATCCCTCGCTTTCTTCCAGACCCCCGTTGACACTCGTGGACTCTCCAAAGAGTACCAACAAGGGCTTGTCAGTAAACTGATTAGGGCCATACTCCTCACAAAGCTTTTGTACCTGACCTTTGGCTTGGATACACAGGAGGGAAGGAAGGAAGGAGAGAAGGAGAAAGATAGAAAGAAAGAAAATAGGAGATAGGCTTTCCCAAGCTTTATAAACAGGTCTTTTTGTGTTACTTTGGATCTAGAGATGGGGAGAGGAGAAAATAGATGCTAGTATAAAGTACCGGTACTATAAACTTCTAAAAAGCTAGAAAGGTGGTATGTCCTGGACCTTGACAATAATGGCCCCTATTACATGGAGGTCATTGAGGCATAAGAAGCTATCACAAGAATGCAGTTCTACACAGGATTACAAGTGCTCAGATGTAACTCCCACCCTGGAGTTACCTAAATAAACCCCCCCCCCATCTAATGCCTAACCTTAACACACACACCCCACTCCCTCAAGGTGCTTAACCTGTATTACTTTTGGGCACCAAAATTACTGATACTAATAGACAATCATTTACGACCGGGTACTAAAATGAAATTCTATGTAGTAGCCTGTCGGCTACTACTCGCATTGACCAGCCAAATGACCGGCTAAGGGCCATATTGCCGAACATTGGCATCTTTGAAACACCTGCCAGTAATGACGCCCAAAAGACCTGATCCAGCTACAAGGGTTTACACACTGTACCGATCCAAAAAAGTCCCTGAAAATGAATTTCAGATGCACAAAATTAAATTATCATAAAGTAACACACACAAGAATAACATAACTGTAAAATAAAAACAAACTACAAATGCTAGAGGGTAGATGGACAGAGAGAGAGAAATGGATAAATGGAATAGAATAGAATAAAGTTGTATATGTGGGATTTAAACCCACCTTCACATAAAACTATGACATTAAAGAACATACCTGCAATATCAGGAGGAAAAGGAAATATGCATTGGCAACTCGCTGGAATTGTTCAAACAAGTTGATAGGCAGAAACGTGAGTATATTATATTTGGAAGTCTTGATGGCATTATTCTAGAAACAAAGGAAAAAACAGGTTGATTATAGTAAAAAAAAAGAAAGCTGCGCAAACCAAATTACATTTCTTTAAGTGGCCTAAAACTCAGCATTTCTTCTTTGCTCTAAAGGTTCACTTACAGCCTTATGCTGGGAATACACCATGAGTTTATTTGGCAGTTAGATGGCTCGATAGATCATTTCCGACAGGTCCACTCTCATTTCAATCATTTTATAAACGATTTTGTCATAGAAGCGAATGGAAATCAATCAGAAAAACAATCGAAAATTGATTGGAAAAACGATTGGAAAGTAAATCTGCCAAAAAAACCCGAAGCATTCAAACAGTTAAACACAACACTTTGTTTTGCAGTGGAAAGCTCCTTCAGCTTATGATCCGCATCTGAAGAGGTGATAACATCTTTTGTTTACATTTCTCGGTTGATACAATTAGTTCTGCCAAACCATGTGCAGAAATGGAATTGCTTGGAGCTCACAAGCAGACATATGAGAAATTATCACTAGATAGCTCTGGATTTCTATATTAAAATCTATTAATAAAATGCAATGGCAGCCATTTAGAGCAGATAAACTGTACTTTGGGAACTTGTAATTTGTAAACAGGCGATTTTACTTGTGCACAAAAGCAAATATGGTAACTGAATGGGTGATAAAAAGTAGGAAACCCCATTTTTATTGAATGTTAGGTGAGAGTTTTATTAAACTTTAACAAGATCTGTGTAAGGACAGCAGGGGGAGACAAAGCAGCACATTGAAAATCCACAGCGAGAAAATACTTCTCTATGTCAGTACAAGGGAAGTTTTGTTCTCTGTGTAAATACATCTCTCAAGATCACAGAGTAATGGATACCCTAAAGTGGCCAATCTTCACAACATAAAATGCTGAGATGAAACAGCCTGAACCCATTTCACTGCACTAAATCACATATATGAAATACATTACTTGAATGTTAAAGTTTTTTTCAGCAATCACATACAATTAATAAAATGATTTGGCTATCTAGCTGTTAATTTCACATGTTCACCCATAAAGCTTACATGTTTTACTGCAACAGTTTCATAATTTAATTTAAAACCATTATTTCTAGGTTTATAATCATTATTTGGAGAAGGTAGGTCTGGTGTGACTGAGAACTACCAAACCAAACGACCAGAAAAGGAGCTGGATAGAGAATAACGATGTCGGCCTTCATATTCCTCTCCCCACAGGCTTCATTAAAGAAAACCTTAAAGTGTACTCTAGGCAACATGTGACATAATGGGCTAAATGTGTATGTACAGTGTAAAATATATTAATAACCAGGCTGTTTTTCTTTTGCTGCCTGAAAGAGTTAATTTTCAGTCAAGAAAGTGTAAACCTCACTGATAGGCAAATTGCAGCCATAAAAGTTTTCCTGGCAAAATACAACTGTTGAGGGCAGGCGAGAGATAGAAAAAAGTAAATAGTCCATGTACTTTAACTCTGGGACATGTAATAGGCTGCCATTGAGCAGAAACAATAAAGCATTCTTTTTACTTTGTAATTGTTCAAATACAAAATAAAACCATAGGATATCTAAAAAGTAATTTTTAGGCATAGTAGGATAAATGCAATTGTTCATTACCTCAGTTTATTTTCACCTCAGGTTCACTTAAAGTGAAAATAAACTGATTAGATAAGCAATTGTATCTACAGTCCTAATTGGATTTTCCTGGAATCCCATAGTCTTATTTCGGTATTAAAAGTAAAGAAACTACCCTCTTGTTCAAACAAAAATGAATAGCGCTAACTACTCTCCCCTTATCAACTCAATTATATGACTGTAATAGATTGCGGAAAAGCCGCCGCGCGGACTGGCAGTGAGGCGGCTGGTTCCGCATTCAGCTCAGCGGTTTACACGCGGCGGCGTGCGTCTGATGTCACTGGGCCTTCTAGTGCACACAGATTGAGGAATACGCGCGCGCTGAGAGGCGGAACCTTTATGACAAACGAAGAGGGATCAGCTGACCAGGTTGGTCAGCTGATCTCAGAGCGGGCGGCTATTGGTTGATCAGCGATGGGTGGCGCCGGGGAGCGCCGCTCTATATATAGTTATTGCTGGTCAGTCTCAAGTTGTCTGCCGTTGCGAACACTTACGTGAAAGCACTAAGACCATAGTCAGATCTCACAGTGTGTTCGAACCAGGAGGACCTGGGGATTCACACTGAGCCAGATTACTACTGTGTTACTATTGTGTTATACTTCAAACTAGTTCCAGGGTGTTGAGACCACGGACCTCACACCCAAGACTAGGGATGCTGTGTTACTATTGTGTTATACTTCAGACTAGTTCCAGGGTGTTGAGACCACGGACCTCACACCCAAGACTAGGGATACTGTGTTACTATTGTGTTATACTTCAGACTAGTTCCAGGGTGTTGAGACCACGGACCTCACACCAAAGACTAGGGATACTGTGTTACTATTGTGTTATACTTCAGACTAGTTCCAGGGTGTTGAGACCACGGACCTCACACCCAAGACTAGGCCTTGTTTGATATCTGTTATGACCTATTGCTTTCTGATTCGGTACCTACGCATATCTGATTACCTGTTGCCAACCCTGCCTGTCCCTGGTTACCGAATCAGCCTTCTGTCTCTGTACCTTATCTGCTCGTGTGTTGCCGACCTAGCCTGCCCGACCTTGCAAGCTATCACTCTCTATTGAGGGATTAGTTCTCAGTGCTGCTTGTGACGCCCACCTTCTAGGTGTCACTTAGCCACAGGGCCTTCCTGCTATTCAGCCTGGGGCTCCACCCCTTTGGAAGTTTCAGGCTGCTGGAAGGTCTTCACACTTCCCAGAGGGAGGTATTTCTCATATGGCCAAGGACCACCTGCTCCTCGGGTGGTCCTACTCAAAGTAATTACTGTTGCACCAAACACTCACACTATATAGGTGTCCAGAGGTTAGTCATACTCGGATTATTGGTGATTCTGCAGATCATCCATAATCGGGTATATATCTGTATTGCTGGTGATACTGCAGATCACCAATAATCAGATTCTCTCTGGGTGTTGACACCGATCGTTACAATGACAACCGGATAAAAACAACATATGGCTTTCAGAGAAGTTACAATAATAATAATTTAAAAAAAACAAAACACTTTTACAATACAGAATAGGGAGATATTATTTAAAACACAAAATGATTGTATAATAATAAAATGAGCAGTTACAGTTCATGTATGGAAATGTACAATGGCTGTTGTACATTTTCAAACGTGACGTGACGACTCATTTTAATATGCAATAATTTTGTGTTTTAAATTATGTATGCCTATTCTGAATAATAAAAGAGATGTTTTATTGTAATTGCAGTGATGCAAGAAAATTGAAAACTACAATTGATTTTAACTGTGATTAATATGTTGCTGTGAGAATGTATCTAAATTTGCTACTATATTCACATCATAGTTTGGGATTGGTAGATCTCACTCATGAATATGCAAATTGTAAGTCTTCCATCAGGTCCTCTTGAGACCTATAAAAGATGTGTGATGTGTAATGGACTGTCAGACTCTGCAATGATTTGAGAAAGAAGGGTCGAAACGCCTGTGTGTCATCATCATGCAGACATGTTTTTACTAATGTCTTTTTACTAAGAGCTATAAATAAAGAAACTTGAATACTGGATGGTGCGGACCTTTGAAGATTGCTGAAGTTTCCCTGTGACTCCAGGGGTGGTCCCTGCACAACAAATCCATTGGTGCAGCAACGTTGGTTAACTAAGTTTCATACAGACACAAGAGGACTGTTGTCCGGCAGGAATATGAACTGGATCCGTCAGGTGACAGAAGCAGAGTCTGTACAGATGCATAATTAGCCTACAGGCTAGTGATGCATTTTATTGCTATCAAGGGATAGGACGGCCACCAGCGTAGCACACGACGGAGAGGTCAGGGTAAATAGAACAATGCTTTCAGCTTTTTCTTGGTCAAGACAATCATCACCAGGCAGATTCCTCACCAATGCACTGAGGGAGATCGGGGTTGACTGTACACATGCTGGATTCTTGTTTGGCAAATGCTTCTGCACCAATGGCTGGAGATGTGCAGAGATCAATCTTGGAGTAACAAGTAATTGCAGTAACTCCACACGATCTGCACCATCAATGGTCCATCTTTATTTTCAATCCATTAAAACATGATAAAAGATTTTGTGTATCAGCAGTCTCTGGCCCTTAAAGAGAACCAGAGGCAAGTATTTTATATCTTAAAGCGGAATACAACCCTGCATTTCAACTTTGCTCTAAAACATTATTTACAGCATATTATATGCAAAAAGCATTTTTTTTTTACTAGACCAGCATTGGAAGGGTTAAACACAGAGGTTTTAAGTTCCGAGCAGAGGTTCAGATAGTTACATTCTATTTAGTTATATGTATATATTTAGAAATGTTACACACTCTTTGGCTGTCTTCCAACTCCTTCTCTGTGAGAGAGATGAGTCACAATAAACACTTAGATACATTTGTGTAAACAAAAAGTATCTAACTCAGCTTCGGATGCGTCTGCAAAAATCTCCAGGGACTTTAAAGCCCTGTGTAACCCTTCCAATGCTGGTCTAGTAAAAAAAAAAAAAAATGCTGGTTGCATATAATATACTGTAAATAATGTTTTAGAGCAAAGTTGAAATGCAGGGTTATATTCCGCTTTAATGGGGTTCTGTGGCCCTTTTTTAAAATGCAATTTAAATGAGTTGATATGTTCCTTTTATAAGTACTAATCTTTCTTTCCCTGTCTCATGTAGAAAGAGCTGTGCTGTCTCTCTCCTACTCCTTTCTAATTATTCATCTAGTTAGAGGAATATTGTGCTGCAGGAAGAGGCAGACAGTCTAGCATCTGTTCTTCCCTCCCCCTGCTGCATGTCATCTGATGAGTCATCCCTGACCTTTCTGCAAGCTCCAGACAGCAGGGGGAGGGAGATCTGCCTCTTGTGGCTTCAGCTCAGCTGTCACATCACATCACAAACCATACTAATAGGCTTATTGACCCTACAGGTTATCTGTGATATAACTGTTACATAGTTATTTTGGTTGAAAAAAGACATACGTCCATCGAGTTCAACCAGTATAAAGTACAACACCAGCCTGCTCCCTCACATATCCCTGTTGATCCAGAGGAAGGCGGAAAAAACCCTTACAAGGCATGGTCCAATTAGCCCCTAAAGGGAAAAATTCCTTCCCGACTCCAGATGGGAATCAGATAAAATCCCTGGATCAACATCATTAGGCATTACCTAGCAATTGTAGCCATGGATGTCTTTCAACGCAAGGAAAGCATCTAAGCCCCCTTTAAATGCAGGTATAGAGTTTGCCATAACGACTTCCTGTGGCAATGCATTCCACATCTTAATCACTCTAACTGTAAAGAACCCTTTCCTAAATAAATGGCTAAAACGTTTTTCCTCCATGCGCAGATCATGTCCTCTAGTCCTTTGAGAAGGCCTAGGGACAAAAAGCTCATCCGCCAAGGTATTATATTGCCCTCTGATGTATTTATACATGTTAATTAGATCCCCTCTAAGGCGTCTTTTCTCTAGACTAAATAAACCCAGTTTATCTAACCTTTCTCGATAACTGAGACCTTTCATCCCACGTATCAATTTTGTTGCTCGTCTCTGCACCTGCTCTAAAACTGCAATATCTTTTTTGTAATGTGGTGCCCAGAACTGAATTCCATATTCCAGATGTGGCCTTACTAGAGAGGCCACCAGCTCACCTCTCCTGCACAGCAGTACAGGGAGACTGTGTACTGACCTGGAAGCACTTTACATTGCAGCCATCTTGCCCAAAGGTTTAAAAATTATATTTTATTAATTTATTTATTGGTAGCAGGGAGTGGCGAAAATAGGTGAAATAATGGGGGAAACAGTAATATGTGTATTTGAATGTGCTGTAAATTCACCACAGATCTTCTTTAAGAGAACACAGAGGCATGTTCTGTCCATAATTACATGCCTCTGTGTCTCTATATTGCCGCCTCTAGTTTCCCCGGGGGTCTGCTGTGCCCCCATGTAAAAAGCGCTAGGCTAGCGACAATCTCCTTGTCGCTAGCCTTCTACTTACCTTCAGCCTGTAATAATTGTGCGCTCCCCCACCTCTGTCCCTGCCACTAGAGTTGGGCCGAACGGTTCGCCTGCGAACGGTTCCATGCGAACTTCAGTGGTTCGCGTTCGCGTCCCGCAGGCGAACCTTTGCGGAAGTTCGGTTCGCCCCATAATGCACATGGAGGGTCAACTTTGACCCTCTACATCACAGTCAGCAGGCCCAGTGTAGCCAATTAGGCTACACTAGCCCCTGGAGCCCCACCCCCCTTATATAAGGCAGGCAGCGGTGGCCATTACGGTCACTCGTGTGCTGCCTGCGTTAGTGAGAGTAGGGCGAGCTGCTGCAGACTGTCTCTCAGGGAAAGATTAGTTAGGCTTAACTTGTGCCTGTCTGGCTGCATACCTGTTCTGTGAACCCACCACTGCATACCTGTGCTGTGAACCCACCACTGCATACCTGTGCTGTGAACCCACCACTGCATACCTGTGCTGTGAACCCACCACTGCATACCTGTGCTGTGAACCCACCACTGCATACCTGTTCAGTGAACCCACCACTGCATACCTGTGCTGTGAACCCACCACTGCATACCTGTTCAGTGAACCTGCCACTGCATACCTGTTCTGTTCAGTGGACCCGCCACTGTATACCTGTTCATTGAACCCACCACTGCATACCTGTGCTGTGAACCCACCACTGCATACCTGTTCTGTGAACCCACCACTGCATACCTGTGCTGTGAACCCACCACTGCATACCTGTTCTGTGAACCCGCCACTGCATACCTGTTCTGTGAACCTGCCACTGCATACCTGTTCTGTTCAGTGGACCCGCCACTGTATACCTGTTCATTGAACCCACCACTGCATACCTGTGCTGTGAACCCACCACTGCATACCTGTTCTGTGAACCCACCACTGCATACCTGTGCTGTGAACCCACCACTGCATACCTGTTCAGTGAACCTGCCACTGCATACCTGTTCTGTTCAGTGGACCCACCACTGTATACCTGTTCATTGAACCCACCACTGCATACCTGTGCTGTGAACCCACCACTGCATACCTGTGCTGTGAACCCACCACTGCATACCTGTTCTGTGAACCCACCACTGCATACCTGTTCAGTGAACCCGCCACTGCATACCTGTTCTGTTCAGTGGACCCGCCACTGTATACCTGTTCAGTGAACCCGCCACTGCATACCTGTTGTGTTCAGTGAACCTGCCACTGCATACCTGTTCTGTGAACCCGCCACTGTATACCTGTTCTGTTTAGTGAACCCACCACTGCATACCTGTTCTGTTCAGTGGACCCGCCACTGTATACCTGTTCAGTGAACCCGCCACTGCATACCTGTTCTGTTCAGTGAACCCGCCACTGCATACCTGTTGTGTTCAGTGAACCCGCCACTGCATACCTGTTCTGTGAACCCGCCACTGTATACCTGTTCTGTTTAGTGAACCCGCCACTGCATACCTGTTCTGTTCAGTGGACCCGCCACTGTATACCTGTTCAGTGAACCCGCCACTGCATACCTGTTCTGTTCAGTGGACCCGCCACTGTATACCTGTTCTGTTTAGTGAACCCGCCACTGCATACCTGTTCTGTTCAGTGGACCCGCCACTGTATACCTGTTCAGTGAACCCGCCACTGCATACCTGTTCTGTTCAGTGGACCCGCCACTGTATACCTGTTCAGTGAACCCGCCACTGCATACCTGTTGTGTTCAGTGAACCTGCCACTGCATACCTGTTCTGTTTAGTGAACCCGCCACTGCATACCTGTTCTGTTCAGTGGACCCGCCACTGTATACCTGTTCAGTGAACCCGCCACTGCATACCTGTTGTGTTCAGTGAACCTGCCACTGCATACCTGTTCTGTGAACCCGCCACTGTATACCTGTTCTGTTCAGTGAACCCACCGCATCAGTGCGCATACCTGTGCAGTTAAGTGAACCCACCTACCTAGTTTGATATACCACTCCGTGCATACCCGATATGGACAAAACAGGTAGAGGAAGAGGTAGTGCCAGAGCCAGAGGAAGGCCACCCGGCAGGTCTGCGCGAGGTCGTGTAAATGTAATTTCGTGTGGACCTGGCCCACAGTACAGTGCTCGGAAGAAGGCACGTCCCATCACCTCCCAAGATTGTCAGGACGTGGTTGAGTATTTAGCGACACAGAACACCTCATCTTGCTCAGCCACCAGCGCTACTACTAGCACCACTTCCGCTGCATTTGACACTTCGCAAGAATTATTTAGTGGTGAAATCACTGATGCACAGCCATTGTTGTTACAGCCAGATGAATTTTCACCAGCTCATATGTCTGAGTTACGCGGCAACACTATGGATGTAACGTGTCAGGAGGATGAAGGACCTACTGATGGTGCTGTAACGATCGGTGAAGCACAGAGAGGATCTGATTACCAGTGATCTGCAGAATCGCTGGGAATACAGATGTATACCAGATTATACGTGATCTGCAGTATCACTGATAATCCGATATACTAGCTAACCTCTGTTCACCTGAGTAGAGTGTAGTGTTTGGGTGTAACAGTAACACTTTGAGGACTAGGCCTCAGTGCAGGCAAGGAGTACTGCACAGATTCCTTCCGCAGACCTGAGCTCTCCAAGACGGGAGGAGTCAGACTGACAGTAGGAAGGATGTCTGGAAGTGACCCTCAGGAGGAAGGGTCGCTAACAGAGCGAGGAACCGCCTCTAACAGTAAGGTCGGTTCTCGAGGTCGGACAAGCCAGGTCGTATACACACGGACAGATAAAGTACAAGATCAGTAGGCAAAGGCGGAATCAATAGTACAGGCAGGGTTCAGCAACGGGGTATCAGATATATCGGGGTACAAAATCAGGAGGCAGAAGCAGAGTCAAGGAACGAGCCGGGGTTCGGCAACAGAGTATCAGAAATAACGAGGTACAAGGTCAGAGTTCAGGAGGATAGTCAAGGCAGGCAAAAGTCATAACAGATAATCACAATCAAACTAGTACTTTAGCTATCAATAATCTAGCTAAGTGTAGGATTACAGCTCCAGCTGGTCCCGGCACACTTGCGGATCTGACTACGGATCTGGGTGCTCCCACATATGTGATCGCACGCCAGACAAAGAGCAAGTGAACAACCAGCAGTATATATACTCTAGGACCTTTCCAGGACCTCCCTAATTGCTGGTCCAATGAGAGCAGTGGAATTTGTCAGCTGACCCAGCTGGTCAGCCGACACCCTTCTAACTGCTATTTAAACTCTGCCTCTGTGCTCGCGCGCGTGTAAGTCTGAATCTTGGTGGACTAAGTCTGAATCTTGGTGGACTATCAGTCCCAGCCACACTAGAACTGTCTTGCAATGTATCCAGTTCCAATGCGGATTCCGCTGTTCCCAATGCGGATTCCGCCGCTCTGCCTATGCGGCATGCAGCGGTTTTTCCGCGTTGTGACGCCATGCTGGACGCGGAGACAGCCGCCTCACCTTGAGGGACGGCGGCTTTTCCGCGTTTCTTCACAGGTGCAAGTTTGGATTTGTCTGAGGCAAGCGAAGCTGGGCAGGATGACTACGATGATGACGGTAATAGGGATCCTCTGTATGTTCCCAATAGAGGAGATGAAGAGGGGGACAGTTCAGAGGGGGAGTCAGAGAGTAGTAGGAGGAGAGAAGTTGCTGAAAGAAGCTGGGGCAGCTCTTCGTCAGAAACAGCTGGTGGCAGAGTCCAGCACCATGTATCGCCACCTATGTACAGCCAGCCAACTTGCCCTTCAGCATCAGCTGCTGAGGTCCCCATAGTGCCCACATCCCAGGGTGGCTCAGCGGTGTGGACATTTTTTAATGTGTGTGCCTCAGATCGGACCAAAGCCATCTGTTCGCTCTGCCAACAAAAATTGAGCCGTGGAAAGGCCAACACTCACGTAGGGACAAGTGCCTTACGAAGGCACCTGGAGAAAAGGCACAAACAGCAATGGGATGGCCACCTTAGCAAAAGCAGCAGCAGCACACAAAAGCAAAGCCACCCTCCTTCTCCTCTTCCTCCTCCATCAGGTGCATTATCTGCTTCTGCCGCTTTCTCCCTTCCACCTTCACAGGCACCCTCCTCCACTCCGCCTCTGCCCTTGAGCGGTTCCTGCTCCTCTGCCCACAGCAGCAGTCAGGTGTCTGTGAAGGAAATGTTTGAGCGGAAGAAGCCAATTTCGGCCAGTCACCCCCTTGCCCGGCGTCTGACAGCTGGCGTGGCGGAACTGTTAGCTCGGCAGCTGTTACCATACCGGCTGGTGGACTCTGAGGCCTTCCGTAAATTTGTGGCCATCGGAACACCGCAGTGGAAGATGCCAGGCCGCACTTATTTTTCGAGAAAGGCCATACCCCAACTGCACCGTGAAGTTGAGAGGCAAGTGGTGTCATCTCTTGCGAAGAGCGTTGGGTCAAGGGTACACCTGACCACGGATGCCTGGTCTGCCAAGCACGGGCAGGGCCGCTACATTACCTACACAGCCCATTGGGTGAACCTGGTGGTGAACGATGGCAAGCAGGGCGCAGCGGACCAAATTGTGACACCTCCACGGCTTGCAGGCAGGTCTCCTGCCACCTCCTCTCCTCCTGCTACATGCTCTTCGCTGTCCTCCTCCTCCTTGGCTGAGTGGCAGTTCTCCTCTCCAGCTACACAGCCCCAGCTCCGCAGGGCCTATGCTGCATGCCAGGTAAGACGGTGTCACGCCATCTTAGACATGTCTTGTCTCAAAGCGGAGAGTCACACTGGAGCAGCTCTCCTGGCTGCTCTTAAGAAACAGGTGGATGAGTGGCTGACCCCGCAACACCTGGAGATAGGCAACGTGGTGTGCGACAACGGCAGCAATCTGCTTGCCGCTTTGCATATGGGGAAGCTGACACACATACCCTGCATGGCACATGTCATGAATCTAGTGTTTCAAAGATTTGTGGCAAAGTACCCTGGCTTAGCGAATGTCCTGAAGCAGGCCAGGAAGTTCTGTGGGCATTTGAGGCGGTCTTACACAGCCATGGCACGCTTTGCGGAAATTCAGCGCAAAAACAACATGCCGGTGAGACGCTTCATTTGCGATAGCCCGACTCGCTGGAACTCGACCCTGCTCATGTTCTCCCGCCTGCTAGAAGCGAAGAAAGCCGTGACCCACTACCTCTACAACTACAGTAGAATGAAACAGTCTGGGAAGATGGGGATGTTCTGGCCCGACAACTGGACACTGATGGAAAATGCATGCAGGCTCATGCGGCCGTTTGAGGAGGTGACCAACCTGGTGAGCCGCAGTGAGGGCACCATCAGCGACTTAATTCCCTACGCTTACTTCTTGGAGCGTGCTGTGCGTAGAGTGGCGGATGAAGCTGTGAATGAGCGTGACCAGGAACCGTTACGGCAGGAACAGGCATGGGACCAATTTTCATCAGACCCAGCTGTTTCCTCAACACCTGCGGCAGCACAGAGGGGGGAGGAGGAGGAAGAAGAGAAGTCGTGTGCAGAAGACGAGTCAGACTCAGAGGATGATGAGCAAGGTGTTTCTTTGGGGGAGGAGGAGGAGGAGGGGACAACGGCAGGAGAACAACCTCAGCAGGCATCGCAAGGGGCTTGTGCTGCTCAACCTTCCCGTGGTATTGTTCGCGGCTGGGGGGAGGAGGTTGACTTACCTGACGTCACTGAGGAAGAGCAAGAGGAGATGGAGGGTACTGGATCCGACTTTGTGCAGATGTCGTCTTTTATGCTGTCCTGCCTGTTGAGGGACCCCCGTATAAAAAACCTCAAGGGGAATGAGCTGTACTGGGTGGCCACACTACTAGACCCTCGGTACAGGCACAAAGTGGCGGACCTGTTACCAACTCACCGGAAGGTGGAAAGGATGCAGCACATGCAGAACCAGCTGTCAACTATGCTTTACAATGCCTTTAAGGATGTGACGGCACAACGCCAGCAAGGTACCACTGCCACTAATCCTCCTCCCGTGTCCACGCAGTCAAAGACAGGACACTCCAGCGATCTCATGGTGATGTCGGACATGCGGACGTTCTTTAGTCCAACGCCTCGCCGTAGCCCTTCCGGATCCACCCTCCACCAACGCCTGGAACGGCAGGTAGCCGACTACCTGGCCTTAAGTGTGGATGTAGACACTGCTGTGAACAGCGATGAGGAACCCTTGAACTACTGGGTGCGCAGGCTTGACCTGTGGCCAGAGCTGTCCCAATTTGCCATCCAACTTCTCTCCTGCCCTGCCGCAAGCGTCCTGTCAGAAAGGACCTTCAGCGCAGCTGGAGGCATTGTCACAGAGAAGAGAAGTCGCCTAAGTCACAAAAGTGTTAAGTACCTCACCTTTATCAAAATGAATGAGGCATGGATCCCGGAGGGCTGCTGCCCGCCCCAAGACTAAGTCAGTCCCCGCACACACAGCATCTCTGCCTGCACGCCGTGTGACTGGCTGCCTGGCCTGCCCCAAGAAGACTAAGTCGCTCCCAGTCCCTCCACACAGCATGTCTGCCTGCAGGCCGCTTGACTACCTTCTCCGCCACCACCAACAGGGTCCGGGACTCCAGGCGGATTGCTGAATTTTTTAGGCCGCTGCTAGCAGCGGCCGCTGTAATAATTTTTCTGGTGCGTGTACATGACTGCCTAATTTTTCTGGCTGCACTGCGGGCAGCTGCAACAACAAAAGAAAAGGCATGTACATGCGCCCATTCCCCTTCGTGATCATTACCTTGCCGTGGTGAAGGGGCTTGCGTATCACAATGAAGCAATGACCGGCGCCTAGATGAGTGTCTCGGGGGGCACACCCACGATAATAAGGTCGTTGCCTCATTGTGGTCAGACCAAATTTGATCAGCTGGACAGTCACTGTTCTGTCATTCAGCTACATCAGCCAGGCGACCATATGGGCTGTAAAGCCACCAAAACCTGCACTCTCGCCATGGTGCGCACCAGTCCAGCACGGCCGTCACTACACAAACAGCTGTTTGCAGTGCGTTACACGGTGAGTTTGGTGTGTCAGTGTGAAGCAGTACCTTAATTACACTACCTGATTGATGTATACACATGCAAGATGTTTGAAAGCACTTTAGGCCTGTCATTTAGCATTCAATGTGATTTCTGCCCTTAAAACGCTGCTTTGCGTCAAATCCAGATTTTTCCCCGGGACTTTTGGCATGTATCCCATTCCGCCATGCCCCCCTCCAGGTGTTAGACCCCTTGAAACATCTTTTCCATCACTTTTGTGGCCAGCATAATTATTTTTTTTTTCAAAGTTCGCATCCCCATTGAAGTCTATTGCGGTTCGCGAACTTTAACGCGAACCGAACCTTCCGCGGAAGTTCGCGAACCAGGTTCGCGTACCTAAAATCGGAGGTTCGGCCCAACTCTACCTGCCACTGCCTGCCTTATTGAACTTCCTCCAATCGGAAGCTAAGCCGTGACCTGGGAAGTACTTCCTGGGTCGCGGCTTAGCTTCCGATTGGAGGAAGCTCACGGAGGCGGGCAGTGGCGGGGACAGAGGCGGGGGAGTGCGCAATTATTGACAGGCTGCAGGTAAATAGAAGGCTAGCAATAAGGAGATTGTCGCTAGCCTGGCACTTTTTACAGGGGGGCACAGCAGAACAACAGGTTTCAAACAGGGCATAGATTTCAATCACTGCTGTCCAGAAGTGGTTAAATAACTTCACAGTTAGTTTGTGTACACAATGCTTGGAGGTGAATTTTCATAAATTTAGCAAGATAGGTTCAGCAATCTTCATTTACCCCACCCCAATTAAGCAGTACACAAATAATAATTCTAGAAACTGTAATGAAAAACTGATCTGCCACATGCTTACTTCTTTGCAAAGCAAGCTGCTGCACTTAATATTTGGTGTGACCACCCTTTACCATCAAAACAGCATCAGTTCTTCAAGGTACAATTGCATACACTTTCTCAAGGAACTTGGAAAGTAGGTCTTTCCAAATATCCTGGAGATTTTCTGTGAATGTAGGCCAATTCAAATTTTCTATGCAATCCTAGACATACCACATGATGATGTTGAAATAAGGGCTCTACATGGGTCACGCCATAATTTACAGGTCTCCTATTTTTCTTTAGGACCTGTTTCCACTAGCCGAGGTGAAAAGCAATTATTGCATCACACCACACCGCAAGCAAACTGCAACCAATACAAGTCAATGGAGTTGTTTCTATTGATGCAAATTTATGCTGCGATGCAATGCGACATGGAGGGAATTATGGATGCATGCTGCAGATTACCGCAGCACACACCCGAATCCACATTACCGCTAATGGGAAGCCGCATCCTAATATCCAGACGGCGACTGGAAGTGTACCCTGAAGATAGTTCTAGTTTATCTGCTGCATACAAATATGGGGCCAATTAGACACCTCCCTGATGGTACTGCATGGTGGTTAAGCATATCCCTGTACTTCTCAGCTGTGAGGACACATTAATACTGAACAAATCGTACACTCGATTTGTAGAAATGCAGCCCTTAACATGCAAGGAACCTCCAACACGTGTTTACTCTTACTATGGTGTATGACCTGTGATATGAAACGGTCTTCCATAACCTCACCTCAGTAGCAGTTTGGCTGTCCCTCACCCAGTTTTAAGCACCTTACACAGCTGTTTTACTGTGTTTCAACCTACATATAAAAATGAGAATCATTAGCAGTTATTTGGTATAACTGGTTTATCCTGCACCTAACTATAATCCTACAAAATCTCTAACTTTGAGCAAGTGTACCCATGAGAATTGATGCGGTTTCGAAGGCAAAGGGTAGTCATAACAAATATTGATTTGACAAAGATTTTTCTTTTGTTAGTTCATTTTGCATTTTTATAAACTATTAGAATGTTTGTGAAAGCATTCACACATTACAGCATTTTTGCCACTTGCATAAAAAGCGTTTTCACGGTATTGCAGAGCCGGATCATCCACAAGGCAAATCTAGGCAGTTACCTAGGGCCTGGAGAGAGTCTAGGGGCTTGGTGGATGCTAGCCTGCACCAAATCTTACTAAAAAAAGGCCGGTGACCATCAGCGGTGGGAAAAAACTGCTATCTTGTCTAAGGCCCCATTTCATGTTAATTTCTGCAGCACTGTACTTCATTTTAAAAGCCTATGCTTACGAAGTACCACAAATATAGATGAGATTATTCCAAGTAACTCTTGGACACAAACATTTATTAGTAGTACAATCTAATTCTGTAATTTATATATGAAACACCAAAGTGCACCAGTACAAAAACCTCTTTATGTCACCTCAGGAAACACTGCACAGATGGTCTGCTTCCAAGCTTCAGTATTAGCTATCTGCTTTCCTCCACAGACTGCTCCTCCATACACCACAACATTCACCTGTTTAACATAGTGATGATAATGCATTTCACTGGTTCAAATTCTACCACCTTCAAAACATGCCAGCCATGTTCAGCGATCTAGCGCACCACACAAGGCCTTGTGCTCACATTAACTCCATTTACCAGCTATATAAGCCACCTTCTTAGAACATTGGGGCACTCGTATGCTTTTAGAGCCAATCCACAACTTTTATTGCCCAGGGTTTCTGATTTTATGTTGCTGGGGCTGCACTTTTGCTAGTATGTTTTACAGAGGAATGTTGTGGCATACTGAGGAGGAGCAGTCTGTGGGGGAAAGGAGAGCCCAGCGCATTTTAACTACAATAATTCTGTAATTTATTTCCAATCTTTCCTCATTGCCTTCAGTGAACTAAAATACGTATTCCATTTTGCTTTTTGTGCGATTTCCTAACTGTTTTAAATAGACACTGACGCGAAAAAAATATATGATATAAAGATTTGTATGTGTAGTACAGCTAAGAAATAAAATATTAGGAGCAGAGACAGAAGTCTAATAGTGTTTCCAGTACAGAAAGAGTTAAGAAATTCCAGTTGTTATCTATGCAAAAGAGCCATTGAGCTCCACGACTTTCAAAGTCGCAGAGAGCTCTGTCTTCTGAAGCTTGTTATCTCAACTGTCAGTCACTGTATTGCTTTTTCTTCTGCACAGGACAAGTCAATAGTTCACTGGCCTGCTCTGTAACATCAATTAGAATGCTGAGTAGTGTGTAAACTGCAAATATTAGAGAATGGTGCAATGTTATAAAAAACACTATATAACTGAAAATAAAAATATGAGAATATTTTCTTTGCTACTCATGTTCTAGTAATTATCCGTACTACACATACAATTTTTTATATCATAATTTTTTTTCGTTTCAGTGTCTCTTTAAGAATTCCCTGAATCCCTCAGAAACCCCCACGGGACATGCGTACCTCAGACAACAGTTCGCATCTAGCTACGTTCTTAAAGCCGCTGAGAAAAATAAATCTTTAACGCCCCATTATCTTACATGTTTAAATGTGCCAGTGAAGAAAAACTGGCAGTATGTGAACCTGTATTATGGGGGAATCTGGTAATGATAAAACTTCAATTGCACATGTCAGACTACGGTAATTGTAACAACGCTGTAAAGGGAGCGAGCAGTTTACAGCCATGTCACGCAGCTGAGACCAAACACATGTCGGAGCGTATAACAGAGCAATGGAAAATTAGATGCTTCTCAGATATTCCGAGCATTGTGTCAGCCCAGGAGGGACCTGACAGCTGGAAAACAATCTGTTGACCGTGCAAATAAAACTCCACGCACATCAAAACTGAGCGCTCTAAGCTACCACCAAAAAACACTTTACAGCAAATTCTCCCTTCATCCACAACGTATAGCCTGAGTCCCCTATGGATGACTGAAAATATGTTTTAGGGCTCTTTCACACAGAGACGTTGCGTTAGAGGGGATGTTAAGGCCGCACAACGTTCCCCTAACGCAACGCATGGTGGTGCTAAACTAGGACGCTACATAGAGACGCGTTATGCGTCTCTTGGTGCGCCCTTTTCGTTCGATACTGGTAGAACGAAAACGGCGCATGCGTCAAGCCTGTGGAGACCACGTGATCGGAACACTCTGCATCACGTGGTCCCGCCAGCCAATCGCCCCACAAAGCGGCAACTCCAGGAAGTAAACACTGCACGTCACACAGTGCAGTGAATATTAATTAGCCATGCGGCTAGAGACAATAGCGGACTCTCCCCACCTCCTCTCCTGCACTGAGCATGTGCAAACAGTCTAACGCGGCTAAAACCGCGTATAACGCACAGCATGCTGCACTCTCTTGAACGTCCAGCGTTACACTGTAACGCAACGTGGGCACTGTGAAAAGCCCATTGATTTTTCATTACTGTGAGTTGGGCTGCGTTACAGGCTGCTCTAACGTGCGCCTGTAACGTCCCACTGTGGAAGCAGCCTTAAACTTCACCGTGTCCCCGCCATTCAGATTTTCAGCATGTGTATTATATATAATGTATGCATAAAAGCTTGTGCACTCAGAAGTTTGTATATTGCCTTTGATCAAGGTTTTTGAAGAATTTTGGACTGACATTAGATATATTGTTTTGATTCTGAATAGAACACATTGAGCAGTGCTTAAAAGTAAAACTATACTTTGAAAATTGTTACAAACGTTTATCAGTGCTCCATCACGCATCTTGTGCTCCATCGGGCTTCTTGCGTTTTCAAATGACTATAACTCAGTCGTTTCACTTCAATTTACAGCCAGTTATGTATTTCCAAAACTAACTGAAGGTAAAATTATACACAATCGTGTAATCTGGACAGACTAACTAGAAAATTCCCACCTTCCTGTATGATCAATTAGCTAAACAGAGTAAAGGCTCGTACACATGTATGAAGCATGTCACTCGGCAGGGATTGGGACGCCATCCCTCTGGTGACATTGCAGGCGTGAGGCTCTTCAGACATATCGCTAGCCTGTAAGGCAATGAAAGAGCGGCGTCACACTGCGGGAGGAGTGAGTGTGTAAGCCATGCCCTTAGCCAGAGCACATCCAAAGCAAGCACAGCCTTAGGCCAGCAGAGAACAGGAGTGGAAGTGGTGCAGAGCGGAGACCAGAAGAGAACAGCAGTGACCTATCTATGATACCAGCTTGCTGCTGTGGCAGTTTGGCTGTTCTCCACTCTTCTGTGCCTCCCCCCCTCCACACCTGACTTTCACCCAGTTGTTTGACTGACTGCCTCAAAACCCCCCTTCCCCAGTAGTAAGTTGCCATCTTCCAGCAGGGGTTCAGAAAGTGAAGAGGGGCAGAAAAAGGACATGTGCAAAGGGGTGGGGGGGTTGACACGACAGAACGGAGAAAAGGTGGGCTGTTACAATGGGCTGGTATAGCAGATAGGCCACTGCTGTTTCCTTCTGGTCCCCGCTCTGCATCCCCTTCAGAATAGGGGGTCTCAGGGATTTGGCTGACCGAAGCTGCCATTTCCTGGTCCGGCAGGCTAAAGCCCAAAAATGTAATTTACACACAGGTTTCCTTTTGTATTTGCTGCATCAGCGGGCCACTGAGGTACTTGATCCAAAAGCAATGTAGTGAGACACCTGTACACATGCTAATTTGTTGACTGAAGCCTTGCAGAATGAGTATCTGGGGACGAGTTTCCCAAGAGTGTGTACGTGCTTTAAGAAGACTGTATGCTCCACTATATACAGTGGTGTGAAAAACTATTTGCCCCCTTCCTGATTTCATATTCTTTTGCATGTTTTGTTACACTTAAATGTTTCTGCTCATCAAAAAACGTTAACTATTAGTCAAAGATAACATAATTGAACACAAAATGCAGTTTTAAATGATGGTTTTTATTATTTAGTGAGAAAAAAAACTCCAAATCTACATGGCCCTGTGTGAAAAAGTGATTGTACCCCTTGTTAAAAAAATAACTTAACTGTGGTTTATCACACCTGAGTTCAATTTCTATAGTCACCCCCAGGCCTGATTACTGCCACACCTGTTTCAATCAAGAAATCACTTAAATAGGAGCTATCTGACACAGAGAACAGTGTTCTCCCCAGAGCCTTTCAACTGGGCGGAGCGCCCACCTGACCCTGCCCTCCCGCCCGGCTGCCGTTTGTAGCAGAATTACTTCCTCTTGAATCATTATAGCAGCAGCGGCTGTGTCTGTGCAGCCAGCTCGCTGTCATTCAGGGACGTCATCTCCGGCTGCCCTCTTCCCCAGCTCCCTTCCTAGTGTAGAGGGGCGGGGAAAGCTGTTAAGTTACACACAGGACAGATAAACTTGCACCGCGGGACGCCTGGCTCTATTCATTCCGACCTGCAAGTCTCTTGTCATAACGGGGGAGGGGGGCTGTGCGCTGCTGTGATAAATGCCTTTTATATGCAGAGTTAGCTTCACACACACACTCGTACTGTCCTCACTAACTAGTGATTAAACAGATGTGGAGAGGAGAGCTGTAATGTCGCAGCAGATTTCTGCTGATAGATTATAAAAAGGTGGCATTACTGACCTTATTTCTAGAAAATAATAAAGCAGTTTAGCTGTAATTTTATCTAAACTTGGAAAATACTTGTGGTTATTGCAGTCTAAACTTCAGAGCACTTTATTCAGCAGCCTCCTGCTGATATTCATAGCAGAGTATCTTCATTACAGATGATTGGTCCTCTTAAAGTGTGTGTGTATATTGTGTGTATGGTGTGTGTATAGTGTGTGTGTTGGGTGTGTGTATAGTGTGTGCCTATATTCCGTGTGTGTGTGCGCATATATTTTGTGTGCGTGTATAGTGTGTGTGTGTTTTTATCCTTGGCCGCCCCCACCCATTCAGTACTACCTAGCGCACCCCCCCCCCCCCCCCAGTGTGATTCCACACCCAGTGTGACCCACCCGGCTACTTTTTCATGCCACCCGGCTGGAAAAATATTCTGGGGAGAACACTGGAGAAGTAGACCAAAAGCACCTCAAAAGCTAGACATCATGCCAAGATCCAAAGAAATTCAGGAACAAATGAGAACAAAAGTACTGTAATTGAGATCTATCAGTCTGGTAAAGGTTATAAAGCCATTTCTATAGCTTTGGGACTCCAGCGAACCACAGTGAGAGCCATTATCCACAAATGGCAAAAACATGGAACAGTGATGAACCTTCCCAGGAGTGGCCGGCCGACCAAAATTACCCCAAGAGCACAGAGAAAACTCATCCGAGAGGCCACAAAAGACCCCAGGACAACATCTAAAGAACTGCAGGCCTCACTTGCCTCAATTAAGGTCAGTGTTCACGACTCCACCATAAGAAAGAGACTGGGCAAAAACGGCCTGCATGGCAGATATCCAAGGCGCAAACCACTTTTAAGCAAAAAGAACATTAAGGCTCCTCTCAATTTTGCGAAAAAAAAATCTCAATGATTGCCAAGACTTTTGGGAAAATACCTTGTGGACCGACGAGACAAAAGTTGAACTTTTTGGAAGGTGCATGTCCTGTTACATCTGCCGTAGAAGTAACACAGCATTTCAGCAAAAGAACATCATACCAACAGTAAAATATGGTGGTGGTAGTGTGATGGTCTGGGGTTGTTTTGCTGCTTCAGGACCTGGAAGGCTTGTGATAGATGGAACCATGAATTCTACTGTCTACCAAAAAATCTTGAAGGAGAATGTCCGGCCATCTGTTCGTCAACTCAAGCTGAAGCGATCTTGGGTGCTGCAGCAGGACAATGACCCAAAACACACCAGCAAATCCACCTCTGAATGGCTGAAGAAAAACAAAATGAAGACTTTGGAGTGGCTTAGTCAAAGTCCTGACCTTTATCCTATTGAGATGTTGTGACATGACCTTAAAAAGGCGGTTCATGCTAGAAAACCCTCAAATAAAGCTGAATTACAACAATTCTGCAAAGACGAGTGAGCCAAAATTCCTCCAGAGCGCTGTAAGACTTGTTGCAAGTTATCGCAAACGCTTGATTGCAGTTATTGCTGCTAAGGGTGGCCCAACACTAGTTATTAGGTTCAGGGGGCAATTTCTTTTTCACACAGGGCCATGTAGGTTTTGAGGTTTTTTTTCTCACTAAATAATAAAAACCATCATTTAAAACTGCATTTTGTGTTCAATTATGTTATCTTTGACTAATAGTTAACGGTTTTTGATGAGCAGAAACATTTAAGTGTGACAAACATGCAAAATAATAAGAAATCAGGAAGGGGGCAAATAGTTTTTCACACCACTGTATTATGAAGGCTGGGCTAGGCTTATTTATCCTTTCTCACTATTGCTTATGTGCCGTTTCACTCTCCAAATCTCTACACTTGTTTCTTATTCACCTCAGAATATAGTTCAAGCTATTATAATCAAGTTCAAGCCGTTAAAGAGAACCTGAGGTGGGTTTGAAGAATATTATCTGCATACAGAGGCTGGATCTGCCTATACAGCCCAGCCTCTGTTGCTATCCCAAACCCCCCTAAGGTCCCCCTGCACTCTGCAATCCCTCCATAAATCACAGTCACGCTGCTGACAAGCAGCTTGTCAGAGCTGGCTGTGTTTATCTCTATAGTGTCAGTCTGCTGCTCTCCCCGCCTCCTGCAGAACTCCAGTCCCCGCCTGCATCCCTTCCCTCCCTGCTGATTGGAGGGAAGGGACGGGGGCAGGGACCGGAGCTATGCAGGAGGCGGAGGAGCAGCTGAGACTGACACTACAGATGTAAACACAGCCTCACAGCACGGCTGTGATTTATGAGGGATTGCAGAGTGCAGGGGGACCTTAGTGGGGTTTGGGATAGCAACAGAGGCTGGGCTGTATAGGCAGATCCAGCCTCTGTATGCAGATAACATTCTTTAAACACACCTCGGGTTCTCTTTAAGCTTCGCCTTTAAAGGGAACCTAAACTTAGAGGGATTTGGATGTTTCCTTTTAAACAATACCAGTTGCCTGGCAGACCTGCTGATCTCTATGACTGCAGTGGTGACTGAATCACAAACCTGAAACAAGCATGCAACGAATCCAGTCTGACTTCAGTCAGAGAACCTGATCTGCATGCTTGTTCAGGAGCTGTGGCTAAACATATTAGAGACACAGGATCAGCGGGAGAGTGAGGCAACTGGTATTATTTTAAAAGGAAAAATACATATCCTTCTCAGCTTAGGTTCCCTTTAAATAGCGCCATATTCCTGACTTCCTTTTCTTTAACTAGCCTACTCTCTGAAACTCCACCCAACATCCTGTTGGCCATGTCCCATATATAACACATTAACATAGGTTCTGAAATTCCAAGTCTTCAAAATTACCTGCTCATCTCCTTCTCTATCTCCATATGACATTTTTGAATAACCATAGTCCACAGTGCCAAATCTACCTGTTGCTTTGTTCCTTCACCCCTCATTGTATGCCAATTCAAGAGGGCTCCTTTTTCCTCCTGTGTTAGTTTATGATGATTATGTACAGTATTTCACAAAAGGGAGTACACATCTCACATTTTTGTAAATATTGTATCATTTTTATTGCACAACATTGAAGATCTGAAACTATGAGGTGTATGCAACAAACTGCGTTAAGCAGAATTACTTGCATAACATCTTACGCACGATGAGTAAAGTGTAATGCAATGCATGTGACGTATTGCATTCTGCAACAATTAAGAGAGGAAGTTCTGATTTAGGTCTGCTTTAAAAACATCATTAGATAGTGTCCTCAAAAATAACCTAATTAGGCCACAGGTTGCAGATACAACATAATTAGCAATAATGCCCCCCCTAGATAGCATAATTAGGCAGCATGTACCCCAAAAAGCATAATTAGGCAGACTATACTCCAAATGTTATTAGGCAGCATGCCCCCCTTCCCCCAACATACTAAGTCAGCATGTACTCAAACATTTTAATTAGGTTGTTTGTACTCCCCCTATAAATACCATAATTAGGCACTAGATAAACTTGTGATATACCATCCCAACATTACCAAGAGCTAGCCACTGTAGCATTTATGATTCCAGTGCATTAATTAACATTTTGTTTCTGCAGTATAACAATAAGACTGTAGCATACCTCTTACTAAAAACTATTTAGAGATCATAAAACTCCTGTATGCCTAACAAAAACCTTTTTGAGATGAAAAGTTCAGAAGTTCAATCTTTTTCTATATGGGAGATACTTAACCTTTAAAACCACAATATGACTATAGGATTCTTATAGGAGTCCTATTTAGGAATATAACTATACATAATGGTTTAGCCCATCAGTTTATTTTCACTTCAGTGTTTCTTAACAGTACATTCTGTGTACTTTGCAAGCAATTAATTCACCTTTCTGCATGTAATGTGCACCTTCCTGTCATTCTATTTAAATCGCCTGCAGTTAGTAACACAGTGACTTCTAATTGTAACTTGAGATGGATGTTGATCTTGACATTAATGAGGTTCAGCAACCTCCAAGGTATGGATTATCCTACAAAGGACAATCCTTGATATTTAACAGATCGTGACAGTGCTACACTAAACTCTGACTACCAGCATGAACATTTCACAGGTCAAAATGAGTAATGATCCATAGGCTCAATTGCATAGAAAGAAGGCAGAGTGGCTGTTAATGAGATTCCAAAGCTCAGGAAAACTAGATGTATTTTAATAGAAACACTTAATCTGTGATATTAGAAAAAAAAAAGTAAACTTGAACAGTTCACAAGTCTCAGCAGCTTCTTGAGTAAACACCAAATCATAAAGCTGTCTCTCGACTCCTTGACAGTTGGCATTCAACTGGTTTAAAGGACACCTGCAGTGATAGGTATATGGAGGCCGCCATATTTGTTTCCTTTTAAACAAAACCAGTTGCCTGGCTGTCCTGTTGATCTTTCTTGCATCAGTAGTATCTGGATCCCACACCTGAAACTAATCCAGTCAGGCTTCAGTCAGAGCAGCTGATCTGCATGCTTGTTCAGGTTGACCGCTAAAAAGTATTAGCGACAGAGGATCAGCAGGACAGCCAGGCAATTTGCATTGTTTTGTTTATTTTTAACCTCCCTGGCGGTATGGACAAGCTGAGTTCATCCAGCAAAAACTTGCAAAAAACGTTAATGACGAGATGAGCTCGTCCATGCCGACAGTGAGATTTCCTGTTTCTCTGCCCCGCCGGCTGCATTTTTTTCTTATCAGAGGGATTCCCCAGGATGGCTGAATGCCTGACTGCACACTGTGGGTAGCGATCTGTGCTACCCACAGCGTGCAGAACAAGCATCCAGCCACCCTAGGGAATCCCTGGGCAGCCAGCGGGCAGAGAATGTGCGGGGGATCCCCCTTGTATGTGGAGGCTGTGCTGGCGGGGGATCCCCCTCTGTGCGGGCCTGGGGAACCCCTTTATATGGTGGCTGTTGCGGGCGGGGGATCCCCCTCTGTGCGGGCGGGGGGATCCCCCTTCTATTGTGGCTGTTGCGGGCGGGGGATCCCCCTCTGTGCGGGTGGGGGGATCCCCTTCTATTGTGGCTGTTGCGGGCGGGGGATCCCCCTCTGTGCGGGTGGGGGGATCCCCCTTCTATTGTGGCTGTTGCGGGCGGCCTATCCCCCTCCTCCCCCTCCCTCCCGATCTCCCCCCTCCCGATCTCCTCCCCCCCCTCTCTAAGCCCATTGAGTAAATAGATGTACTCACCCGAGGGCTTTCTCCAGCGATGGCAGCAGCACTTCCTCCTCCATCTCCGAAGTCTCATTCTCTGTACAGTTACATTACGAGGCTTGGTGACGTCACCAAGCCTCGTAATGTAACTGTACAGAGAACGAGACTTCGGAGATGGAGGAGGAAGTGCTGCTGCCGTCGCTGGAGAAAGCCCTCAGGTGAGTAAATCTATTTACTCAATGGGCTTAGAGAGGGGGGGGGGAGGAGATCGGGAGGGGGGAGATCGGGAGGGAGGGGGAGGAGGGGGATAGGCCGCCCGCAACAGCCACAATAGAAGGGGGATCCCCCCACCCGCACAGAGGGGGATCCCCCGCCCGCAACAGCCACAATAGAAGGGGGATCCCCCCCACCCGCACAGAGGGGGATCCCCCGCCCGCAACAGCCACAATAGAAGGGGGATCCCCCCACCCGCACAGAGGGGGATCCCCCACCCGCAACAGCCACAATAGAAGGGGGATCCCCCCGCCAGCACAGCCTCCACATACAAGGGGGATCCCCCGCACATTCTCTGCCCCGCTGGCTGCCCAGGGATTCCCTAGGGTGGCTGGATGCTTGTTCTGCACACTGTGGGTAGCACAGATCGCTACCCACAGTGTGCTGGGGGGGGGGGAGGATCGGGAGGGGGACATCTGGCTAAACACCTGGCTCACTATATACCTGGCTAAACATCTGGCTCACTATATACCTGGCTAAACATCTGGCTCACTATATACCTGGCTAACTATACCTGGCTGCACATCTGGCTAACTATACATCTGGCTAACTATACCTGGCTGCACATCTTCTACCTATACATCTGGGTCTTATACTCACCATTGGCATGCTGATCCCTCGTCGCGTACCTCTGATAGCTTCCCCAGTGTCTTCTTCCATGTCCCTTGGCAGATTTTGCTTCTCCCTCGGCGATCACATGTCCCCCGTTGATCGGCGTTGATGACACCAGGGTCACACAGAGTCATCAACATCTTGCAGAAAATACTTTTTTTTTTAAATTGAATTCAATACAATAATCTGTATTGAATTTAATATAAAAAAAAAATTGGTTGCAAAAAAAAAAATGGTTGCAAATTATTGGAAATTAATTGAAACACTTTTTGCACGGAAATCCTGGGGAAACTGAACGCCAGGGTGGTTAAACAAGAACCTTTTATTGAACTTCCAATAGCATGGGAAAAAATACTTACAGCAGATCAAATAGCACTATACAAAATCATGGTAAACTGTAAAAATTTTAAAAAAGAGCAATAGAACACAGTTAATCACACAAGAAGGGGTGCATACATTAGCCCCAAAGGCCACACACATTGTAGCTAGGTAGGTTGTGTGTGTAACAACAAACCAGCTAGAAATCGAGCATTAAATAATAAGCATTGCACTCCCTGGTTGATCATTGGAGCTACAAAGATTTACCTACCAGTAAGCCCACGTTATTCAATGTCCATTATCTATCCATCCATCCATCCCATTTAAGGTGGAACTTTTTAGCCGTGTTTCTATGCATAAAGGACAACCTGTGGTAAACCAAGGTGGAGTCAATCCTCTTGCACCAAGAGGATAATGTAAGGAAAGTGGATGATAACCACCTCAGTGACACTTCGTGTCTCGTTGAAAACAGGATCTGTGCCATGAAAGTTCTAGTGCTTGAGTGCAATCCATCATTGGATATAATTTCCAGCAGACACATAGCAGGAATTAGGGTAGTGGGGCCCTCCATACTAACATGCAGAAAAGTAACTCCCTATTTGTTCCCAGAATGTTTAAAGCACAGGACAATTCTACAGCCGGTACCTGAAAGATAGCATAGGGTGTTGGAATTTAAGATAGTCGGTGGTAGCTGTAGGGTTATATTTGATGAAGTGGGCTGAGGTCAGATAAGCCTGATAAAGGATAAATAACTGCAATTTGTACTGTAATTTCAGTACTAGAAGAAAGAAGTACATAATGCAGAAAAATATGTACCGGTAAACCTGTATTTCAAAATTAAAATATCTTCACCATATATTGCAGCAGCAACAAAATGTAAGTTTTATAATAAACCAGTAACCCCCCCCCCCCACCCACCCCCCCCCCCCCCGATTCTTTTCAATTGTTGCAATATGCAGTTTCCGTTTTTTTGCTTTTGTTTTTTTGCACAACACTTGAAAAGCAATTTTAAAACAGGCCTACCCTTTGGTATTGGAGCAAAATCCGCAATTGCAATTTCATGAATTGCAATGACTTCTGTGGGTTGGCCTCTATTGACTTCCATTAGCCTAGCTCTTCTGAAATCACTGGTGATAGCAAAGCAACGCTCATACTTGCTCTACTTACATAACATATATGTTAGCACTGTCCACATTTTGATTTCAGTGAGTTTTATATAGTGAATAAAGAGAATTCTGTTTCTGTCAGTTTCCATCTTAGAATTCCTGTGTCTGAAGCCAATCCTGATGTAATTTCCTCCCTTACTCTGTTTCCTCTCCTCTGCCTGATTGTGTATGTATGTATGTATGTATGTATGTATGTATGTATGTATGTATGTATGTATGTATGTATGTATGCCCCCTCCCTCTCAGTCTTCAGCCACTCCCACACAACTCTGCAGCGGTGTGTGCATCCTCACAAATCATTGGGTGACTTTGCAGACCTGGTTTATCTGTATGGATCGGATTTCAGCTGAGTCACTTTCTCAGCTTCTCAGCACAAGAAATATTGGCCAATCAGAGAGGAACAGAACTGCGGGAGGGGAAACCAGGAGTGAAAGAAACTTCAGCCAATCAGGCTGCTTTAGTTATGTATGAGGAGAACAGGGGAGAAAAAAAAAAAAAAAACAACCAGCATGCACTGCAACTTCTCTTTTGCGGCAGATGTACCAAGTAAGAGCCAGGGGACCTGGTAAATGGTATTCTATTGAGAAGAAAAATAACCACTACACCACTGAGGGGTTTTACCCCTTGAACACCAGAGCAATTTTCACCTTTCAGTGCTCATTTCATTTATTCGTCTATAACTTTATTATTACTTATCGCAATGAAATGAACTATATCTTGTTTTTTTCGCCACCAATTAGGCTTTCTTGAGGTGGGACATTATGCCAAGAATTATTTTATTCTAAATGTGTTTCAATGGGAAAATAGGAAAAAATGTGGGGAAAAAATTATTATTTTTCAGTTTTCGGCCAATATAGTTTTTAAATAATGCATGCTACTGTAATTAAAACCCATGAAATGTATTTGCCCATTTGTCCCTATTATAAAACCGTTTAAATGATGTCCCTATCACAATGTTTGGCGTCAATATTTTATTTGGAAATAAAGGTGCATTTTTTTCAGTTTTGCATCCATCCCTAATTACAAGCCCGTAGTTTATAAAGTAACAGTGTTATACCCTCTTGACATAAATATAAAAAAAAAGTTCAGTCCCTAAGGTAACTATTTATGTTTTTTTTTTTTTTGTATTTTTATTTTTTGTTAATTACAAAAAAAAAAAAATTGGGGAGTGTGGGAGGTAATGAGTTAATTTATTGTGTAAAACGAATGTATTTGTATATGTAAAATGCTTTAGGGTGTAGTTTTACTATTTGGCCACAAGATGGCGACAGTGAGTTTGTGTTCATGCGACCTGTAAGCGTCCGGAAGGACGCTTACAGGAAGCAGTATGAGGCTGGGAAAATCACAATGATCGCGCTGTTTCTCATAGAAGCAGCAGATCATTGCGGGGCTTAGAACAACGAACGGGAATGGATTTTCCCGTTCATTGATCTCCGGGGCGAGCAGGCGGCGGCGTGCAGGAGCGGCGGAAGCACGCGCACGAGGGGCGGGAGCGCGGACAGCGGCGGTAGCGCGGGGGGTACGGTTTTATAAGGGTGGAAAAAGGGACGGGGAAATCCGTACCGCGGGGGGTAAAGTGGTTAAGAGAGATTTTTAACTTTTGGATTGCCTGGTTAGCATCCTTATTATTTGTTTACCATATAAAAATAGAGAATTGATTTTTGATTTTATGCCTAACAGTAACTCTTTAAATAAAATTTACCTGCATGCATTAGCCCCAGAAATGTACCGTATGTATTTTATGCTGGTGTCTGTGTATTATACCCAGTGAACAAGACAGCCACAACTGTTTTACTGGGTAATGGATAGTTTTTAAGTCATATTTTAGCCTCTACAGGAAACAGCTGATTTTACCCATCAACTCGCCAAATGCCAATTCAGTAAACCTATTACTGTACTGAAAAGTAACATTACTGACTAGTGAGGTACCGTAAATAGAAAAGTCAAGAAATTGCAATTCACAAAGATTAAAGCATTGGGTAATTGAAGTAAAAGTGTTGGTGTAACGATTGGGGAATTATTTCCGTGGTCAGCGCACAAGATGCGCGCTGACACTGCGGAAATCCTCCACAAGCGTATAAAATACAGAACCCAGCTATGGTGCTATGCACCCGTAGAGGGAAATTCCCACCGGCAGATGGAGCTGTGGAGTGCAGAGGAATAAGCCCTCTGCACTGCCACAGATGCCAGATGGGAATTGTACGCTGTGAAACAATATAGGGCAAAATAGCCCTTGGAGAGAGAGAGAGAGAGAGAGAGAGAGAGAGAGAGAGAGAGAGAGAGAGAGAGAGAGAGCACAGAGACAGAATGAATGTCCATCAATCAAGTCGCCACCCGGCGACGGTGAAAACACAACAATGAAAACCAAGTGGGAACACAATCGCAAGAAAGGCGATTGCTAATAGCGACACCAGACTGAGTAATACAGAGCAAAGGAACAGAATAAAGACACAACTGATAACAAACGGTAATCCAACACACAGGAGCAGACAGGACTAACTACACGCGGTCACCACACGTTAGGCGCAATAGCGACAAAGCGCGTGCGCGGCACGGTCGCCACACGAGAAGCGCAATAGCGACAAAGCGTACCAACCCTGACTAACCAAAAAACACGAAAACAAAAGAGAACGTTCCAGACAGACAGACATATGGAGCAACCAGTAGCAACTTCTGCTCTGGCTACACTCCCAAGGCAGAATACAGAAGGAACCACCGCCTCTACCGCTAGGGCGAATGCGATCCTAACAGACAGAACGATTTCCTGTCGACCGCCGTTGGCGACAAGACAATCGCAACAGATAGACAATACAAACAATACAGGTAACAAACAACCTGACTATGCTAACAGGAATGCTAGGGCACTCCCAATAAACTACTCTAAGATAACAATATTAGCAAACAGTAAGCAAAGGGCTGAGACTCCAGGTGAGTTAGCAGGAACAAACCATCATGACCAGCAAGGAATTCTGGGAGGAAATGGTATTTATACTGCAAGCCATCAGAGGAAGCAGCTAAGCAATTTGCATGACAAGTGGATGCACATTCCTCACCAGAACAGCAACTCTGCAGCTTGCAGAGTGGAGATAGGTCTCTTTTCCAGGGACCTGCAGCACTCAGACCTAACAAATGGTCAAAAACCTGTCTGCCTGTGCAGACAGCAGAGCAGATCATTACAGTTGGTTATTTATCTACAGCTCTAACCAGTCAGTAACTCAATCTCCATGCAACAAAAGTTGAAAGATGTAGCAAACAGTCAATAGGGAGAGCCACACAGCCAGAAGGGAGAGCCAAAAGCTCTGCTTCTCGCTCCATTTTATCAGATACTCTGGCGGGCGGGACTTCAAAACGGCAGAGGAGGAGACGTTTATGGATTTTCTGTACCCCTTTAGATGTGCATATCTGTGTACTGATACACAGAAGAGCTCTCTCTAGCTAGCACAGATGCACTTCTAAAGGAATGCCGGGGATGCCCTAGACAGAAAATAGAACAGCTCATGCACAGACTTGTAAGAGAAGTGATAGCTTGCTGTCTGACCTGCTCCACGGCTGGTGAGACTTCTGAACAGGGCTTAGTGAATTGAACATCTTTTTTTCGGTAAATAACCGAACTTCTAACACAAGTAGGAAATCTTAGTTAATTTGGGAAAAAAGTGTAAAATACCGAATGCTGCATTTTGCAGACCTAAATTATTATACCAAACTGCCCCCAGTGAATTGAGGCCTATGTGTGCTATGTGTGAGTCATACCTGAATTATAAACCATGATTTTTCTTAGTCACCCCAACCTCCTATCGCAAATATCATTATCAGAGGATCAAGTAAAGAATATGGTTTGCTCTGAAGAATAAAATAAGGGTTTATAGAAATTCTAAATTGTATGAAAAAGCTGGTTTGTATATTCTTCATCAGAAGAAAGCACACCTTCTCTTTAATTGCTGGCTGATCAGACAGACTAATGTACCTCCTTTCAAATCATCGCCCACCAGCTGCATGAAAACACTGAAATTAAATGGAAGCTGATCTGCAAGTCAATTATTAATGTGCCTCTTCTATGAAAGAATAAGAATACAGTAAATTTCTACATTCAAAGGACGCAACAATGATGCAATCTCTGGTTTGCGCACATTGATATTTTATTATCACTTGCAGAAAGATTTCCATGAAGAACACAAGGTGATTTTTTACTTTCAAGGCTTTCTATATTCAGCAGCTTGTGTACAGACCGAAGGTGTGCCAGGTATCAAATGTCTACCCTGAGGGGATGCTGAGCAGCCAGGGATTTCTGCTGCATCCAATTACTGTCACTATCTGCTGGAAAGAAAATGATTAGGTAACAGGAATACAGAGGGGAAGCCCATGACTTAACCTTTATAGTGCTGGGAAGCTTAGTCAGCACAGGAGAGATTTCAGAATGATACCATGCCAACGTTGCATCATAACATTAACCGTTTAATGAAGGATGGAAGAAGGGCTTGTGCTAAAAACAGAAGTAAAATAAAGCAGGCATAACAAAGAAATTCATTTCATAGCTGGATAAAAAAAAAGTCATCTGCAACCCCTGCTAGTACTGAGGTGGTAAGCCTTCATACTGTATTGTACTTCTACACTTTCATACACAGCAATCCACTAAAACAACTCTTTCAAGGACCTCTGTCGCAAAAATCTTAAAATTTAAAATACATGTAAACATACACATATAAAAAGTGTGTTTCCTCCAGAGTAAAATGAGCCACAAATTACTTTTCTCCTATGTTGCGGTCACTTACAGTAAGTAGAAGAAATCTGACTTTACGGACTGATTTTGGAGTAGATTAAAAAAGAAATATAGGGAGCACAGAGCTGGTGTATAATAGTATGAAATATTTATTGCAACTTCTTATGGCCTATAGACATACAAAAACAGACAAACATGTACCCTCCCTTAAAACCAAAGGGAGGGTACATGTTTGTCTGTTTTTGTATGTCTATAGGCCATAAGAAGTTGCAATAAATATTTCATACTATTATACACCAGCTCTGTGCTCCCTATATTTCTTTTTTAATTTACATACACTTTTATGGGTGAGACGAGCCGATTTTGGGTGATATCCCGTACCCTCTTTGTTAATTGATTTTGGAGTAGCCCATCTTCTCAAGGGGGGTTCTCAGGGTTTTCTTTATTTTTATTTTTTTTCACAAATCAATTTTTATTTTGAACAATAAAAGACATTACAGGAGAAGGCACAGTGCTCCCACAACAGGAGATATAAAGGTGCACAAGGGAAGTGGCAAGGCAGCAGTATATAGTATGAAGTATAGGTGAACAGTAATTTAATTGCCATAATAAACTTCACATGCATCAGATACATCCCATATTGCCAATGCTTACAGGAGCCTCTGGCATCTATGAGTGGATTCATTTATAATTGGAGTACCGTGCCAAGAGAGCAGAAGGAGGTAGTAAAGAGAATTAGATAGAGAGGGGAAGGAGAGGAAGGGATAACGAACAGGAGAAGAGGTAGGTAGAGGAGGGAGAAGGGAAAAAGAAAGACTCCGGGCTCACCCCCCACCCCCACCCAAACCGTGCCAGCAACCAGCTAAGTACTGGTATTAGGATACATGAAGATTAAAGTGTGAGATTGGATCCAGCCGTCATAGCGTTGTTATACCATGGTGCCCATATTTTATGGAACCGTTGTATACAGTTACGATTCTTGTATGTCATTTGGTATAGAGGAAGAGCGATATTGATCGTGCGTTTCCAGTGATTAATAGATGGATTGTTATTACCTTTCCAGACTCTTAGAATTTCTTTTCTTGCATAGAAACATAATATGCGAATTAACAATTGTACATACTTGCTACACGTTTGTTCTTCAAATAGACCCAGAAGGGCTAGTTTTGGTGTACAGTCAAAGTGTGATTCCAAGATTTCATTTATAGTATCAAAAATGGCCGTCCAAAAAGTTTGGATTCTAGCGCAGCTCCAAAACATGTGTAGGAATGAGCCATCTTCAGCTGTGCATTTTTGGCATAACACACTGTTGGATATACATATGTTATGCATTCGCACTGGAGTGAGATATGTTCTATGCAAGAATTTCACCTGGATCAGTCTATCTCTGGCTGAAATAGGAGTTCTAACAAAGTCTTCAAGTATATCCTCCCAGTCTGTATCATCTATGCCCTGAACATCTAGGTTCCACTTTTCTTGGGATCTAAGAAGTTTTTCGTTATTTTTGGCGAGTAATACTGAATAGATAACTGAGAGAGGTTTATCTAATTGTTGTGTCAGAAGTGTATTCTCTAAGGTATTGACTATCAGCTCTGGTGCACCAGAGGGGAACTGCGCTGAAAAGGCGTGACGGAGTTGTAAATATCGAAAGAACATCTTGTTCGCGATGGAAAAGGTTTGTTTAAGTTCATTAAATGTTAACAGCGATCCATCGCGAACAATGTGCTGTAAGTTTTTGATACCTGCAGTAGCCCACACTCTAGGATCAGGGATCTGGGTGAAGTGAGATAGGTTAGGATTCTCCCATAAAGGGGCATATGGGGAGAGCTTTTCATTCACACCCAGAAATTTCATTGCCTCCACCCACACCTTACACACTGTTTGCATCGGAGCAGTACATCTTTCATCATTAGTCGTTCCCCTGTATGGTAGTAGTGTAAGCCTCTCATAGGATCCCAGTCGGGCCGCCTCTGTTACAACTGCAGGGTTATATCTGTCTTGAGCAAACCTTTTCTTTATTTTTAAAAGCAATATTATTATAGGATATGCTGCGCCACCTATAATGATTACCACCAACCACAGATCAGAGTTCTATATCTACAGTCACTTCTATTGCAGTCCTGTTAGTGCGCTGTGTATGATCCACTCGAAGTAGCCTTTTGTAAAAAATAGTCCACTGCACTCTTCCAGGGGTCAGATCTGCAAGAATAACCTCACATAGCGTGATATGCTTCATAGCGTGATACTGCTTCGCTACGCAAATCACTCATGCACCACCAACACTTCAGTGCCTGTGACTATCAATGCAGAGCTATGTGCCCACCACCTCAAAAACTGGGAGGCTCACCAGATGCAGACCACCTCTTTTTCCAGGTGGGGCTCTCACTTAAATTGTATGCTTCACTTCGCTCATCAGTGATTCATACCCATCATGAGTTTAAAATTCGTCCTTTTAATAAACTCAATAAAACTTCATTGCGCAGCATATCGATCCAACAATAAAAACCATTGCGCTTCTCACGCACTCTAGCCACTTACAAGATCCAAAGAAATAGATGGCGTATCATAGCGCCATAGCTCCGTGGAGCCAGTTCGCCTGACGCAGTCACGTTGAGGGTGGTGGAACACGGAAGCACTGGGCAGGAGCGGACGGCTGAGAGCGCAGGGCGGTATACAGAGAAAGAACGCCAGGCCTAGCAGTCTTACCGCTATGATACGCCATCTATTTCTTTGGATCTTGTAAGTGGCTAGAGGGCGCGAGAAGCGCAGTGGTTTTTATTGTTGGATCGATATGCTGCGCAATGACGTTTTATTGTGTTTATTAAAAGGCCGAATTTTAAACTGATGATGGGTATGAATCACTGATGAGTGAAGTGAAGCATAAGATTTAAGTGAGAGCCCCGCCTGGAAAAAGAGGTGGTCTGCATCTGGTGAGCCTCCCAGTTTTGAGGTGGTGGGCACATAGCTCTGCATTGATAGTCATGGGCAGTGAAGTGTTGGTGGTGCATGAGTGATTTGCTTAACGAAGCAGTATTACGCTATGTGAGGTTATTCTTGCAGATCTGACCCCTGGAAGAGCGCAGTGGACAATTTTTTTTTTTACAAAAAGTTTTATTTTTAAAAAGCACTTAGTGAATGGCAGTTGCTCCGTCAACAAAAGTGTACAGTGAGAAGGGAGGCTGGTCAGCATCTTTGTATAAATCTTTTTCAGGGAATGTCTTTATAAAGAATAAAGGCCATGCTGAGAATCCTCCATGAAGAGATGGACTAACCTATAACCTGCAGGTAATGTCAGATTTCTACTACCTACTGTAAGTGACAGCTACATAGGAGAAAAGTAATGTATGGCTCATTTTACTCTGGAAGAAACATGCTTCTTATTTGTAGGCGTATTAAATTTTAAGATTTTCGTGACAGTTCCTCTTTAAGAAGATGATGCAGAACAAACTGTGTTTGCAGGTTATGACTAACTACACAATAAAGACTACTATGTGGGACTGGGGTGCCTGCCAGCATGGCGAGGTCACTCCATAAGCAGTGTATGGAAATAGGTGTGGTCACACCATAGGCAGCAAAGGAGGACTATACAGTATGTCAAGGAATCAAATGGTAACCACCAAGCATGATGTATACAGTGAATGATGATGATGATGATGATGATGATGATGATGATAACTGGGTGTAAATGAAGGGATGTACCTACCAACATAAGCAGTGTACTTAGCATGATGTGGTGAGAAGTGCCGATGCTACCATATGGAAGAAATATTGAAAAAAGAATAAGGTAGAAGAGGAAATGTATTGGCATCACACTTCAGCAGCTTTGTAGTCAGGCTATTTTATATTTTAGCTATCCCCACTCAAATTTGCATTCTTCATAACTAGCCCCTTCGTGCTATTTAACATGTATCCACTGTCATGTAATCCCATTCATATGCCCACCGTAACTGTGCAGCCCTAAAGTGTAGCCCATTACGTACATTAAGCTCATACTTACTATTAGTCCCAAAGTAAAGTTAGAATGTAAGACCCAGGTGATCCCCGCCTTATATCAGTTCCTATGCTCCAATCTCCTCTGCAGTCTTCACCTTGTGTGGCCAGTCCCCACTCAGCCGAGGGATGACAGATGCACCATCCCAGCACTTGGTTACACCCAGGCCTTCAAGTGTGCAATGTATAGAAACTGAAGGCCATAAGACGTACAACCAGGATTCACTAGGCAGGGATACAGGCAATAATCGTGATCAAACAGTCCAGGGTCATGCACAGAAATCAGATGGCAGTCACATGTAGGGGTAGGAAAATCATGGTCAGCTAGCCAAGGTCATACACATACCGACAGGATCAAATACCAGGGAAGAGGTAGAAGAATATTCAAACAAGCTATGGTTGGTCCAGGTGGCAATCAAATGATAGTCAGGTATACAGGCAGGTGTCAAACAAAGAACAAAGCAAAGAAAGCAAAGGTAAACCCAGCAGCTAGCTCTAGCGTCTTAACACTATCACAGGCAAGTTGCAAGTGTGCTATCCAGGTTTAAATACTGCCAGTAGCTCATCAGAAAGTACCAGTGAACTTGCCAGCCAATAGTGGTGCTGAAACTGCCTCCAGTGATTGGCTCAGCGTGGTCAAACACTGATGGCACCAGAGAGTGTATGTTGAGCATCCCCGTTGCTTGGCAACAACGATGGAAGTCCATCCGTACGAGGGGGACCTGAGGAGATGCCAACAACATGTGGGGAGTCGGGCAACAGTCCACGCCGTCTCCCAGAGACAGTCAGGTCTTCACTGGAGCCAGTAACACAGAAGTAGCAGTTGTAGATAAATAATGGATATTTCAGGATTACCAGGCAAGTATGATATTTCTATTTACCACATTTTTCAGACCATAAGACACATATTTTCTCCCCCAAAAGAGAGGTAAAAAAGTCAGTACGTCTTATGTTCTGATTAATACAATTCGGACCCGTGCCAACCTTAATGCTGTAGCAAAGGGTTGAGGACCATGCTGCATGGGGGGGGGGGGAGCAGAGGAGTACTGTGTAAATGTATCTGTCCTCTCATCTGTGCCCTCTGTCCCAAGCATGTCCTCCTTTGTCCCTTAGATGTCCGCTATGCCTGCACTTTCATACGTCATATAGCAGAACGCTGGCTGTGCTGTTCCCTCTCATGTAGGCTGAAAAGGAAGCCCGCTGCTCCGTACACTCACTGCAGCCAACAGTCTTGTGGGTGGGACCACGTCTCGTCATTGGGGCCAATCATAGCACTACACACACACACAAACACACACACACACACACACACACACACACACACACACTCACACACTCACACACTCACACACTCACACACTCACACACTCACACAGAAACAGATCACATTGCTAACCTGCAGGCTAGTGACTAATCTGTACAGCCTCGGCCCTGCAATACTATGTAACTATGTAACTATGTCTGCAGAGAGGTCAGGTCCCCGCTGGGTGACATGCCACGTACATATGCACAAGGCATGCTATGCCCCTGAGCTTACCTATTGGTCAGTTAAACTACGCATCACATTCAAGTGAACCCGAGGTGAAAATAAACTGATGAGATAAACCATTATATCTATCCTCCTCCTACTACTACTTTTTTAGTCATCCCAGGATTTTATTTTATATTTAAACATTTAGGAAGAAGATTGAATGGTTTGTTGTCTCTGTTCAGTTGTAGTCTATTAAGTGTTCCTAAATGAAAATACATGAACTATATTGACCCTTTCTCTCTCCCTCTGCTCTCAGAAATATGTAAAAAAATGTATTCTGCTAGAAGAACTTTTATGGCTGTAATTTGCTTATCAGTGATGTTTACTATATTCCTGACAAGGTACCTACAAGACAGAAGCTGTCACTTCCATCCTTAAAGGTTAACTCTTTCAGGCAGCAAGATAAAAAGTAAAACATCCTGGTTATTACTATGTTTAGTACTGTACATACACGTGTTTATCTCATCATGTCATATGTCGCCTCAGGTACACTTATAAGGACCAATACAAATTATTAGCATCTCATCGACCATCTCTATTTACTATCTCATGAAATACGGTAGGATATTATTTATATCAAAATAGAAAAGGTACATCTACAGATGAAAAGAATGGCTAAAAAAAACTCAATTTAGATCTTCTCTGTTTATATTAGGCCATGCACTGGCTAATTCTACTATTTCTGCAGGAGAGTTGATATTCATACTGCTCAAACAGGAAGACTGATTTTATCACTAACACAGGAAAGTCTGTTTCGTGTGGCAGTTTTCACACATTTTCCTTTGTACAAGGAAAAACATGTAGAGATGCAGATTTTTCTACAGTAGTTGCCATTTGTGCTGTGTGTATGAAAGGTTTGCTGTCTCATTCTTACAATTCAAGTTAGAAAATGAAGGAAGGATTATGAGCACTTTTTTTACAGCACACTTTCCTTACACCTGCACCTATGAGCACTGAACACTGTGGCTTTATGGGTCAGGTCTGGCTATTCCACAAATTTGTTTTAGACTGACACAAACAGTACCAACAATAAATATGGAAAAACCATGGGTTGCATTATGTGTGTGAGTGAAAGTTTAAGTGCACAGAAACAAAAATCTATATACAGGATCCGTCTCAGCAGATTAAATGTAACATGAACCGACCACTTCGTTGGCCAACATAAATCAAGGTCATTTTTACAAAGCTTAGGATTCATGCATATACAGTAATAGATGTGCTTCTAATTTAATATCAGCAGCCTAGATATACCAGTGCCTAGACATTTAAAGCTGAACAATCGCTCTGTCAAACCTGCAGAATCTCACTTCGGAATATGACTAATGTATCAAATGCCACCCTCTGAGGCAACTAGTCCCTGACCTTCGAAACAAAGATTGGGTGTGAGGTAATTTTGGTGCACAAAATTAGTTATCATGGCCCTAAGTAAATAGCATAGCCGGCCTTTGACCTGAGCGACCGGAGTGGTCGCTCAGGGCGCCAGCTTCCAAGGGGGCGCCTATAGCTGGTTACCTATACTGGGGGCACCTACACTTGATTTCCTATACTGGGGGCACCTATAGCTGGCTATCTTTACTGAGGGCACCAACACCTGCCTACCTATACTGGAGGCACCTACGCCTGGCTACCTATGGGGGGATGGAGACCTTCAACTGACTTCCTATACTGGGGCACCTATGCTTGGCAACCTATATTGAGGGCACCTACACATGAGATCCTATACTGGTTGCACCTATACCTGGCTACCTACCTGTACTGAGTCTGAGGGCGTTTTTTTTTTTGGGGGGGGGGATGCACTGCGGCTATAACACGTGGTGCAAATTGACGGTGCTGTACTATCATTCTAAATGGGGGTGGGGGGGCTGCTAACTATCCCTCTGATTGTTTTTAGTAATATTCCTGAAAGGTTCTAGCCTTCATTTTTTAAGTATATTCAGGATAATGCACTCTTTCCATCCATTTGTGGTTTTTAATAGTATTTTTTCTATTATACATATGTGATGTGTCACGGAGATCTGAGCGTTCGGTGTGATGTGTCACAACGTCAGAAAGGTTGGGAACCACTGTCCTAGGAGGTAACTCAGGGGAAAAGGTGAATTGCATATGGGCCTGTGTGTGCGTGTGTGTGTATGCGAAAAGAGGATGAAAGGGGGGGGGGCGCAAAAATCAGGTTTCGCTCAGGGTGTTGTGGATCCTAGGGCCGGGCCTGGTAAATAGCGTATTTTTTCGAGGTTAGGAAAGGTCTTAGATGGTTGGGAGATGTTACTCTGCTTCTCTGGAGGTTGGGAGGGTGAGGAAGGTTAGAATTACCTATACAACTGAAGATAGGGTTTGGCATCACTTAAAGGGAATCTGCAGTGAAAATAAACTTACCAAATAATGCATTCTATGTGTAGTACAGCTAAGAAATAGAACATTGGTTTATTGAGGATATTGTAGGTGTACAACTCCCCTTTTGGGCGAGTTTGGTTTAACTGAATAAATGGCTCTCCTATTTCAATATTTCTGTGAAACATAAATTATGCAAGCCTGTTTGAGGGTTTTACGTAAAAAAGAGCAAGAGATCCAGTGACCCACTCGAATATAGATTATGATTATTTTCTTTTTAATATGAACAAAGAAAAAAAATGTTTATCTGGATACTGTTCTCACACAAACACACTACTAGGAGCAGTAATATCAGAAAATGTGAGGCAGCAAAGTGAAACAAACAATGCTCCCCACAGAAACACAAACTACAACTGTCTGTTTACCACAATAACAGGTACTTGGAGATAATTTTCCATGTACTGTTTGTGACAGAAAAGAGTACCAGTATGTGATACACACAAATAAAAAATGCAAATGTAATTGGCAGTTATACAAATGAGGTGAAAGTCTTCTCTAAAGTGGTGCTAAATGTAGTGAAGGAAAACAAAATTAAAACCACTTTTACTAAATTGTAATATACTGTATTAACATGGGATAATGGCTGCTTCATGAGATGGGAATGTATCTCTGAACTGGGCCCGGGAAAGCCTCTGAAGGAAGGTAAAATTAACACAGAGAAATAAAGATACTGGAGGAAAATGTAATGCAGTCTAGAATAAATCTGAACCTATGGTAAAACCTTGTCTTCCAGCATGGCCCAAAGCTTAATGCTAGGTACACACGGTGCAATTTTCTGACAGATCTACTGTCAGATCGATTATTTCCAACATGTCCGATCTCAACTCCCATCGATTTTTCTGTTCACTTCTATAAAAAAATCGTTTGAAAAATCGATCAGAAATCAGATCGGACATGTTGGAAATACTCGATCTGACAGTAAATCTGTCAGAAAATTGCATCGTGTTTATCTAGCATAAAGCACACCTAAACAGAGTAGGATATGGAGGTTGCCATATTTATTTCTTTTTTTAACAATACCAGTTGCATATTATCCAGATAAGATTGCAGCTAAAGAGATCAGCAGGGCTGCCAGGCCACTTGTATTGTTTAAAAAGAAATAATTATGGCAGCCTCCATATCCCTCTCACTTTAGGAGTCCTTTGAAACCAGAAGTACATAAGAATGACAAAACAATGTTAATGCCCTAGAGCAGGGGTCTCAAACTCAATTTACCTGGGGGCCGCAGGAGGCAAAGTCAGGATGAGGTTGGGCCGCATAAGGGATTTCACAATCAGCAGCTGGAAGGGGCAGAGCTTTCAGCTTCAGCTCTGCCCATCCTGACGTCGCTCTGCCCACCCCTCTCACTCTTCCTTCACAGAGAGGGGCGGGGAGAGGCGGCGATCCATGCGGTGATTGACGTGAGGAGGGGCAGAGCTGAAGCTGAAAGCTCTGCCCCTTCCAGGAAATGCGGGCGGATTGCCCCCGTGCAATTTGGGGGCTCTGCAGCCCTCGTTTAGCGGCGGGGATGCGGCGGATTACTTGGGAGCACTGAAGCGACCTATAAGGAAGCTTTTGCAGGCGAGGGCCACAAAATATTGTATCAAGGACCGCAAATGGCCCGCGGACCGCGAGTTTGAGACCCCTGCCCTAGAGTGACACAGTCAGAGTCTATCCCATCAACTACCAGTAGGCATCCTTCATCCTTGGCCACTCCCAAAGACCCTGGTACCTACTCTCATTAAAGCGGTATTGTCAGCCACAAAACCAAATTCTATTTAAACACTGCAGTGTGTTTAAAATGCTGCCAGAAATCTCTCTCTGCAAGTACAAGCTCTCCAATCTATTCAGGAATCTCTCTGCTGTTATTATATTTTCTCAGTCCCCCAGGCTCTTTTCTGTGCCATTGCCAATGACCCTCCCACCTTGCTGCTTCTCACTGATTGGCTGAGCAGACTGCAGCCTTGCTGAAACATTATTCTCTGCTCACTCGTGTTTACAAGCAAGGCTGAGGTGACTCAGCGATTGGAGGAGAAAAGCAAAAAAAAGTTAAGGAAAAAAATGACATCAGGATTTAGCCTCAAACTGTGGGCAAAAAACATGGCCCCCACCAGGAATGGAATTATCTTAATTTACTATATAAAATTCACTGAAATCAAAACATGGACAGTATAACATATGTGTTATGTAACTAGATCAAGTATTTATCTACTTATATATGTGGGTTTTTTCCCCCCTTGCATAGTATGGCTAATCCTCTTGCTTTAAGCTGCGTCCACAGGCACTGTGGAATCTATTGCCTGTAGTAGCCAGTGTACAACAGATTTATCAAGTTTCTGCTCCCTCCATCTGCTCTGACTCCTGCACTGTAGACAGTAGACAGCTTCTCCACTTGAAGCAATGAAAACACTGCACAGCCCACGGCTAGCTAGGCGCAGCAGTGAGCAGCGCTACAGTATGTACACAAACACCATGCTATCTGCCACTGAACAATAACTCTCTGTGCTCTGACATACCCTGACACATACTGTACATCTCAAGCTTCGAGAATAAATATGTATTCTAATATATGGTAAGCACAAAAGCACTAACTAAAGAGGAGGAGGCACAGCAACAGGTACAAGAGGTCTTTTTGGTAGTAACAGGGGTTTGAAGGCCAAATGATAAGATAAATGTGGCATATGAATACAGTTATGCTTAAACCTGAATAATAACCTTTAACGAAAAATATATAGTCTTTGTTACAGCGGATACAAATCCTGCAATAAATATGTAGTGTGTCTACTTCCTGCTTTCATGGAGGCAGACATAGGGTTAACATCCTGTGTTTACAAATTAGCTGCTCTGCTGAGGCAGCAGAGATTCCTGAGCTGACACAACTGAGAGATCAAATTACAGTTGTTCTTAGGTCACAGATGAGGAGGAATTAAGACAGGCTAAACTCTTATAAATACATGCAGGGTGCATTTCTCTATGTTTTCCATCTGTGCTGTGCAAGAGTTTAGGTCCACTTTAAATTTAAATTCAACAGCAAAGAAATTATAGATACATTAGCAAGCTATTTTGTTTTGAAATAATAGCTAACTTTAGAGATGTTTTGACATGTAAAAATATAGTATTATCAATGAACTGGCTATGCTTACAACATAAACAAGATTCAGATAGACTTAATAATACTCACTGCATAATTAAACTTTTCATTGTGATCGTGGTCGTTAGCCTTGACTCGACGTTCCTCCTCTGTTAAAAGGAAAACTTTATTAGCAATTGTCGTTGGCAGTGAAAATAAGTATTAGCACAGCTCACTAACAATAGCTTCAAGCTGACATGAAGGTTGGAATGCATTGGCAATTCACCTCATACCGCCTCATGCCAAGATTTTGTACCTCGTATTTTTATAAGCAGCTTTCGCAGTGTGGATACAACATCTTATAACTAATGCAGATTAACAAGGGCTGAAAAATTACATAAACAGAGATGGCCCCCTTTTGGATCTCATTTGTAATATCAGGAATCTAAGGCTACATACACACTTGAGATAAAAGTCTTTAGCTACGTACACACATACGACAACAATCGTTCGTTGTGAACGACGAACGATCTTTTAATTGACGAAAGAACGACCTAAAAGAACGACCTAGCTTTTAAAGGTGTGTAACGAACGGTTCAAAACGTACGTTACACTGTAAAACTAACGTTACGCATATGACATAACTAAATTTCTATTTCATACTGTCGGTATGTAATAGAGCATATAGATAATATAGTGTTGACAAAACATACAAAAATACACTTTGTCCTGTTAAAATAAAAATTATGGTATAATCATGTAGTATACAACGCGTCACTGGGCACAATCATAGAACGAACGTTACATTAAGAGGGGAAAATTTAATGTGCTGTGACTATAAAACGAAGTGCGCATGTCTTGCCTAGTACGAACGCCTGTTTCTTAACGATGTACTGCTTTTGCGAACGATCGTCGTTTAAAAAAATCCGCCAGGACATATCTCATTTTTAATGATCTAGCTCGTCCATTGTTTGACTTAATGATCGTTGGCTGTTTTTTTTTTTTAAACGATTGTCATTCGAAATGATCGGGAAACGATCATTTCAAACGACTATAGTCGCATGTGTGTACGCACCATTTGGAAAAGGCAAGATCACAGACCAATTTTACCCCATTCCATGTAGTATGAGAGCCATACTCTACACAGTCTATTCTAGTGAGCTGAACTCCCCATCAGATAAAAATCTTTGCAAGATTCTGGACACAAAGATGCTGTACACATTCAACAGATAAGTATCTGCAAAACCTTGTTTAACAGACATTCATCTGCAGATCAGATCCACCAGGATGGATCTTCAGATCTGTAGATGATTGTCAGATATGCAGATGAATGTCTGTTAAACAAGGTGTGTATGAGATCTGCAGATATCATAGACTATGAATGCATTTTGCAGGAACGGATGTTTTGCAGGAACAGATCTTTTGCAGATACTGATCTGTTGAATGTGTACAGCATCTTTGTGTGCAGCATCTTGCAAAGATTTCTGTCTGATGGGCAGTTCAGCTCCATAGAATAGACTGTGCAGGTATGGCTCTCATACTACATGGAAGGGGGTCAAATTGGTCTGTGATCTTGCCTTTTCCAAAGACTTTTATCTCAAGTGTGTATGTAGCATTCGCCACATGTATACAAAGAAAACATAAATATACAGTATGTACTAGATGCCTCCTACAGCCTGTCACAGGAAAGCTGAACTGCTTGCCCATCGGGCAGTTCAGCATTCCATCTGCTGGCCACAGAGTAACTGTTATTATGCAGAAGTTAATAACCCCACAATACTTGGGGTTTAAACGCAGTGCGGTTACCTGAAAGCAAAAAAAACCCTGCATCATGTTTTGCCTGAGTGCGGTGGCCACCTCTGCACTCTCAGTGTCTACAGGATCTTCTCAAAAAATTAGCATATTGTGATAAAGTTCATTATTTTCTGTAATGTACTGATAAACATTAGACTTTCATATATTTTAGATTCAAATACACACAACTGAAGTAGTTCAAGCCTTTTATTGTTTTAATATTGATGATTTTGGCATACAGCTCATGAAAACCCAAATTTCCTATCTCAAAAAATTAGCATATTTCATCCAACCAATAAAAGAAAAGTGTTTTTAAAACAAAAAAAGTCAACCTTCAAATAATTATGTTCAGTTATGCACTCAATACTTGGTCGGGAATCCTTTTGCAGAAATGACTGCTTCAATGCAGCGTCGCATGGAGGCAATCAGCCTGTGGCACTGCTCAGGTGTTATAGAGGCCCAGGATGCTTCGATAGTGGCCTTAAGCTCGTCCAGAGTGTTGGGTCTTGCGTCTCTCAACTTTCTCTTCACAATATCCCACAGATTTTCTATGGGGTTCAGGTCAGGAGAGTTGGCAGGCCAATTGAGCACATTAATACCATGGTCAGTAAACCATTTACCAGTGGTTTTGGCACTGTGAGCAGGTGCCAGGTCATGCTGAAAAATGAAATCTTCATCTCCATGAAGCTTTTCAGCAGGTGGAAGCATGAACCCACTTTTGAACCAGAAACAGCGGCAGAAGCGCCTGACCTGGGCTACAGAGAAGCAGCACTGGACTGTTGCTCAGTGGTTCAAAGTACTTTTTTCAGATGAAAGCAACTTTTGCATGTCATTCGGAAATCAAGGTGCCAGAGTCTGGAGGAAGACTGGGGAGAGGGAAATGCCAAAATGCCTGAAGTCCAGTGTCAAGTACCCACAGTCAGTGATGGTCTGAGGTGCAATGTCAGCTGCTGGTGTTCTGCTGGTGTTGGTCCACTGTGTTTTATCAAGGGCACTTTAGCTGCAGCTAGCTATCAGGAGATTTTGGAGCACTTCATGCTTCCATCTGCTGAAAAGCTTTATGGAGATGAAGATTTCATTTTTCACCACGACCTGGCACTTGCTCACAGTGCCAAAACCACTGGTAAATGGTTTACTGACCATGGTATTACTGTGCTCAATTGCCTGCCAACTCTCCTGACCTGAACCCCATAGAGAATCTGTGGGATATTGTGAAGAGAAAGTTGAGAGATGCAAGACCCAACACTCTGGATGAGCTTAAGGCCACTATCGAAGCATCCTGGGCCTCCATAACACCTGAGCAGTGCCACAGGCTGATTGCCTCCATGCCATGCCGCATTGAAGCAGTCATTTCTGCAAAAGGATTCCCGACCAAGTATTGAGTGCATAACTGAACATAATTATTTGAAGGTTGACTTTTTTTTGTTTTAAAAACACTTTTCTTTTATTGGTCGGATGAAATATGCTAATTTTTTGAGATAGGAAATTTGGGTTTTCATGAGCTCTATGCCAAAATCATCAATATTAAAACAATAAAAGGCTTGAACTACTTCAGTTGTGTGTATTTGAATCTAAAATATATGAAAGTCTAATGTTTATCAGTACATTACAGAAAATAATGAACTTTATCACAATATGCTAATTTTTTGAGAAGATCCTGTAGTGTGCTACATTAATACAGTGCCAATCGAATTTAACCTAGGTTCATGTAATTTTATGTTATTGACATTATTGGGATCATTATCTTTTATGACCAGGGCCACTCACTCAGCATCATTTATTCTGCACAGGGGCCAACTGTTGGCTTTGTCCGCTACTATAGTGTGTGCAGGGCAGTCATGGGTGTGCCAAAGGTTGAACAATTGTGACATCATATTCACTGGCCCTCCAGTTTGCTCCAGTATAAGTATGAACTTTTAGCAATCTGGACAGATGGACTGGTAAAAAACGATAAACACAAGGGCGATGTTACAAACTTCCACTTGGAACCACTTTTACCTTTATGGCATCCACATGAAAAGTGCAGGGCACCCAGATTACTATATTTCAGCTGGATGGATCAATAACTTACAGTCTGCAAAATGTACGCTGTAAAATAAAAGTACACAGAGCCGCAGTATGGTACACTCTCATTTCAGCTGACAGCCCAAGTGATCATTGCCTGAGCTGTCAGGAAGCGGCAGCGTACCAGGATCATGCCTTGCTTAACAACACCTGCATTATTTATACTAAGGCTAAAAATCATTCAGGAAAATGTTAAGCAGTACATTCCAGGCTTCTGCAGATCTTTTTCTTCCCATTAACTTCATTTCACACCATGGCTGACTGCACATTATGCATGGGGAAAACACATCTGAAGGGCAGAAAAACAAATTTGCAAGAACTATAAACACTAATGGTTTACTTATTATAAAACAAGGCCCTGAAAAGATTTCCACAAAAATGACACATTGGGGATAAAGTAAAAACTGGTGCCAGACTCAGGGAACCTTCACAGCTAACACATACTAGTAAAGTAGTTACTGTTTGATTCCTAGGTAGAGCTCAGCTCTGAGGTGTGCAGTTCTGCAGATTACAGTTAGGTTGCTGCAGCAGAGGGAAATATATTATGTCCACTAACAGTACAATGTTTTCATCAGATGCAATCCTTTGACGCACTTTTCACTATCGTAAGTAATCGTAATTGTCGATTGATCCCATAAATTGGTTAATTAGGACATTTTCTGTCTTCAGATACGATTGTAAAATTCAACTTTTGGATTGATTCAATTTTCTATTCCAATTGACCATACAATCATTTTACATTGATTTTCGCCACACAATGCGCAGTTTTCTGTACAATTCAATAGTAAAATGTGCATTGAAAGATCGTCTCTGATGAAAAAATGGTACCGTTAATGGTCACCTTTAAGGTGATTACGAATGATGAAATCTTTTTTGTACAATCTTACCATTTCTATGTAATATGAGGGACTACCTAAAATTTCCATTTAAAGTATTCTAGCTTAAGTAAACCCTTCTACTACATAGATTTTGTAAGATTGTACAAAACAATTGTGTCATAAGTAGGCACCTTTAAATGTGGCGATGTCTCAGCACAAGTCACAGTTACCACAACCAAAGCTGACAGGCTGTGGGCATGGCACAAAAAAAAGTAGAAACCTACAACATGTGTGACCAGGGCTAAAATAATGATGAACACTATCTGGCTACCATAAATACAAGGCTTATCATATACTGTAAAATGCATATATTTCTATGACCTCTGGAAGAAGTCCTAATGATGAAAACAGAACATGAAGTAGCACGTTTCAGTTGCCTCTGGCTGTATGTGAGGTATGCATACCCCTTACTCCAATAAACAAACACAGCAGGGGCTTGTAATAATGGACTGTCAATTGCCACGTACATAAAAAAAATTGTAGCGTAAAATTCGCAGCAACTAAATAAATATTTGTCCACGAGTTTCCTATTTTTTATTACATGCAGATAGTTTTCTTAGAAGATATTTCTGACCACACATAGATAGCTGGCACTATTGCTCTGGCAGTGAAAGAGAAAGAAGCGCTCTAATAGTGCATTAACTTTTTTTTACATTCAGCTTTCTTTAAAATAAGCATGTATGTGGCCTGCCCACGATCCTTCCTCTATGCCACGGTCTGGCCGCTCTGCAGTTTCTCCGCGATGTTCGCAGGTGTAGCGTGAGGGGAAAGAGGGGGCACGACCGCACCTGACCAGGACCTGATGAAGGTGTGGCAAACGCCGAAACCGGTAGTGACGTAGTGGCAGTCACGTGGTGTGGTCGTGCCTCCACTTTCCCCTCACGCTACACTGTCGAACATTGCGGAGAAACTGCAGAGCGGCCCCCGGGTCCTGGCCAGACCGCGGACTAGACCCCCCCGATTTCTTCCGATACCCCGATCCAGCCACTTAATACATTACCCAGCCTGGCTCCACCGTTAGGCGCAACCTCCCTGCACAGCTCCGGTCTCTCTATGGGGAGGATCGGGTCTGCGCATGACGTTGGTGACATCATGTACGATCCTCCCCATAGAGAAGACTGGAGCTGTGCGGGTAGGCAGCGCCAATCGCTTTATAGAGGCTGGGTAAAGTATAAATAGCTAGATCGGGGGATCACAATAAATCGGGGGGTGCCGGCTACCTATACTAGGTAGCCTAGTGCTAGCTAAACCTTGTGGGGGCATTAAATCTATTCAATTCTTCCTGGGGACTCTAAAGCTGCCAAATCTCCTGAGCAGCGTAACGCTAAGGAGGTTAAGGACCTTAATGATTGAAATCTACGCCCTGTTTTGATGGCTACCTGGCTGCCAGGGTGTAGATTTCAATCCACCGACGCTGATCTCGCTGCTGCTGAGAGTGAGTGAGTGAGTGAGTGAGTGAGTGAGTGAGAAAGAGGTACGGTGGCCATACGTCCCGCTTTACCCGGGACGCGTCCCGCCTTCGGGAGGCGCTGTCCCAGGCTGCATGAGGTCCCGGTAAACGTCCCGCTTTCAGCAGCGGGACGTCCCGGCCTCGGAACTCTGGTCACCGTACATGAACTAGCCGCAGCATCTCATAGACGCTGTGCTAGTTCATTCCCCGCAGCCCCGTTCCAGCAGCCTGCATTGTCCTCCGGCAGGCACAGGCAGAGCGGGGCTACGGGAAGATGGCGTCCGGAGGCGGAGCCCTATACTGGAGACTGTCTCCAGTACAGGGCTCCGCCCCTGGACGCCATCTTGCCGTAGCCCCGCTCTGCCTGTGAGAGGAGAGCGGGAGATTGAAGGAGGATCGTCCGGAGGAGCTGCACACACCAGAGGCCGGCTGCGTGAGGGGACCTGTCTTATGTCAGGTGAGTACATGCTTTTTTTTTTTTTTTCCAGGTGAAATGTGCCCCCATTGCATATTTGTGCTGACATGTTTGCCCCCATTGCGTATTTGTGCTGACATGTTTGCGCCCATTGCGTATTTGTGCTGACATGTTTGCCCCCATTGCGTATTTGTGCTGACATGTTTGCCCCCATTGCGCATTTGTGCTGACATATTTGCCCCCATTGTGTATTTGTGCTGACATATTTGCCCCCATTGCGTTTAATTTGTGCTGACATGTTTGCCCCCATTGCGTTTAATTTGTGCTGACATGTTTGCCCCCATTGCGTTTAATTTGTGCTGACATGTTTGCCCCCATTGCGTTTAATTTGTGCTGACATGTCTGCCCCCATTGCGTTTTTGTACTGACATGTTTGCCCCCATTGTGTTTATTTTGTGCTGACATGTTGCCCTTCAATGCTTTTATTTTGTACTGACATGTTTGCCTGCAGTGCGTTTATTTTGTACTGACATGTTTGCCCGCAGTGCGTTTATTTTGTACTGACATGTTTTCCCGCAATGCGTTTATTTTGTACTGACATGTTTGCCCGCAATGCGTTTATTTTGTACTGACATGTTTGCCCGCAATGCGTTTATTCTGTACTGACATGTTTGCCCGCAATGTGTTTATTTTGTGCTGACATGTTTGCCCGCAATGCGTATATTTTGTGCTGACATGTTGCCCGTAATGCGTATATTTTGTGCTGACATGTTGCCCGCAATGCGTTCATTTTGTACTGAAATGTTGCCCGCAATGCGTTTATTTTGTGCTGAATTAAAGGTTGCCCTCAATGCGTTTATTTTGTGCTGACATGTTGCCTGCAATACGTTTATTTTGTGCTGACATGTTGCCCATTGCATTTATTTTGTGGTGTCCCGGGTAACTGTTACTGCATTTATTATTTAATGGTCATAGTTGGCTATGTTTGCTGCTTTAGGGTTACGGTATACTATTAAATAGCATCACACAGTTTCTGCACACCCATGATGCGAATCCTCATTTGACCACATCACGGCGTAACCAATGCTGTTACATCATTAGGTTAGCTCCGCCCATAGAATGTCATGGCCACGCTCATTTTTCAGCGCTGCAGGCACCACGTTAGTTAGCGCAGCAGTCCCCCATTTTTTGTCGTGGCGCGCTTTGCACGCCCCCCCCCCCCCACCCCCCCCCCCCCCTGTCCCAGGTTGAGCCTACAAAAATCTGGTCACTCTAAGAGAGAGAGAGAGAGAGAGAGAGAGAGAGAGAGAGAGAGAGAGAGAGAGAGAGAGAGAGAGAGAGAGAGAGAGAGAGAGAGAGAGAGATATGCCGGATGAGTATCCCTGATTTAGGACACCTCTGATAACTAGTTTGCCAAGTGAGCCCAATTTAAAGGGGTTCTTCCGCGAATGAGGAAAAAAAATCAAAATGGTTTATGCATGTTCTATTAAAAATCCTTCTAAAATAGTGTGAAAATTTTTTCAAAAAAATGAATGGTTTCACCAATACAACATGTAATGTATACAGTGACGGCTGACGGGACTGTGAGGCTAATCCATTTGTTAGGGGTGTTTTTTTTGTTACTTTCACTTCATAAGCTGCTCCCTACCTAGTTTTCATTGCTGTAATGCAGGGCTATGATGAAGTGCTGTGCAATGGCAGTTACAGCTATTAAAATAACGGCTGTGCTGCTCTGTAGTTTCTGCTTGTACTTCCTCACAGAGCTGACCCCCCTCCCCCAGCCTCTCCCTGTAGGCAGAGTGACGGTGTGGGCACAGGAAGCCTGCAGGGGGCTGGGGGAAGCCCCATGTAGGTGAAAAAAAATTGTACTCAGTTTAGGCTTCTTTTAAGCGTGATCACCGTACTGTTAAAAGATTTGTGGCTGACTCAGAACACACATAAGTTTGTGCGGATAAAGGCAAAATGAGAAAGGTTTCTGCTAGAGAAATACATTGGATTAAGCAAGCAGCTGCTAAAATGCCATTACAAAGCAGGAAACGGGTATTTGAAGCTACTTGTGCCTCTGGAGTCCCACAAGCATCAGGGTGCAGAATCGTCCACAGGATTGTAGTTATGCATAAACCTTCTAATCGGCCACCCCTAACCAGTGCTTACAAGCAGAAATGGCTGCAGTGGGCCCAGAACTACATGACAACACATTTTCAAAGTCTTATTTTCTTTTGAGTTCCATGCAACCCTGGATGGTCCAGGGTTTGGAGTGGTGGATGGTCCCCATATCCCAACAAGGCTGCAAGGAGGTGGCGGAGTAATGTTTTGGGCTGGAATCATGGGAAGAGAGCTTTTCGGCACCTTTAGTGTCCCTGAAGGTGTGAAAATTACCTCTGAAAAGTATGTGGAGTTTCTGACTGACCACTTTCTTCCATGGAACAAAAAGAAGGACTGTGCTTTCTGTGATAAAATCATCTTCACACATGACAATGCACCATCTCATGCTGCAAGGATTACCTCTGCATCATTGGCTGTTTTTGGCATAAAAGGAGAGAAACGCATGGTGTGGCCCCCATCCTCCCCTGACCTCAGTCCTACTGAGAACTTTTGGAGCATCCTCAGAGCCCTTTCACACTGGGACATTGCAGTACGGTAAATTTACCTCACCACGCAACCGTGCAATGAAAGTCTATGGGGGAGTTCACACTCCCCACATTGTGGTACGCTGCGTCGGAAGTGCCCTATCTAACGCACTTCAAAACTTACGTTACCGTCCGGCTTCTGCGTCGGAACGGAAGTCATATAGGTCTATGGCAATGTGCCAGTCTTGCTGCAGTTTTCAGTGGTCACACATGTATTTTAGAAATACACTTCCGCTCATGCCATCGATTGCCCAACAGGAAGTGAGCGTCACTTTCTGTTGGCTGGATGCCAGACAGGGAACAGAAGGCCTGTTTTTGGAGGTGAAAGGCCCGGGCCGCACAACTCCCGCCAAACTGCAATGTGAAGCTGGCCTCAAGCAAAAGATCTATGAGGGTTGGAGGCAGTTTACATCCAAAGAGCAGCTCTGGGAGGCTATTCTGATATATTTCAAAGAAATTCAAGCAGAAACTATCCATAAATCTCACACGTTCAATGGATGCAAGAATTATGAAGCTGCTATCAATAATATGTAACTTGACCAGTTTAGATGTTTTTGATTGAAATAGCTTTTGATTTCAGTAAATATGACCTCCTAATGTAAAAAATTCAACAAATTACCATTTTCAGTTTTTCACAACCTATCAAAATGTTTTGAAACTCTGTGCGTAATTTTGGAACAGTGCAAAGACAATCAATTCCATATACACTCATTACTATAAAAACAAGATCACTCTCTGGAAGACTTTCTGAAGCGATATATATTTATGCAACAATATATTACCATTTGAGTATAAAGCCCAGCGTTTTTCCAAGAAATGTATTTTAGTTAAAGTGTTCTCCCCAAGCCCTATTAGCTGGGTACTCCTCCCGGGCTAATTATGGTGTGTGCCCGGCTGTTGGCTCACCTTCTCACTCCTCTCCTATCAGAGCAGCTCATGAAGAGGAGGCTGGACCAGCCAGGAGAGCTGTTAATACTAATTAGGGGGTGTGATGCACAGACTCGCAAAGCTGGTGGCAGCGGCGCTGTTAGCACAGAAGATCCTTTTCAAATGTTCTCCTAATCTGCTCCTGCTGACACATGGGACAGGAGAGCTGCGAGTCTCTGCATCATTAGTATTCATTGTTCTCCTGGCTGGCTCCGTCTCTTCTCTGCGTGCTGCTGCCATCCTGGAGGTAAACTGCTCTAAGCTGGAGACACACAGCAGAGTGCTTTTCAGACTTTTTTTTTTTTTAAAACTAAAACAAACAAAATCGCTATCACTCTATAAACAAGATAAGGAGCGCAGGATATACGTTTAAAAGTTTCCTATTTTATTGTTAGTAAAAAAAGTATATAGCTATATACCAATATATTCACAATACATATATATTCCCACAGGTCTACAAGCTGGTCTGCCGGTGAGTTACACACATAAAATGCTCCACCATGCACTCATACACACTCATAAAACGTCCTCTGGTGACCCTTTTGGGGGAAAAAACGTTACACATGCATGTATATATAAAAAAAGAGATCTTTTTCCTTAAAAAACCTTAAAAAAGAGGAGAGATGAATGTATAAATTCACAGTTGTATTTCCAATGTAACCAGTTCCTGTATTGCTCTCCACAGGATTCCCCCGTATATAGGGGTTTGGTGGCTAAAGTGTCTCTCGTAGTAATCCTGACACTACACTGCAATAAAAACTGCTCCGTGAAAGTCAATGGACACAACAAGCCTCTGAGTTCAGAGAGGTTGCCTGCAGAATGCACCTCCAAAGTGGTAGGATCCACCCAACAGTTACTCACTTGTCCCCTTGTCTTTCTCTCCACATAAACCCAAGGAAGTCCGCACGAGGGTCCGTTAGGGTACCGTAGCGTGTCCTCACTTGTTTGTGCCGCCCGCACCACTCGCGGCTACAGACCTCTGCGGGTCAGCTGATTCAGAGTCTTACGTCACTTCCGTGCGTCCCGGCTCTTTCTACTTCTTAAACCTCTGCGTTCCAGCTGATGATGTCCTGTTCGTCTGGAGGGGTACGGAGAGTTCTTTACGTGACTTCCTCAATGGAATAGGGGTGAATGAATGGGGTCTTAAATTCACATCGGAATATAGCCGTCAACAAGTAAATTTTCTGGATCTGCACATATATATTAAGAACAATAGTATCCTGACACGCACATATGTGAAGCCTACAGATGTGAATGGGTACATTTTAGCTACCAGCTGCCACTTGCCATCATGGTTAAATAATGTCCCTAAGGGACAACTCATACGTCTAAAGAGGAATTGCACGGAAGGGGCAGAATATGAGAAGGAGTTGGAGGTTTTAACTGGGAAATTTAAGGCGAAGGGATATAAGGATGAAATTATTGAAAAAGCAAAACGAGAGGTGGAGGGGATGCAACGACAGGATCTTTTGATTAAGGGCATCAAGAGGGATCTGGAAGATCACTCCCTGAAATTAAATCTGAAGTTCTGTTCTCAGAGTAATGCCGTGAGGAGTATCATTAAGAGACACTGGCCTATATTGAGGGAGGACAGGGTCCTAAATGCGGAGCAGTGCTTTTCAGCGCTGCTAGATTTGGGCGCAGCCGGCGCCTCCATAGACTTCAATAGGAATCATTCCTATTGAAGCGCTCAGTGAGTAACGTCGGCTCCGTCAGAAGACAGAGCCGAAGTTGCTTAAAAACATAATAATTCGGCCTCCAGCAATCGCTGGAAGCCGAATTATTTCATTCCCCCACTATCCATGTCGGCCTGGAGGGGGAATAGTAATTAAATCGGCCCGGACTTGTGCAGAAGCAGGATCAGCCATATACCGCTGTATCCTGCGCCCAAGTCTACCGGCGCCGATTTCAAATGTACGCCCTAAATGAGGTATTACCTGTCCATCCCTCTTTTGTGTATAGGAGACCAGGTAACGTAGGCCTGAAGGTGGCCATGGCGGCTGGTAGCACGGCAATTAGGAAGAAAACTAAAGATGGGGGCTTCGCAAGATGTGGTAGATGTGTGGGATGTAGAAGTACAAGGGGTTATAAGAGGATTACTGAAGTGAAGGGGGCACATGAAAGATATGTGATTGGTGATCTAATCACCTGTGACACCAGAGGCGTCATCTACTGTTTAGTATGTCCATGTGGGAAAAAATACATAGGGAGAACTAAAAGGGAGTTGTTTAAAAGAATCGGGGAACATGTTAATAAATATTAAGAAGGGATGGGAAGAGCACCCCTTATCGAAACATTTTAAGATTTTACATAATTGTGAAGTAAAAGACACTGTCTTCTTTGGACTAGAAATAGTCCATAGGGATCAAAGGGGAGGTGATTATATCGCCAAAATGTCAAGGCGAGAAAGCAATTGGATGTTTAATCTGGATACATTGGCCCCTAAGGGCCTAAATGAAGAAATGGAATTATTTGGGTTTTTTAAATAAAGTGATAATGATGTAATGTCTACGTTGGAGAAAATGGTGTAAACTGGTGACCTAGAGGGGGACTGGTGACCCTGGGGATGTATAATGGTGTTGATATATGATACCAGTGTGAGAAAAGTACCAGCAGCAATATTGGTAGGGGAACTATGAATATTCAGGGTCTACCACTTTAAAAGAAGGGTTAGGGGAGGTGCTGTTAACTATAAAGGAAGAGGAAGTACCGGCAAGCATTATTCCATACATCTTGAGAAAGACATCCGTAGATGTCGAAACATGTCGATGACAGATTGAGTGGGGCGCCCCTTTAATCAATTGGAATCCTGCTGTTCAAACTCTACTTGCAACTATTTGTGTCCGAGTGGTGTGCGAAAGATACAGTGAACAACGCAGCCAGCTGGAACGCAGAGGTTTAAAAAGTAGAAAGAGCCGGGACGCACAGAAGTGACGTCAGACTCTGAATCAGCTGACCCGCAGAGGTCTGTAGCCGCGAGTGGTGCGGGCGGCACAAACAAGTGAGGACACGCTACGGTACCCTAACGGACCCTCGTGCGGACTTCCTTGGGTTTATGTGGAGAGAAAGACAAGGGGACAAGTGAGTAACTGTTGGGTGGATCCTACCACTTTGGAGGTGCATTCTGCAGGCAACCTCTCTGAACTCAGAGGCTTGTTGTGTCCATTGACTTTCACGGAGCAGTTTTTATTGCAGTGTAGTGTCAGGATTACTACGAGAGACACTTTAGCCACCAAACCCCTATATACGGGGGAATCCTGTGGAGAGCAATACAGGAACTGGTTACATTGGAAATACAACTGTGAATTTATACATTCATCTCTCCTCTTTTTTAAGGTTTTTTTAAGGAAAAAGATCTCTTTTTTTATATATACATGCATGTGTAACGTTTTTTCCCCCAAAAGGGTCACCAGAGGACGTTTTATGAGTGTGTATGAGTGCATGGTGGAGCATTTTATGTGTGTAACTCACCGGCAGACCAGCTTGTAGACCTGTGGGAATATATATGTATTGTGAATATATTGGTATATAGCTATATACTTTTTTTACTAACAATAAAATAGGAAACTTTTAAACGTATATCCTGCGCTCCTTATCTTGTTTATAGATTGATTTATTTTGTTTAGTGGGGGAAGGAGGTACCCCCACAATATAAGGTAGCAGCAGGTAATAACTCACATCGTTCTATCCCCGTATTTGGGTATATTTTTTTAATATACAGCGCCCCTGAACTTGACTTCTTTATTTATAAAATCGCTATCACTGACTTGCATTAAAATCTAGGTAAAATCAAGGCAAATTTGCTGCAATTGTGATTTTTCAGAAAAAAAAAAATCACTTTTCACGTGATTTTAACGCAAGTCAATGGGAACGTTTCTTTAAAAGCGATCCAAAAAGTGATATGAAGTGTCTCCAGTGGTGGGGCTGGGAGTATAGACACTCTAAATTTAAAAGAAACCTGTAATGAAAGTAGTCTCAGGTTTTATACTCATTTGGGGCTTCCTCCAGCCCCCTTGAGGCCGCTCGGCCCCTCCTGTCCCCCGCTGGATGGCCTGGTATTCTGACTGGGCCACGCATCAATGAGCAAGCGTGATCTGGCCACGTGCTCGTCCGTCACGCTCCCACGTCCATGAGCGTTCTGCGATATCAATTGGAAGGAAACAGGCCGATTTCACACTTTGAACCAGCACTTTTGTTGCGGTGCAATCGCATCACACCGCAACGTCAAAAACAGTCTTCAGAGATTGCCGCGTCAATGTGAGGTAGCCTCACTTCTGGCAGCAAGCTCCCCAGCGTTCACCTCCTGTGGAGGAAATAGGAAGTGTATTGTCAAAATAAACATCTGCACATGCGCAACGCAAATGCGTGTGGTAAACAGTTTAAAATATCTGCAGCACCATAGACTTACAAGACGTCCGGTTGCTGCACATCACAACGCACTGTTGCGGTAAATTTGCTACTTTAGGTGCATCGCACAGTGGTAGGCATGCAAGGGCCCATAGGTTTTCATTGCTATAGGATTACCCTGTGGTAAAAAAGGGTAACGCAATGCAATAAAAACATAGTGTAAAAGAGGCCTGAGGGGCCCGTCAGCTGGCTCTGGGACCCTAGGCAATTGCGCAGTTTGCCCTAATGGAAGCGCCGGCCCTGTGTTTGACTGTCCCACCCCACCCAGCTAATTTTTCATGCCACCCAGCTGTACAAATATTCTGGGGAGAACACTGTTGTTGGATGGCGTGACATCACAATTAGGTGGTCAAATAGTAGACACAGCCAGTAGTGTGCAGTCACTCGTGCACTTCTTGTAAATGTGAAATCTGTTTCTAACACCTTGCAAAATCAAAATGAGTAAAGGTGGCTAATTCTGTATTAATCTCACTTACGGTTTCCTTCCCATGACAGTTCCTTACAAATGTGATGGACTTGTTTATTTCTGCAATTTTCACAGCCATACAAAAACAGCAAATAGGGTAAAGCGACAAATAAAGATGAATTTTAGTAACAGTCAAGTAATAGCTCTATACATGACATAAATCAGCAGCAGTTGGCTGATAGTGTAATGGTTAAGGGTTCTGCCTCTGACACAGGAGACCTGGGTTCGAATCTCGGCTCTGCCTGTTCAGTAAGCCAGCACTAATTCAGTAGGAGACCTTTGGCAAGTCTCCCTTACACTGCTACTGCCAATAGAGCGCGCCCTAGTGGCTGCAGCTCTGGCGCTTTGAGTCCGCAAGGAGAAAAGCGCAATATAAATGTTATTTGTCTTGTCTTGTCTTGTCTTGTCTTGTCTAAATGCAATAACATTCTGAATCACATGATAAAAATCTACACGACAAAGAAAAAAAACTTACCCAGTTTTTTGCTCTCCCTACAAAACATTGTAGAATCTGATCACCTCCTGAAGTAGCTATGACATAGCCTGTAAAGAATGAAAGATAAAAAAAAAAATCAGGAAGACAAGGTATGTCTTGTAAGAGTTGCAAAAACCAAAGTTCCAACCACACTTCAAAACGTAAAGCCTGTATATTTCTCAATGTGCTTTAGGAAATACTTCTGCTTGCTGTTTCCAAACATTAAGAACACAATGCAATGCTTGTTAGTTCAATTACCCCTTTATTAACCCTACATTCTTTAGTAAACATCACAAGGTTTGCAGCATGAGTCAAATCTTTATGGGGCATAGCTCTCATCACTAGACCAATGTGACTCTAGGAAGAAGGGGATCTGAAACAAAAACTAGGGAATTACTAAAATCAGTCAGACTCATATGGACAAGTCTGGATTAATTTAGTCTCCTTACCAGTCTTCATGCTTGGTGCTTTATACAGCCATAAGAAAGGTATGCCTTCTTTCAATGCTAGGGTTTTACATGTCAGGAGATTAAAAAAATAATTTTGTCCTTAGTAGGTTCCCTAAATTATTTGTATCCAACCTCAGGTTTAAAACACAGAACACATTCCACGGTATCATTATTTATTTAACAAAAGTGAAGTCACAATGGAGAGCCATGTGTGAAAAACTAAGCACAAGATTCAATAGCTTGTAGAAACACTTTTAGAAGTTTGCTATAGGACTTCATCAGTCTTTCTGTTACAATGGATACGGGAGTGGGCTCTGTTGACCTAGTCAAATGCGGTAGGCAAAGGGTCTTGCAGGACATGGGAGTTTAAGTGATGATGGGTCTTCACCACAGCACTTTGAGAGGGATGATGGGCCACCAATCCAGGTTGACAACGGACTATGTTGCTGGCTGGTGGCCACCAGGTCATGACCCCTGAGATTGTCCCCCCGGTGACTCCCTGAGATTGTCCCCCCCAGTGACGGAGGAGTTGTTTGGGCTGAGGCAGAGGCAAATCCGATGAGGAAGGCCAAGGTCAGGGCTGGCGGCCAATTAGCAAACCAAGACTTTAGCTGAGATTGGAGTAGGTGGCTAGCTGGCAGAGTCAAGTTCACCAGCCGAGGTAACGATCGGTGGATAGCTGGCAAGGTCACTATAAAAAGATAATTGATAAAGAGCAGGTAAGCTAAAGAAACAAGGGCGTTCCAGAACAGGCTAACCCAAGCTGACAGAACAATCAGCGCTGAGTGCTGAATGAGGGAAGCGTTTACTGTCAAGAACAGGGTAATTTGGTAACAATGCTGTGTCCAGACTCTTCTCACATTTGTGCCCCAATGTGGTTGCCAGCCTACTGCACGTGTGACATCACACGCGCCCAGTGTGCAATGCCCCAACAACCACGTTGGGCTCGAATCCACAAGAGGAGTGTGAATATAGCATTGGTACCAAATTACCATGTCCTTGCCCATAAACGCTTGCCCCTTAAACTTGCCTGATCTTTGATTATCAATTATCTTCTTGTAGTGACCTTGACACTGGACAAGTAAAGTATTAATGCAGAGGCACCACGGTATACATGTATATTAGGTGGGACAGAAACCAGGAATCTCCGTTGCGTTTGTCTTTTGCAATTACTGCACGCCATTACCACCACACACCTGATCAAGTATGTGGGCCCCAGATTTTCCAGCATGTCCAATCGATGTGTAACCAATTTCAGACCAAAATTGGTTGCATCGTTGATCGGGCATGCTTTTGGCGGCACCTATTTTCATCCGATTCTATAATAATCATCAAATCAGATGGTCGATCGGCCGCCAAATCTACAGATGTATGGCCACCTTTAGATTGATTGGCTGATTGGCCAAAGCTCCTTCCCTTTTGTCTCCTATTGCTGTGTAATGTGCGTACATATCTTCCACCCGTATGTAAAGATCCATAGTGGATTTGTTCACTGCATCAGCTGTAATGCACCATTGTCTTGTATTGTTAATTGTTGTTTTATTTATAACACATAGTTACACCTTGTGTTCTGTTGTACAGCGCCATGGAAGATGCTGGCACTATATAAATCAATAATAATAATCTGAATCCCCTTGGGAGGTCACAAGAGCAGAGAGTGAGAGAAAACCTCTCCAACAAGGACACCCACAGCAATAAACCTTACCGAATGTTTTTGGTGGTTTTCCAAATTACAGTACTCAAAATTTAAAAAAAAATCCTTAACGTGTGCTTTAAATCACAGAGCCTTTTTCACTACAAATTGGCAAGTGCAAAGGAAAAGTACCATTATCTTAGCTTTGCATTTGCTATGAGATTTTTGGTACTTTGCAAACTCCTACTCCGTTTTATAGAAAGGGACCTGAAATTCAGCAAGCTGTACAACTGCGATACACCAGGAAATGCACTAGTGCAAACAAATCACCGCAATTCTAACTCTAAAAAGTGTCATTCCGATAAAAACACGATCATAGTGAAAATTGTATGCAGTCTAAAAGTCTCCTTAGTTCAGGTACACTTTTTAATGTACAGTTATTTAAAAGCATGGCCTCCTCTCCAAATCCCTTATGAAACATGAAGCAAAAATGGTTGGGTTGGAGAGAAGACAACCTTAAATGTTGCAATCTCAAGCAGTCATTGCATATTGGTTTCCAAGAAATGGGACCCTTGATATAAGTTTTTATGTTGCTGTACCTGAATGGATTAGTTTGTTTAGAGGACCATGTACATCTACTTTCATTGTTTTTTAACGGTTTTGTGCAGATTGGGCGCCTGTCCAATCTACATTGCTGCGAGTACACTATTAGAAAGCTTGGTGTGCTGGATTAGATACTTCTATATGTTGCTGTTTTAGACATTATGATTTGGGTCTGCTTTTGACCAGTAAGTGACTTGGTTGAGGGCATTATAGTGAAATGTGTGCAGTTTTTGAAAGAGGATTCACCGTAGTGCCGATCTGTTTTATTACTATTGGATTGGGAAAAGGATAATCTATTGGCAAGTTATTGGATTCATTCCTCATATCTATGTGCTGATGTTATTCTATTATTATTGTATTGTTGTATTTACCAAACCCTAATATTAAATTGCCTTGACCCTCCTAACTCCTAATACAACAAGGCTAACCAATCAGGATGGGCAGTCCCAATAATTAGGACACTCAGCACTGCACCAAAAAGAATGGGTGCAAGTAATGTATTACCTGAGTCAAGGGAGTAACTGTTTAAAATGTAAAAAAAAAAAAAATCATCTCAGCTATCACACTTAACTTAGAGGAAAAGATAAAAATATTTTAAGTTGTTAACACATCACACAGCTACCTTCTTTCAGCTGTAGCAAGACCACAATATTTTTGGTAGTTTCCAACATAGCTGGGCAGAAGGCGCAGCATTTCGCTAACTAGACACACGATAGGAAAACCAAGTGCTATAACTAAAAACCTTCATTGGAAAAAGCTCACAGACATAAAGCCACCTTAACTCATATTGGTGAGAGCATTCTGCAGAACAGACCTCTCACAAAGGAAGTGGTTACACCTTATGCATGTCTGCAAAACATTGGATATTAGCTTCAAATACTTCACCCCCATCCCACGTCCATGCACAAACATAAGCCATAGCAAAATCCTGAAAGCATTAACTTGTCCACATACTGATCTTCTCCTAGTATGGATTCTGCCTTTAAAACATAGTCATTGTGCAAATTGCTTTAACAACTGCCAAGACTGTGGTTGGTAAGGAGCAATCAAACAAATGTAGCCCATGAAAAAATAAAGAGTAGTTAAAAGAGAATTACAAGATGGTCATCAGGGCAAGCTGTACAAGTACACCTGATACATCAGTAATACAGAGACAAGTAGGGCTATACAGGCATAGCTATAGGTCTAAAATACCTTTACTTTTAAAGTAGCAGTTAACACCGCATTAAGAAATGTCATTGTTCTGATGTCATTATTTTACAGATAGTCCAAGTAGGTCACAGGAAATTAGTAAATAGATTTAAAAGGTCCTCTCAGACTGGAGATAACTGGAGAACGTATGTGATGCAGGAAGCATCCCTCTTCTTGAATAAGTTGTTCCATAGCTTTTTCTTGTCAGTTTTTATGCCTGGTACACACCATGCAATGTCAGATAGATGAGTCAAACCAATTATGTCCAACAGGTCCAATCTGATTTCCGTTTTTCTCAGCGATTATTTGAATACTTCTATAAAAAAATAAATAAATAAATAAAAACGACCAGAAGAATGGTCGGGAATCAGATGAGAACTGTCGGAAATAATTGATTTGACCCGTCTATCTGACGAGAAATTGTATGGTGTGAGCCAGGTATTAGGTGTCATTGCATTCCACATCTGGGATGAACCAGCTAGTCAGGTCTCCACGGAGACTGATCAGCACCTGATTTGGCTACCACCATAGACTGTAATGAATATTACAACTATAACGACACAGACCCTATTGCAATAGACTTAATTGACTGATTGATTGCAATAGGCCTAAATAACTGTAATTAGGGCAGTAGCCGGTCCTCGAATAACGCCTCCACAAGAAGTAATTAGGTAATCAGTAGGGGAATATATAAGTGTATTCCCTGAGATTACCTAGCACAGAGAGAGGCCTCCTTCTGCATCTCCCCTACGCCCATCACCAGCGGCCGGACAATACGTACACCCTACCAGATCATATTGAGGTTTGTTGAAAGGTTAATAATTATAATTTGCACATATACGCAGTGACATGCGCATCTCCAGGGTGTCCAACATTTCTAAAAATAAAAAAATAAAAAATTCTCACAGCATAAAAATATGACTCAATTTCTGGAACATATGGAACATATGAGTTTACACAATTAAGTACAGCAAAATGGAATTATATTGGTCAAAACACTATCCAATCAGAGTTAAGTTTGCACAAGCATGAACCATGAACATTTACTGATGAATGTTCAGAATCATCCTTTCCTGTATACATCCCCCAACTGCCACCACAACAAGGCACGACCAGACTCTTCTTGGTGTTAGGCTGAAGAACGGGGTTATATGTATACAGAGATAAGTGCAGACAATATCCTCGGCATGAAGCCAACCAAGATAACGGCTGGGCTACAGAAATAGAGGTAGTGGTTGAGGACAGGAAAGGAGAAGCTGTGTTAAAAAGAAGGGATATCTCTCTGCCAGCAGATAACTCAACAAAGAAGCATTCACCCAAATGCAATTTTCTTGAGGCGTATGTGTGCAATTTGTACAGTTGTTTAAAATCTTTAATTACCACTTCTTACTGCAGCACAATTAAATGTATTTGACTTGGCAGGAAAGGCATGCTTTAGAAACCTGTTAACAGCATTTATGAAATGTCTTCAAAATATCAGACATATGATCTTCATCTTTAGTATGGCTTTGGCACGCATCCCTTTCCTGTAATGAAGCAATAACACAATGTATTTCACAGTACTTCTAATTATTTTCAACCCAATTTCGTATTGGCTAAAACTTTCTGCCCTGAAGCATCTAACACTTGGGGCATCTACAGCATTCAGAATCAAATGTTATTAATCCAAACATGTGCATTTGTCCAATATGGCAATAAGCAATGTTAAAAGGTTAAGTAATTTAGGGCCTAAGGCAGGCAGCACACAGCAATTTTACCGTTACTAACACTGTGGGAGAACCACCTGGTAACCAATTAGCGCCACGCACTTTGCCAGGTTATCACATGCTTTGCTATAGCAACGTGAGGAACCATAGCGGTAACGCATGTGGTGATAATAGGTTGTTCGTCTAACATTAGTATTGGCAAAGCTGATGTATGCTATTTTGCGCACAGCAACTTTACCGTTGCATAGTGCATTAGACCCTTAACATCAGCTGTCAAATCTGCGACAGCCAATACCTGGTTTTGATAAATTAGTGACTTATTGAGTAAAAACTTAACGCTGCCTAAAGAAGGTAAGATAGGATAGTAAGTGAGCAGGCAGTTCATGAAGGCAATGTTTTTGGAAGCAGAAGGTAAATATCTGAGTGATTTAGACAACGGCCAAATTATGATGGTTAAATCACTCAGCTAAAGTGAACCCAAAGTGGCTGGAAAAAAATTAGATACGTACCCAGATACAGGGAAGCCTCTGGATAGTCCAGAAGCTTCCCATGTCCTCCTTGCCCTCACTGTTGCCACGCACGGGCCCTCTCAACTTATCCAAAAAGAGTTTGACGGATATGTTCTTGTGGCCACACACCCTGCAATGCACACAAGCAGCACCATGCTACTACGCAGGCATGGCGGTACTTGTGCAGGCACAGTAAGGCCGCACTCATTCATAAAGAGGTGCACAGCCGCAAACTGTCAGAGGGTCACAGGCAGTAGTCTAGACTCTAGAGGATGTGGGAAACCTCTGAAGGATCTAGAGGCCTCTTCCTTGGTAAGTAGCTAACTTTTTTCTGTAGCCAGCTCAGGTTTTGCATTAAAGTATCTCCACAACTGTGGATACTGTAGAATGTTCCAGTATGCAGTGCTTGGTACTTAACAAAAGTGGTCCAAGGAGAGATAAATGGTGAACTAGAAATGGGATAATCAGTGCCGAAGAATTACCTGTCTGGTAAGGATCAGAACTGAATCATGGAGCAAAGGAAGAAGATATGTGGATGTTTCCCTACCACATACAACCTACTCAAAGATTGTTACATACCATTTACACAAAAAACAAATCCAATCTCTGAAGCGCACATTTACAGCATATATGACGTAAAAAAAATAAATCTGCTGCTAACTTCTTCGAGCCAGATACCACTAGAAACCTACCAATGTATTTTGTAATTCATGCCTCTACAGGCTGTTTTAGTGGGACAAGGGGATTTAAACAATATTAGGCAGATGATTTTCTGGAAGATCAGTGTACACTCACATGATTATAAAAGGCTAGCTCACAAGTTTTGCAGTACACTGCAGGTTGGTTTTACTCTATAGCGGTGCAGTGATCGCACAGCAGGGCATCCTGCTACTCCACCACACAAATCCATCTTCACATGTCCTCGCTCCACGGTGCAGCGACGGGGTCATATGCATAGTCCGGCCCCCCAATCAAAAGTTTGCAATTGCTTTAATGACAACACTCATTTTGAGATGATCATTAAAGGATACCCGAAGTGACATGTGGCACGATGAGATAGACATGGGTATGTACAGTGCCTAGCACACAAATAACTATGCTGTGTTCCTTTTTTTCTTTTTCTGCCTGAAAGAGTTAAATATCAGGAATGTAAGTGGCTGACTCAGTCCTGACTCAGACAGGAAGTGACTACAGTATGACCCTCACTGATAAGAAATTCCCCTTTTTATCTCTCTTTCTTGCTCTCAGAAGCCATTTTCTGCTAGTCACTTCCTCTCTGAATAAGGACTGAGTCAGCCACTTACATACCTGATATTTAACTCTTTCAGGCAGAGAAAGAAAAAATGGAACACAGCATAGTTATTTGTGTGCTAGGCACTGTACATACCCATGTCTATCTCAGGTCACCAGGGCCGGATTACCGACCAGGCAACAAAAGCAGTCACTTGGGGCCCCATTCAGAGTCAAAGGGGCCCCATCAGCACATAAACCAGCCCTTGCCATCCTGTTAGCGGTGGCTGGATGGTATAATGGTTAAAGGGACTCTGAGCAGTGCAGTAACTATGGAAAGATGCATATCATTTTAAAGCTCTCTTTCTCCTCTTTCCAATGATATATAAACGGCTGCTCTATGCCTTTTAGTTTTCGATATTTTCGCGATCGAAATCGCGGCCACAGGACGACTTTTCTCCAAAGTCAGCGGTGGCTGGATGGTATAATGGTTAAAGGGACTCTGAGCAGTGCAGTAACTATGGAAAGATGCATATCATTTTAAAGCTCTCTTTCTCCTCTTTCCAATGATATATAAACGGCTGCTCTATGCCTTTTAGTTTTCGATATTTTCGTGATCGAAATCACGGCCACAGGACGACTTTTCTCCAAAGTTGGCAGCTCGATTCAGCACAATGCAATGAAATATAAGGAACCCAGGGGGATATAATTACAAACATCATGCTGGTAGGTGTGAGGATGTAATGAATTAGTTGTGGGTATGCTTAAAGGCATATCCACAGGCACTGCTTGGAGTCCCTTTAAGGGCTCTGCCGCTGACACAGGAGACCAGGGTTCGAATCTCGGCTCTGCCTGTTCAGTAAGCCAGCACCTATTCAGTAGGAGACCGTAGGCAAGTCTCTCTAACACTGCTACTGCCTATAGGGCGCGTCCTAGTGGTTGCAGCTCTGGCGCTTTGAGTCCACCAGGAGAAAAGCGCGATATAAATGTTATTTGTCTTGTCTTGTCAAATGATGCCATGCGCTGTTGATTGTCTTCAGAGCCAGGCTCTCCTCCTAGGTCCCCCTCCTGTTACTGTGTGCTCTGCCGCTGCCCACTCCACCCTCCCTTCCCACAGAGAACCACAGCTGCAGCAAGAATGATAGCAGCAGATGGCAAACGCTCACTCACCTATCCATGATCCAAGTGATAGAGATCCCGTCATCTGAAACCCATCTGTCTCTTCTACAGTGCAGCCGCTCGCTCTGAACCTCCTGATTCTCAGATCAGACAGGAAGTAGGAAGTAGTAATAGTAGTAGTAACAGAGCGGCAGCACTCTAGAGGAGACAGATGGGCTCCGGATGACGGGACCTCTATTGCTTGGATCGCAGTAGGTGAATGTGATTCATCTGGTGCTGTCATTCTCCCCCACTGCGGCTGCCTTCTCTGCTGGACTATCGTATTCACTGGAATGGAGGCTGCATGGTGGCTGTCTAGTTTGGGAGGAAATTGGTTGTTCGGTGGTGGGAGTGGTTATGTAATTCTGTCTGGGGAACGGCTTCCGGTTTGGCGGTGTCCAGAGCTTTCTGCTATTGCCAGGCTGGAGATGCAGGGGGAAAGTGCCGCTGCTGTGACATCTGGCGCCCTCTTCACAGGGGTGCCCCAGCCTCTGAGTGCAAATGTCCCAGCCATTCATCTCTCACTCTGCATTTTGCCGCTGCTATTCCCTGCATTGTGCACCCACAGAGGAAAGCGTGCTGTTGCCCATAGCAACCAGTAGCTCGGCTGCCCGGTGTGTGCGGCATATTGCTGTGCAGCTGCATCTTCTGATTCTATTACGACACGATGGGGGGGCCCAAATCAGTTACTTTGCTTAGGGCCCCATTTAGCCTTAATCCGGCTCTGCATGTCACACATCACCTCAGGTATCCTTTAACAAACTGGGATGAACAATCTTAATCAACAACTACAGCTGCACAAAATAATTTGAATTATCACTAAGGTGGGAAACGTGGTGAAAACAGTACTGTGTCAAGTGTGTTTCCTGCACAAGAGCTTCTAAGGGTGCCCACTAATTAATTATACAATCTTCCTCCTCAGCCATCTCGATCCAGGCACCCTTGAGCAATGCAGAACAATAATGTTTACATTGGTCTGCTTGTGCAGGCAGAAATAGCCGAGCCCAATCGGGTCCGCAGTAGTCCAAGGCACAAATGTGCAGTAGAGCGGACCCAATCAGGCTTGGCTATTTCCGTTGAAGCGCAAGCTGAAAGCCTTCGCCTGCGCCCAGCAGCGACAAGCAGACATTCGGGGGTCCCTGCACTAAATCGCCCTCTGCTGAGGGGGATGGGGGAAGCCACTTTAATATCCAGAGGCTTCCCCCTCCTGAGGTGGGTACCTCCTAGGGGCACTTTTTTTTTACCTTCAGGTTCACTTTCAGGTAGCCTTACACTGGTCGATATGGCCAACAGACGGACCCCTCTCTGATTGTTATTTGATCAGAGAGGGATCTATTTGCTTGAATCCCTTGACACACTACACACAGTATGAAATCTTTGTAAAATCTGTGTGCTCCTGTCGGGTCTCCCAGTCATGCCTCCCCCCCCCCCCCCCCTTTCCTGTCCAGTGTTGCTGAAGCTTAGTCTCACTTGTCTGCCGCATTGTCCCAGTCTCTTCCTTCCCTACTGGCTGCTCCATCTTGTTTCACTCCCAAGTCCTGGGACGCATGTATGACGCAATGCTGTAGAGTACAGACACTAGGGGCACTGTAGCATGTACCCATACGTGACCACTAGAGGCCTCTAGCATTTAAAATGTCACGCAGGTGCCCCGAGGGGGGAGGGGAGAGAAGCCCTGTTCCGATCAAGTGAAATTTTACATCTTGTAAATTTCAGATGAAAATTGTTCGATCAGGAATCATTTGTGGCATCGATTTCTAGCAGATTTCGGTTGAAAATTGGTTGATCTGGAATTATTTGTAGCATAAATTTCTAGCAAATGATTGACATCTGCTGGATATCAATGAAAGAAAACCAGTAATTGTATGGCCACCTTTAGTGGGCATTCTTATCTGTTTGCTGCGGCAGTTGCAGTGAGAGACTGCCTGAGAAAGTGATCAATGGTATTTATGTATGTCCTAGATTTCCATATGAACAAATCCACATGAGACAAGTGTTCAGGTAAGAGAACAAATCCAGTCCAGCATTCTGTGTTCTCATGGAGAGAGGTGCTCATGTGGGAATAAAAAGGGCTAATTAGTGTAGTCCAAAGCTGTCCTACTCTCTGAGGAACATGGCTGTGCTGGACTGACAAACAAAGGTATCTGTCTTGTGCTGTAAACAGGCTTGCTTGTGTTTCTGATGTTTTCCTATTGCTACAGGTTTTCTTTACAGGTAAATTTCACATATGTTACACAATTTCAATTATAGTATTGAGCTGTACAGGTCTTCTGTAATGTTATTAAAAATTGCCGGTACTTATCCGTTAGCCGGGCGCATCCAGCAGGTGGCGCTAATTACTATTCCCCCTCCAGGCCGACATGGATAGTAGGGAAAGCTGTAACTCTGGTGATTTGTCGCCACCTAGAGGATGCGCCCGGCTAACGGATAAGTACCAAATTGCCTTTTCATTCAGTTTGTATAAAGTGAACAATTTGGCTCAAACTGCACTTCTTTGCAACCATGGCAACAGCAAATTGTTTGCCGTGCATATGATACAACGTTGCTGCATGAGTACTGAGCTGCACAGTGCAGGAGCTATTGAACCCTTTATGAATGCCATCACAAATACTGACTGGCAGAAAATGTTTACCTTTTTGACTAGTATAAAAACGTAAAGGTGCCCATTAACAGTACAATTTTTCCTTCAGTTTAAAGGGACTCCGAGCAGTGCAGAAACTATGGAAAGATGCATACCATTTTGAAGCTCTCTTTCTCCTCTGTCCAACGACACATAAACCGCCGCCCTACGCCTTTTAGTTTTCGATATGTTCGCGATCGAAACCGTGGCGGCCGCAATTTCGATCGCGAAAATCGTGAAAACTGAAAGGCGTAGGGTGGCGGTTTATATATCGTTGGAAAGAGGAGAAAGCGAGCTTCAAAATGGTATGCATCTTTCCATAGTTTCTGCACTGCTCGGAGTCCCTTTAATATAGAGGCGCCAGCAGAGTAAAAGTAACAGATTAAAAGTATAAAATGAGGGTGGACTTAACCTCCCCAGACAAAGACACAACTATTGTGTAAGATCTAAGAAAAAGGGTATTTATTCTTACTCCAACACAGTTTGCAACGCATTTCGCGGGTCTCAAGCCCGCTTCCTCAGGCAAAAATACACACAAGGAGCAACGTATTAGTTGTCCACGCCACAGAGGCGCTATACTGGCATGCACAACTGATAAGTTGCTCCTTATGTGTATTTTTGCCTGAGGAAGTGGGCTAGAGACCCGCGAAATACCATTTTTCTTTGATCTTACACAATAGTTGTGTTTTTGTCTGGGGAGGCAAGTCCACCTTTGCCCCTCATTTTATACTTTTAATCTGTTACTTTTACTTTGCTAGCGCCTCTGTATTGTATTGTTAAGTGATATATATCCACCTGGTGGATGGGTGTGATCACCCTTCTTTCTTGTTCTACTGAGAACCACATTTTATCCTAAGTGGGGACAGGCATAATCTCCCCGCCTGCTTATCTAGTGGTGGCCTGAATTCGGCAACCCACACTCGTGAGTATTATTCACTACATACTATTTTGACATCGTATTATCAATAATACATGCTTGGGGGCTCTCGATTGTCTATCTTCTTGTTTTACAATTTTTCCTTTAGCTTCATTCTTTCGACGCGATTTTTATGATCGAATTGTATAGAAAACTGTGCCATGTGTGGCATAAAATGATTCTTTGGTCGATTGGAAAAGGAAAAACTATTGATTCGAAAGTTAGATTTTATGATCAAATTGAGATGTAAAACCTTCTTAAATTGTTCCGTTAATGGGAACATGCGATAACTGCCTTCCGATTACTTTCACGTTCAAATTACATCGAAAGATTGAATCTGAAGTAAACATTGTATCATTAATGCCCACCTTTATGTTGACAGTATAAGAATGGCAGCACAGTGCTCCACTGCCCATTTCAGCCCCAGTGCTGCAATGGAAGGGATTATAGGGTCGAATGAAAGTAATTTTAGTAATTATTAGTTGTTTTCTATAGGTCAGTGATGAACATTGGCCTCAATTCACGAAGCTTAAAGAGAAACTCCAACCAAGAATTTAACTTTATCCCAATCAGTAGCTGATACCCCCTTTTACATGAGAAATCTATTGCTTTTCACAGACCATCAGGGGGCACTGTATGACTGATATTGTGGTGAAACCTCTCCCACAAGAAGCTCTGAGGACCGCGGTACTTTTGACAGTTTGCCACAATGTAACAAGGTTCACAGACAGGAAATAGCTGTTTACAGCTGTCTCCAACGGCCAAAACAGCTAGCAGCAGCTACATAACCTGCCCACAGTAAAAATGTCACCATGTAATAAATGTCAGAATGTAAATCGGGGAGAGGAAAGATTTTACAATGAGCAAACACTGACTTAATCATTTATACATAATTATTGTAGAATTAAGCACTTTTTTTTATTACACTATTTTCACTGGAGTTCCTCTTTAACTCCTGTCTTTAATAACTCTTCTGAGCTGTTTTACAGTTATCACAATTATATCACCATGGTGATAACTGTAAAACAGTTTAGTAGCGTTATTAAAGACAGCAATTAAGCTTAGTGAATTGAGGCCAATGGCCCCTGTCCTGTCTTGTACTCAGTGCTGTGCCTGAAAGCCTAATGTTGCCCCTCACATACCCACTCAGCGAATTGCATAACTTCCCACCCATTTTTGCCAACAGACCATGGAAAGGTGGGTGAGGAGCCACATCATTAGGTCAGCAGAGATGGTAGGAGCTCCTTGCAGCTTCCAAGGCACAATCTAACTTCCTGCTTCCCAGATGGGACAGGACCAGAGTTTGCCACTGCTACCCCTGCACTTAAAGTTATATGGGAGAATGTTTAGTTGTATTATTTATAAACATTTCAGATACACTAAAAACTTAGAACAAATTTCTGTTAATGTGAAATCATTTGACCTTTCACTTCAGGAAAAAAAATGCTAAAACAAGGATCTTCTGGGTGGAGATGTTTTTGCATTTTAGATTCCCACTTTCATTACACAACAGCTTCATTATTGCAATGCCCTCTATGCACACCTTCCACAGAAGCACATGCACCTCCTCCAGCTAGTATATAATGATGTTGATAGGCTATTAAGAAATCTAAAAAGAAATTTAAAGGCAAGCAACAAATTAAAACCAAATTCTATGTGGACAGGATAAAAAAAATATTCAGTTTTAAAACATTAACCACTTCCGGATACCGGGTGGTTTGGCTGATCTGTGCTGCGGAGGCTCTTCAGCCCGCAGCACAGATCAGAAATCAGGCAGGGCGATCAGACCTCCCCCCTTTTTTCCCCACTAGGGGGATGTCCTGCTGGGGGGGTCTGATCGCCGCCGCGCTGCTGTGCCTAGCGGGGGGGGCTCCTCAAAGCCCCCCTCCGCAGCACTAGTCCTCCCTCTGCCTCCTTCCCTCCCTCTCCCGTCCCCTGTGTGCGGCGCAGGACGGAAAGCCGTCCTGCGCCGGATAGGATAGGCTTTAGCCTATCAGATGCCGGCATTCCCCGGCCAATCAGAGGCCGGGGATCGCCGATCTCCTCTACGGCGCTGCTGCTGCGCAGCGCCGTATATATGTAAACACCGGGGAAGATCTTCCCCGCGTGTTTACATTTACCCTGCGAGCTGCGATCGGCGGCTCGCAGGGTGTTCACGGAGACACCCTCCGTGAACTGACATGGAACGGCCGCTCATACGAGCGGCCGTTTCCATGGAAACCACTTCAGGATTCAGGGGCGTAGTTAAGCGTACGCAGAATCCTGAAGTGGTTAATTTTATTAGAAAAAGTAAGTAATAATACACACCACCCACTGTACACTACAAATCATTAATAAAAACTGGACATATAGCCAGATGCGAAAACCGCAGAAAAACGCTGCAATGTAGTTGAAGACACAAATAAAAACACCTCTGGCTAAAAAATGATGGATTATTCACCCTTAAAGCGGAATATAACCCTGCATTTTAACTTTGCTCTAAAACATTATTTACAGTATATTATATGCAACCTTACCAGCATTTTTTTTTTACTAGACCAGCATTGGAAGGGTTACACAGGGCTTTAAAGTTCCTAGAGATTTCTGCAGACGCATCTGAAGCTGACATAGATACATTTTGTTTACATAAAATATATAAGTAAGTATATATATAAGTGTGGCATGCGACTCATCTCTCTGACTGAGAAGGAGCTGGAGGACAGCCAAAGAGTGTGTAACATTTATCAATAGATACATTTAACTAAATAGAATGTAACAGTCTGAACTTCTGCATATCTCTCCACGGAACTTTAAACCTCTGTGTTTAACCCTTCCAATGCTGGTCTAGTAAAAAAAATGCTTTTTGCATATAATATGCTGTAAATAATGTTTTAGAACAAAGTTGAAATGCTGGGTTATATTCCGCTTTAAATACCATCAAGACTGAAAGTATCTCACACTAAGTCATGCAAAAATCAGCAGTAAAAGGATCCAGTTTATTAATGGTGATATATAGGGAATAGAGGGGAATCAGCAGGCAGCACTCGATTCTATAAATTGAATTTCGGGTTGTAGGAAGGAGGGTTGTAGGTTGAAGGAATAAAAGTAGTTGACACAGGATCCTATGGTTTCAGTTTCAAGCCAGAAGTCAATTTGTGTGCATTTCCAGAAACAAATGGCAGAAAAAATGAAATGTGGAAAGCACAAGGATTATATAACTGCATTAGTAAAAGGAAACTTGGTGTGAATTACAGTTTAAGCAGCAAGCAGCGGCCTGGTTAGGGAAGCACAGACAGGATGGCATATTCCATAACCCACAGCCTTTGGGATATGTAAGCCTAAGCATGAAGTTCACCTTCAAATGTCCACCAATAACATTTGATGTACAATATCTCTGCAATACTCACACAGGCCTCCTAGATCAGATCCCCAGAATGTTCTATACAGTACAGTCTGGACAGTGGCGTAACTAAGGAACTTTGGGGTCCCAGTGCAAGTTTTACATGGGGTCCCAAGCAGTCTATTGATATGGAGCCCCAAAACCTACCAAGACAGCTCCAGTGTCACATATGTGTATTTAGAGTAAGGAAACAATACTAAGGATTATCAATATGCAATGCACATATAGGTGTTCATTACCAGCACAGCATCAATGAAAAGCTAATAAGATGGATAAAAGAGGGCCACTATTGCTATGCCACTTAGTCTGGGTTATCCAGTACTTAACTATCCAGCAGTCTCAATCAACCAGCACAAATCAATCAACCATACAGAGTTCATGGTATGTATGTAGAGTGGGACATAGCACTGAATTAATTAGGCCTATTTTTAACATACAGTTTCAGGTAACCAAAAAACACACTTATCTGGCATCAACCAATCCCCATTGGTGCCAGATAACCAAGACTTTCATGCTACATCCACAAGAAATAGCTTACAGTGTCATCTAAGATGCTAGTGAGGTTGTAATAAGGACCAGTGCTTCCACAGTCTGGCTAGCAATGAGCACAGCTGAGATTCAGTCATCTGCTACTGAACACATGGCAAGGCAATGTGCAGGTTTGAAGTTTCTTCATATTTCCCACTGTTGGCCTTTATTTGTTCTCTGAATGTCACGATTCCTAACTGACATGTGCAGTTCATGAGACAGTCTGCTCCAATTTTACATCTCAAGCTAGGTCCTTATCATATATCAAAAAACCTACCAAGAAAATGCCACATATCAATTCTTCACTCGCTACATTAGTTAACCATAAAACTGAGAAATTATATTCATGATTGGCCTACTGACATTTTGAATCCTGAAACAATTTAGACCCAGACTATATAAACAATAGTTTCAGTTGCACCAGACCTCCCACATCCTCAGATCAGCAATACCTAATAAACTACTCCTACCCAAAATACACCTGAGAACATTCAGAAGCAAAGCCTTCAGTCATGCAGCTCCTAACCTTTGGACCTCCTAACCTCACTTATTTTATTGAGTACAGGTCCATCCCTGGAGGTGTTTAAATGCATACTGGAAATCCATCTCTTCAGTTCTGCATTTACAGACCTGTGACTCTGTGCTGAGACATGTTATGTGCTCTGAGTCCAGCAGGAGAAAGGTCCTATTTAAAGAGAATCTGTATTGTTAAAATCGCACAAAAGTAAAAATACCAGTGCGTTAGGGGACATCTCCTATTACCCTCTGACACAATTTCGTCGCTCCTCGCCGCATTAAAAGTGGTTAAAAACTGTTTGTTTATAAACAAACAAAATGGCCACCAAAACAGGAAGTAGGTTGATGTACAGTATGTCCACACATAGAAAATACATCCATACACATGCAGGCTGTATACAGTCTTCCTTTTGAATCTCAAGAGATCATTTGTGTGTTTCTTTCCCCCTGTTCTCATGCACTAAAGTTTCAGGCTGCTCTTTTCTTCCTGCAAACAGCTTTGCCCTTGTCTGTAATTGTTCAGTATGTGAAAGCCCAGCCAGCTCAGAGGACGATTTATCCAGCTTGTAAAAGATAAGAGAGAAGAGAGAAGCTGCTCTAATCCTAAATAACACCCAGGCAGTGTGCATAAAGGGGCCTGGAAGGGGGAGTTCATAGCAGAACCACAACACTGAAGAACTTGGCAGCCTTCCAGACACAGGCTGACAAGTCTGACAAGAGAGAGATAAGTTGATTTATTACAGAGACTGTGATAGTAGAAAGTGCTGCAGTAAGCCAGAACAGATTAGAATAGCTTTTGGAACTTGTAGGATGATAAAAAACAGGATGCAATTTTTGTTACGGAGTCTCTTTAAGTGTTATTGTTGATGCAAAACCAGATCAAACTGTGTCTTTTTACATTTGTCTACAGGCATGCCTGAAGGTGCCCATACATCTAGCAATGTATGGGCAGATCGACCAAGAGACAGACTGATCCAATTTGATTGGAGAGAGATATGTTGGCTGCATACACAGCAAACCGATTCCCGATAGATTTCAGTATGAAATCAGGAATCTCCCTTGCAATGACTCTGCCTGCCTGGCTGCCCCAAATGTAATATGTCCCCCCACCTGTCCAGCTGCAGCGACTCTCTCTCCTCCACTGTCTCTCTTAAACGCCACCGTCACACTGGGTGTCAGGTGGACAGGAGAGATCTACATTGTCTGGGCATGGGTGAAGGGGGGGGGGGGACAGTGGCCAGGGGGTCTGTCGCAATTGTTGGTTGTCACAATAATGTATGCCATTACCACCGTGCACACGATTGTACAATCAATATTGTCTCATTGATAGGCATCTTAAAACCACAAGAGATGAGTGGGATTTCACACAGTATCAGAGAAAATGGCCAGACTAGTCACCTGACCAAAACTTTTTTCCATAGGTTATAAGATGATAGAAATTATCTTTAGAACCACAACAGATATAAAACAGGAAGTATATAATTGGGCAGCTGACTTTTCTTCCCACTGTCCCTAGAGCAAGGGCACCTCCACTTTGATACAAGAATGTATATAAGTATATATAATACAAGTCATTACACAAACCATTTGGTAAATTGTATTTGGCTTCAGTGTAGAGTAGCTATAAAACTTTATAAAAACTGGTAAAAATAAGAATCAGAGTTAGCTTGCTAGGAATCATGGGAGCAGTATTCAGTGTGTTATGCAAGAAGTCCTAAAGGTAGCCATACACTGGTCGATTTGCCATCAGATTGGACCAACAGATAGATCCCTCTCTGATCGAATCTGATGAGGGATCATATGGCCACCTTTACTGCAAACAGATTGTGAACCGATTTCAGCCTGAAACCGTTCACAATCTGTTGTGGTGGTGGTACTGCCGCCGCTCCCCCCCCCCCCCCCCCCTCCGCATACATTACCTGCTCTGCTGGCGCGACTGCCCCCGGTAACCGCTGCTCCGTCTCCGCTCTGGTCTCCAGGTCCGGCATGCTTTACTTCTTCCTGCCCGGCAGGAAGTTTAAACAGTAGAGCGCCCTCTACTGTTTAAACTTCCTGCCGGGCAGGAGGAAGTGAAGCATGCCACACCCGGAGACCAGACCAGAGCGGAGACGGAGCAGCGGTGACCGGGGGCAGTCGCGCCGGCGGAGCAGGTAATGTATTGCCGCTCTATTGCGTCGGTCGTCGGGCACTCGAACGCCGCTAGCGACGCGCTCCCTACCCGCGGGCGATCAACGGTAATTTTCCGCACGGAGCGATCGGTCGAAATGGATCGAAATTCGGCGTGTAGTGGGAACGATGTGACAGCAGATTCGATCCCAGTGATCTAATCTGCTGTCGATCTGGCGGGAATCGGCCTAGTGTATGGCCAGCTTAAAAGTCTAATTTCAGCTTACATCATTCATTTTGGGCTCTCTAACATTATAAGCTATGGTCCTACACAGTTTATCTACAAGTGGGCTTAAAGCATATCTGAACTGAAAAGGATATTGAGGCTGACATTTATTTCCTTAAGCATTGCTAGGTTGTCCTGCAGATCATTTGCCTGTAATACTTTTAACCATAGTCCCTGAACAACCGTGCAGAGCATGAGTTCTGACTCAATTCTGACTAGATTAGCTGCATGCTTGTTTCAGTTGTGTGAATCAGACACTACTGATGCATAAAAGATCAGCAGGCCAGCCAGGCAATCGGTATTGCTTAAAAGGAAAATATATGGCAGCCTCCATATCCCTCTCACTTCAGGTGTCCTTTAAAAGGAAACCTGTACTGAAAATAAAAAGTCAAAATAACCATACACAGGTCATACTTACATCCTGTGTAGTCTACTTCCCAATCTCTTTCTCCTCCCCTGCATCCCATTTGTCTACTGTGATCAATGGAATTCTCCGTCCTCCATTTTAAAAATGGCCAATACCCCATAATAGCTTCCTGGTTAGCACACTGTTAAACTGTTAATATCACCCATTTGAGCCATAGGGAAACATGGACATTACCTTGCACATTCAGTTGTAACTGACAGCTGCTGATATATAACTGACAGCAACTGGTATATTTCAATTCTGACAAAATCTTGTCAGAACTGGAAGAGATCACTGTAAGAAGAAAATGGTGAGCTTCTGAGAGGAACTGATGGTGAGGTTAGAATATAATATTCTTCATTTGCAGCTACGTCATGTGTTTATTTTAAATAATTTTAGGTTCCCTTTAAAGCGGTATAAAACCCTGACATAATTTTCAATAAAAACAGGTTTTCCTACTTTTTATATGCCATACGGTTATCATATTTGCACTTGCGCATACGTATTATTATTCATTTAGAAATTACAAGTTCCCAAAAGTACAGCTTTTTGCTTTGTGAGCTGACTTTGCATTTTATTAATAACTGGTTTTATTCATTATGTATTGAATTCAGAAATGCTTCGATTCTCTGTCTGTGTCTCCACAGTCAGAGAATGTGTCACATTCCTCACTTGATACAATTAAGTAAACACAAGATAACAATCTACACTTCGGATGCGTCCAGATTTCTCTGCACTGAACTTTCCGGCCTTGTGTGTAACCCTTTGAATGCTGGTCTAGTAAAAAAAAAAAAAATGCTGGTTGTACATAATATGCTGTAAATAATTGTTTAGAGCAAAGAAGAAATGCTGGGTTTTATTCCGCTTTAAGGTAGAGTAGAGAAGGTTATTACTGTTGTCTGTGTCCCCAACTGGAAAGACTTCCATACTTCATATTGTGTCACTTGGTAGCGGAAGAAATTGAAATCTCTTAACCTCCCTGGCAGTACGCAGTTTCTGAGGCTGCGCCCGCGGGAGGGATTTTTTGAATTAAAGTTGTTGTAGGCTTTGTAGCTAGCACTAGGCTAGCTACTATTGTCCCCCAAGTCTTCCCGCACCCTTCTGATCCCCCCGATCGTCGCTGCTATATGTTACCTAGCCGCGATCCTGCGAGAGCCGCAGCCTCCCCAATGAGCTTCAGTCATCGCCATGGTGACGATCGGACATGACGTCTGACATCATCGACGTCATGCGCAATCCCTATCCTCCCCATCCTAGCGAAGCCTGGAGCTGATTAGAGAGGCTGCGCCATCGCAGGATCCGGGTGGTACATATAATGCCTGCGATCACGGACGATCAAAAAAGAGCGGAGGGACATGAGGGACAATGGTAGCTAGCAAAGTGCTTAGTTTTATTGCGAAGTTTTATTCAAAAAATCCCTCCTGGAGCAGAAAAATCCTTTGCGGCGGCAACCCCTAGTGTAGGTCGGGGTTACCGCCAGGAGGTTAAAGTGGATCTGAACTCTTGCACAGGACAGAAGGAAACATAGAGAAATGCACCCTGTATGTATTTAGAGAGTTTAGTACGTCTAATTCCCCCTCATCTGTGACTAATCACAATTGTAATTTGATCTCTCAGCTGTGTCAGCTGGCTGCCTCAGCAGAGCAGCTAATTTGTAAACCCAGGATGTTAACCCTATGTCTGCGTCCATAAAAGCAGGAAGTAGACACACTGCTGATTTACTGCAGGATTTGTAACAACTGTAACAAAGAAATGTTTTTCTTTAAAGGTTATTATGCTGTTGCTTATCTTATAGAGCAGAGAGGAATTTCTGAGTTCAGGCCCACTTTAATTTGCAGACACAGGCCGGTCTGGATAAGCATCTGGTATGCTGGCAAGAGGACAACTTTACCCATGGTCTAAAGTATGTTATAAGCTCCAGCTGACAAAAAAATACTCAACCAAAGCACAAAGAACCGGTTTCTAGCAAACAATATACGGTAAATAAAAATATTACCTGATTCATCTCTAGGGAAGTGGATGGATCTTATCTCTGAAGATCCCAGTGTAGAAATATAATGAGTATGTTAGCTAGAACAACAGAAAAAGAAAAAATATAATTATCTACACAAAGCATTTAAAACATACCAGAGGAAGAAAGAGCAGCAAAAATGTTCAAAATACAATTTTATAGGAAAGTAGTGGGGGTTTGCAAATCATCTGCAGCAGGTGCAGGGCCGGCCCGCCCATGAGGCGGGGTGAAACTTTTGCCTCAGGCGGCACTTCTGGGGGGGCGGCACCCGCCCGTCCGTGGGTGTGGGGGGCTGCCCGAGCTGGAGGGGATAGCGGGCAGGAAGGGGGTATTAGGCCTAGAGGCGGGGAGGGGGGTCGGACCCCCCTCCCTTGCCTGGGTCCCCCGTCCTCCGCTCCCCTCCAGCTTTAAAAAGTGACGTCGCTGGCTGCAGCTATAAGAGGCAACGGGCGGGGATCACTCACCTCTTCCTCGTTCCAGCGTGCGCTCCACTGACGTCGCTTCCTGCGGCGTAGCAGGAAGTGACGTCAGTGGAGCGCACGCTGGAACGAGGAAGAGGTGGATGATCCCCGCCCGTTGCCTCTTATAGCTGCAGCCAGCGACGTCACTTTTTAAAGCTGGAGGGGAGCGGAGGACAAGGGACCCAGGCGAGGGAGGCGGGTCCTACCCCCCTCCCCGCCGCTAAGCCCAATACCCCCTTCCTGCCCGCTGTCCCCTCCAGCTCGGGCTGCCCCCCACACCCACGGCTTGGGGGGGGGGGGCGATTTCTTTCAAGCTTGCCTCAGGCGGCAAAGAGTCTAGGGCCGGGCCTGAGCAGGTGTGGGAAATAACAGTGAGATCATTGAGATAGATTTCTGAAAGATAATACAAAAGAATAATAAATGGCTAGCGACAAGCTATTTAGGTTGGCTGCTGCTTAACAGACCTGGTAGAGAACATGGACTAGAAACACTCCTTTTTCCACTGCCAATTGCAAGTACAGAGGGGAGAAGGCAATCATTTTCCCACTGCACTTGCTTTGCATTTTTTGATCCAATTGTGGTGCGATTGAAAAGTCTCATACAATTGCATTAAATGGCAATAGCACTAAAAATGCAGAAATGCTACAGGCATTGCATTGAGATTCAACTAGATTCGCACCACACTGCAATGCAAGCAATGAATATGGATCACTGCAATTTGCTTGATAAAGCAAGCATCGTTGTAATCTGCAAATCATATGCGCTACAAAAGCTGGGAGCACTCGAATATGCTGTGGTGATTTCTGTGTACTGTGCATGCGCAGAAAGCTCTCGGATGTGGGAGGGTGTTGAGGAGATGTGTGGCCGGGCAGCATTGTAGGGGTTGTTACTGCTTGCCGGAGGGACTCGGACCGACGATTTTGGATTAGGCCTGGACTACTGCAACACCCTTCTTATCATGCCTCGCTCTGAACCACATTGCCCCCTTACAATCCATCATGAACACAGCAGCTAGACTCATCTACTACTCCAACCGCACTATCTGTTGTATGATTCCCCAACGCAAATCTCTCCACTGGCTCCTGATCCACTTCGGGAATAAGCTTCCAGATACTATGCCTGGCCTACAAATCCATACACAAGTCCTGATGATCTACATCTCTGACCTCGTCAGCAGATACACATTAGGTATTAGGCTCACTCCATTCCTCCAACAACCTGCTCCTAAAAACACACACACACACACACACACACACACACACACACACACACACACACACACACACACACACACACACACACACACACACACACACACACACACACACACACACACACACACACACACACACACACACACACACACACACACACACACACACACACACACACACACACCTAGAGGAACTGCAGCCTAAACAAACATACTGTCATTAAGTTACATTAGTTATGTTAATTAAAATAGATAGGTAATATAATCTCTTACCCACCCTGTTTTAAAAGAACAGGCACATGTTTGATTTCATGAGGGCAGACAACTTTATGGTTGAAAGGAGGTGACAGGGAGCATGAGACACATTTCCAACTGTCCTGTGTGCTGATCACCCCTCCCAGTTGCTAGGCACGTGCACAACAACATAGGAAATCCCATCATGCTTTGCACAGCATCAGAGAAAAAAACCCGGTAAGTTTTCTTTGATGGGTGGAGCTTAGCTATAAATACAGCTAAAATGATGCTTTTTTTGCCGCGATTTCGCATGCGAATTCGCATAGGTGAGTGTATATGCGATTTTAACCATGTCACTGCCTGTGTAAATTTACATTGGTACCTATGCGAATTCGCATGCGAATTCGCGGCAAAAAACGCATGGGAAAAACGCATGCGATTTCCCTATTAAATACATTGTGTGCGATTCGCCTGCATTCCACACGCAGGCGAATTCAGAGGGCTCTGCCGTGCAGAAAAATCCTGCACAGAAAAACGCTCAGCAAAACTGACAAGTGGAAACAAGCCCATCCACTTGTATTGGCTGTGCGAATCTGCATGCAGGAAACGCATGCAGATTCGCGATAGTGGAAACGGGCCCTTAAAGAAACACCAAGCCTTTTCAGTTCTGCTGAGTAGATTTTTAGTCCGGAGGTTCACTTTAACTAGAGCTGCACCCATTCTATGGAACTCTCCCCTAGTGCCCATCAGGCTTGCCCCCTCCTTTAGCACTTTCTGTGGGCTATGATCCATCTACTTTAATTAACCTAGTGGTTTTGAAATTGCCAGTGATTTCGAAAAAGCGCTGTAGTGGGCTATAGCCTTCAGAAAGGGCTCAGTCGGTCAGTACTTGAAGAAACCAGCCTGATGTTCTCTCTGCAGGAGAATCTGTTCATGAACATTATCAGTAGAAAATATTCAAATCTCACCCTGACCGCTTTGAAATGTGTCTATAGAATGCACAGATCCATCAAAAATAGTTTAAAGAGAACCCGAGGTGGGTTTGAAGAATATTATCTGCATACAGAGGCTGGATCTGCCTATACAGCCCAGCCTCTGTTGCTATCCCAAACTCCCCTAAGGTCCCCCTGCACTCTGCAATCCCTCATAAATCACAGCCACAATGCTGACAAACAGCTTGTCAGAGCTGGCTGTGTTTATCTCTATAGTGTCAGTCTGCTGCTCTCCCCACCTCCTGCAGAACTCCAGTCCCCGCCTGCATCCCTTCCCTCCCTGCTGATTAGAGGGAAGGGACGGGGGCAGGGACCGGAGCTATGCAGGAGGCGGGGGAGCAGCTGAGAATGACACTACAGATGTAAACACAGCCTCACAGCACGGCTGTGATTTATGAGGGATTGCAGAGTGGGGTTTGGGATAGCAACAGAGGCTGGGCTGTATAGGCAGATCCAGCCTCTGTATGCAGATAACATTCTTTAAACACACCTCGGGTTCTCTTTAAAGGGATATGGAGACTGCCATATTTATTTCCTTGTAAACAATGTCAGTTTGGCAGCCCTGCTGATTTTCTGCCATAAGAAGTGTCTGAGGGCTCGTTTCCACTATTGCTGTGCGGAATCGCCTGGATTCCACTGCTGATGAAAACGCATGCAGATGCGATTCCCCATGCGGTTTTTGCCGCGAATTCGCATAGGTGAGGGTATATGCGATTTTAACCATGTCACTGCCTGTGTGAATTTACATTGGTACCTATGCGAATTCGCGGCAAAAATCGCATGTGGAAACCACATGCGATTTCCCTATTAAATACATTGCATGTGATTCGCATGCGATTCGCATGCATTCCACTCGCAGGCGAATTCTGCGGCTCTTTTGTGCGTTTTTTCACCGCTGAAAAAAAAACGCACCTCAACAACTCTACAGTGGAAACAGGCCCATCCACTTGCATTACATGTGCGAATCTGCATGCGTTGGACGCATGCGGATTCGCGATAGTGGAAACGAGCTCTGAGTGAAAACCCTGGAAGAAGCATATGGTTAATCCAGTAAAACCTGAGTCAGCTGAGTCAGAGTACCTCACATCTGCTGCATGCTTGACTAGGGTCTATGGCCAAAAGTATTGGGGGCACGGGATCAGGAGGGCTGCCAAGGAACTGGCATTGTTATTGTTTAAAAAGAAAGAAATCTGGCAGCCTCCACATCCCCCTCATCTCGGGTTCCCTTTAATGATTAGGAATGAGAAAACATTTCCTGGTATTTTAGTCCCCACGGACCCAGGAAGTAAAAGATGGGTTAGTAAATGCCAATCAGTCAGCGGATGTTTTATCAACAGCCGTCAGCAAGACAATTGTGGAGGGTTCAGCTTCTATTCAGTGTCAGTAGCGCATCTGTCATACTGATCTTTTGGCTTCAGTAGTTTATGAGCCAGACACCAGCAACAAGCATTCAGCCATGACAGTCCAACAGCTGTGCAGCACCCATGAATGTCTGGCCTATTGGATGTTCCAGTGTATTCTGTTGGACAGTCCATATTTGGTAGCAAAAGTTTCCAATTTTTAGAAAACAGTGTAAAACAGACAAGAAAGGTATTCTGCTGTCTTTCTTAGTCAAGAAAATTATATACAAAAGATATTGTAACCTGCTATTTTCTGTGTGCTGCATTCATTGACGTTTTCCCACATAATGAAGCAAACTCAAATTTGTGAAACAAAATATTCTCAATAGTTTTGACTGTACCCCTGTCAAAACACAATTTCATTGTTTAGATGAAGGGATATGTTTCTAGGGCAGGGAAACATAGGAAGAAAAAGAAAGAATTATCCACAAATGCTGTTTGGCCTTTTTTTTTTTTTCTTTGCTTTACCCCATTAAAGTGGACCTGATCTCAGAACCTTCTCTCTGCTTTAAAAGATAAGCAACAGCATAATAACCTTTAACGAAAAACATATTTGTCACAACTGATACATATCCTACAATAAATCTGCAGTATGTCTACTTCCTGCTTTCGTGGAAGCAGACATATTAGACAAGACAAATAACATTTATATCGCGCTTTTCTCCTGGCGGACTTAAAGCGCCATATTAACATGCAGTAGTTACAAATTAGCTGCTCTGCTGTGGCAGTCAGCTGACACAGCTGGGAGATCAAATTACAACCTGTGATTAGTCACAGATGAGGGGGGATTGGACAGGCTAAACTCTCTAAATACACACAAGGTGCATTTCTCTATGCCTTCCTTCTGTCATGTGCAAGAGTTCAGCTCCACTTTAAAAATGATAAGATAAGACAGGGAAATTTATCAACAAATTAACAGATTTATGTGGTACCACAAATGCTTTGGTGGATAGCTGTGACAGGACTGCAAGCAACCTTTATACACGTTTGTTTTTTACAAATCTAACATTATTTCAATATGTATGAAAAGTGACACAAAGTAAATACAATGCTCATGACCAATTTTTCTCTCTAAAAAAGCAAAACCACTGAACTCCAAACATGAAAGAGGAACTACACAAAGGCTCTATCTGATAAAGACAGAGTTAGGACAGTATTTTGGTTTATAGCCCTATCTCCTCCAACCCTCCAACTAAAGGTGCGTACACACATGCGACTATAGTCGTTTGACAGACTGAGCAGTGGATTCAAAAGAGACAGATTAAAGACTTTAATGATATCTCTTCCTCCTCCTTTTAGGAATGGTTATATGCGGTTTCATTTATCGCTTGTGGGTGCAAAAACTTTTTTTTTTTACTGAGAATAAATAGAACCATGTATACATTATAGACACCAACAACCAACTATTTTTTTACAAAATTCAGATTTTTGCAAAGCTGAAGATTATAGGCTCATAGGCTGAATTTAATTTTGGCAAAGCTGAAGAATATAGGCCCATTCAAACGCTCGGTATGTGTCATCCAAAACTATATTAATCCCTGCCAGCAGGGCTGTGGAGTTGGAGTTGAAGAGTCTGAGCAATTTTGGGTACCTGGAGTCAGAGGTTTCATGAACTGAGGAGTCAGATGATTTTTGCACCAAATCTACAGCCCTGGTAAGTATTAAGGTGCGTACACACATGCGACTATAGTCGTTTGTAACGATTGTTCCCTGATCTTTACCAACGACGATCGTTCCAAAAATGAACCACCGACTATTAAGGCAAACGACGAACAAGCCAAATCGCTACAAAAGAAAGTTCTGTCTCGGCGGATTTTAACCAACGACGATCGTTTGCAAAAGTAGTACATCGTTGGAAACGGTCGTTCGTACTAGGCTTGACATGCGCATTTCACTATTTCTCCCTGAAACTTCTCATTTTTATGCGCAGGCGCAATAGTTGCTTTTACATGATGTAACGTTCGTTCTAACTATCAGATCGTTACACACCTTTTAAAACTAACTTTACTTAGGTCGTTCTTTCATCAATTAAAAGTTCGTTCGTCGTTCTCAGCGAACGATCGTTGTCGCATGTGTGTACGTAGCATAAGGAACTTGCCAGGTCTCTGCACAGTCCTGTTTGTAAAGGCAGCCCATGCTGCTGAGGTAGAAAGCCTGCATAGCCTACGGATAGACTGGTAATGGACCCACTAAGGCCCCTTTCCCACTGTCTTCTGTGTCTCAGGTACTGCATTGCTGCTGCCAGTGTTGCTTGGCTACACTGCACAGGAAAAGCACCAGTTTATAGATCGGAGCCCGGGCAGAAGCCCAGGCTCCCACTGGACTGTAAGGCCTGGAACCCACTGAAAACCGCAAACGCAAAACGCAACCGCTAGCGTTTTGTCTGAGCGGTTTGCAAGCGGATTCATGCGCGTTTTGGGTCGTGTTTTGCAACATTGTATTTTTTTCCCCAGCGGGTGCCTAGCGTTTTGCGTTTTGCGTTTTTATCCTGATTGGTCCTGTGAATTATTTTTCATTTTGTTACAGTGTGCTGAACCGCAAAACGCTAGCAAAACCGCTCAGTTTAGGTTTTGCTGAGCGTTTCCGCTAGCGGTTCAATACTTTACATTGAAGCGCTAACGCTCCCAAAATGCTGCAGGTCCTGCGTTTGCGTTTCTGGGAAACGCAAACGCTCCTGTGGAAGTTGCCCCATCCATTAACATTAGCCCAGCGTTTTGGCAAACTGCTAGCGTATCGCAGTGCTGCCAAAACGCTGCCAAAAGCGCTCCTGTGGGTTCCAGCCCTAAAAGACCAATAGGAATCATCCCTCCCCAAGGAATATGCTCATTGGTTCACTAATGATTGGTGAACCGATGAGAATACTCACTGTTGCTACGGATGATTTTTTTTTTTTGCAATCCAATAGGAGCTTGATGGTTCTGTTTGGACAGTGATCATGTATAAAGTGGTGCTTGTTTCAAACATCGGAGCTGAGCGATGGTGGCCGCAGTGGCGGAGGACCCAAATGGTGGTGAAGGCAGCAGAAAGGATGCACGATGGGGAGTACTGGGAATGTGTCGAGAGGCACGTGATGGTGCACAGTGTATTTGGTCAGGATACGCTTTGAACTAATGGCTGTACATCAGGTAAAGTGGAAACCCAGCATAAAGGATAACTTTAAAGGTCTAGTCCAGTCAAACAATGCATACTGACACTTTGTGAGCGGAATATGGAGGCTGCCTTATTCGGTACCTTTTTAAACAATGCCAGGTGTATGTCTGTCCTTTCAATCTTTATTTATTAAGCAATTATTTCCCCATCTGAAACAAGCATACAGCTAGCTGTAGTCAGCTCTGCACATCTTTGCAGCTGGTCAACTCAGGTGCAGCCTGTATTTGGAAGCGCTGCCAATATTTTCTGTTGTACAAAAATGTACATCTAATTATGGCTAGCTGCATCTATGTGTATCAGTTTACATTCAATTAATTTAGATTAGGGTTTCGTGCATAGTTTTGCATCCGATTTGTATTCAATGTGTGTATTGAAGTCCCGGGGGCATTGCACACCTCTGTTGGTTTCATTTCAGCTGCAGCCTGATTAGGAGCGCTGCCAAACTTTTCCCTGTTCTTACGAAACTGTGTAGACCATTTATGGCTAGGAGCCTCAGGTTCATACTATGTTTTTACTGTTAGCTGGTGGTTAGGTTTGAGCTAGTGGTTTGGTCTCTTCCGTGATCTCTCATCTGTGTCAGCTGGCTGCGATGGCAGAGCAGCTAATTGGTAAACACAGGATTTTAACAATAGGTCTGCTTCCATGAAAGCAGGAAGTAGACACACTGCCGATTTATTGCAGGATTTGTATCAGCTGTAAGGCCAGAACCCACTACAAATTGCTATCGCTAAACACATTTGCTAGCGTTTTGTATGGGTGTTTTGTAAGCGATTTCATGAGCGTTTTCTGGCGATTGTGGTAGCAATTTTAAAAAGTGTACCGTATATACTCGCAAGCAAGCCGACCCGCATGTAAGCCGACCCCCCAACTTTCACCTGAAAAATGATTGACCCCCATATAAGCCGGGGGTAGGAAATGCTGGCCGCCTTATTCCCCTAGTGTGTCCCAGTATAGCTAGTATAGTGCCCAGTATAGCTAGTATAGTGCTCCGTATAGCTAGTATAGTGCCCAGTATAGCTAGTATAGTGCCCAGTATCGCTAGTATAGTGCCCAGTATCGCTAGTATAGTGCCCAGTATCGCTAGTATAGTGCCCCAGTTTAGCTAGTATAGTGCTCAGTATAGCTAGTATAGTGCCCAGTATCGCTAGTATAGTGCCCAGTATCGCTAGTATAGTGCTCAGTATAGCTAGTATAGTGCCCCAGTTTAGCTAGTATAGTGCTCAGTATAGCTAGTATAGTGCCCCAGTTTAGCTAGTATAGTGCTCAATATAGTGCTCAGTATAGCTAGTAAAGTGCCCCAGTTTAGCTAGTATAGTGCCCCAGTTTAGCTAGTATAGTGCTCAGTATAGTGCTCAGTATAGCTAGTATAGTGCTCAGTATAGCCAGCATAGTGCCCCATTATAGATAGCATAGTGCCCCAGTATAGCTAGTATAGTGCCCCAGTATAGCTAGTATAGTGCCCCAGTATAGCTAGTATAGTGCCCCAGTATAGCTAGTATAGTGCCCCAGTATAGCTAGTATAGTGCCCCAGTTTAGCTAGTATAGTGCTCAGTATAGCTAGTATAGTGCTCAGTATAGCTAGTATAGTGCTCAGTATAGCCAGTATAGTGCTTAGTATAGCCAGTATAGTGCTTAGTATAGCCAGTATAGTGCCCCATTATAGCTAGTATAGTGCTCAGTATAGCTAGTATAGTGCTCAGTATAGCCAGTATAGTGCCCCATTATAGCTAGCATAGTGCCCCAGTATAGCTAGCATAGTGCCCCAGTATGGGTAGGTGGGTGGGTAGGTGCTGCCCCTCCCCGCTCCCCCCGCGGCCGCCGCTACTATTACCTTAGGCGGCGCCGCTTCCTCTATCCCCGTCCTGCTCCGATAACTGACTCATTCACAGCAGCGCGCCCCTCGCTGCTGTGATGATGGAGGAAACCATAGAGAGCGGCTTCCTGTAGCGGCGATGCCGTTACTATGGGAACCGCTCTATGGTTTCCTCCATCATCACAGCAGCGAGGGGCGCGCTGCTGTGAATGAGTTAGTTATCGGAGCAGGACGGGGATAGAGGAAGCGGCGCCGCCTAAGGTAATAGTAGCAGCGGCCGCGGGGGGAGCGGGGAGGGGCAGCACCTACCCATGACTCGCAATCAAGCCGACCCCCCAACTTTTGGGCCACTTTTGGGGGATGAAAATTTCGGCTTGCTTGCGAGTATATACGGTAAGCGTTTTGCCAGTGACTGTGTAGCAATTAGCGACTGCAGGCCTGGTGCTTCTTTGCGCAACTCTGCTTATAGCATAGGAGGAGGTGAGCCGATGACAGCCAGGTAGTCACCAAAACTAGCTGGGTGGAGCACCCGGCTAAAAGAGCCTGGGGAGAACACTGAGCGTTTTTAACTCTGATTGGTCCTTTCAATTATTATTATTTTTTTTTTTTTTTTTTTTTTTTTTTTTTTTTACAGTGTGTAGTAATTTCAAAACGCTAACAAAATCGCTCTGTGCAGGTTTTGACATGCAATTACGCCAGTGTTTATATACTTTATATTGCAGAAACGCTAACTGCTAACGCTAAACGCTAAAAATACTGCATGTCCAGCGTTCGCGATTTTGGTAATCGCTCTAGTGGAATTTGGCCCATCCATTAACATTAGCTGAGCGTTTAGGGAAATCGCTAGCATTTTGAATCAATCCCTAAACGCTCACAAAATCGCTCTAGTGGGTTTGAGCTCTCACACAGAAATGTTTTTCTTTAAAAGGTTAGTATGTTGTTGCTTATCTTTTAGAGCAGAGAAAAAGTTCTGAGTTCAGATCCACTTTAACCTGGAAGCCAAATGTTACCCTTCCCATTCAAGACCGACCGGTAGTGACCTCTCCCAAGCAGGACACGTGTCCTTTCCTGCACTTCAAGCTGCAGAAAGGAGGAGAGAAAGGGATGGTGGGCTGGGTGCAACGTCACTGTAAAGAAAATGTTATTTTGTGTAGATGTAATAACAGCTTAACTTATTTTTCAGAGATTTGTTTATAGACTGTTTACTGCTACTGTAGCTACCAGAGACAGGAAGAAACTGTCTGATGTCATTCTCCACCAGTGTGTGTTTTTAGTCTCGATATAGTGTAAGATTATAATCACTGAGCCTCTGTGCTGCCATTTGTTCTCTCCTGGGGCAGCTATGGTTTACATTTTTCAAAGTGATGTCTACAAGTGTCTTCTAATATTAGAAACATTTAAATGCTATGAATGTAAGGGAGCTCTATTATCTGGTGTACTACATAAACTCTTATGAATTTAATTCGCAATGGAGTCAATCAGGATTGGTCAGGAGACTAGTCCTGGGAGGGAGCTAGAACAAGGCAGCAGGTAAAATGCTTATGCTGCATCATCTCACATTGCCATGTGTCCATTTGAGTAACTGTCAGGCTGCAAAAGCTAATTTAAACCTCTATTCTCCTGTGTTAAACAGTTTAGAAGGAAGCCAAAAAGGCAATACTGCAGTTAAAAATCTCTCTTACTTTAGATGTTTGCTGACAGCAAGGCTCCGTATTCCCAGGCTCCTAAGGAGGACGCAAGCCGAATAACAGATACTGCAAAGCATTCTGGGGCCCTCCCCTGGCTGCTAGTGAGGCTCAAGTTTCAACAGCATGTAACAGTCTAGCTCACAGCACTAATAAATCTCGGGCAGAGTACACTGCAGGAGTCCGCTATTGTTCCTAGCCACATGGCTAATTAATATTCACTGCACAGTAGTGTTATTCATTACCAGCGTTTGTGAGAGTGGAATCATCAGGAAGCAGGCAGGACATGACGACACATTTGGCTTCATAGGAGACAGACAAACATGGAACCTGCCATGAGCTGTCAGGAGCATCATTCTCTGCAAATACTATATAAAGATTCTGTGAAATCCAAACGTGGACTGTGAAATGCATATGTAATGTAAGTACAGCCAATCTTTAGCTACTGATATATGTGTTTATTTTCTCTGAGACCTTATACCTAACAGCTCCTCTTTAAAGTGAACCTGAACTCTTGCACAGGACAGAAGAGAAACATAGAGAAATGACCCTGTATGTATTTAGAGAGTTTAGCCTGTCTAATTCCCCCTCATCTGTGGCTAATCACAAGTTGTAATTTCATCTCTCCCCTGTGTCAGCTGACTGCCACAGCAAATAAGCTAATTTGAAAGAACAGGATGTGAACAATATGTCAGCTTCCATGAAAGCAGGAAGTAGACACAGAGCAGATTTATTGCAGGATTTGTATCAGCTGTAACAAAAAAAATGCTTTTCTTTAAATGTTATTATGCTGTTGTGTGTCTTTTAGAGCAGAGAGAACGTTCTGAGTTCAGGTCTGCTTTAATGGAAGTCACACTGCAGGGAGCGGAAGACCAGTGAGTACCACAATAATAATAAATGTTTTAAAGCTGGTAACTGCACTTTTCACAGCATTACTGTTTTATTATAAATGTCAATTTATAAACGCTGCTACACAGAACAAGTCAGAAAAAAATCATATAATAAACTCCTTATAAACACAATGCCTTAGAAATATAATCTATATCAAGTCCACATTTGTCTTCTAACCTATCTATCCTTAAGTGTAACGGACCCATACAAATACATCTGCAATAGCTTCCTTTGGGAATGCAGTAGCTCATTTATTAATGATTACTGTAAAGCACATACAGACATTAAGATGCCATAAGCCACAATAGGAAATGGCTAACTATGTCGCCACTAACAGCTCTAATGTCACAGTTTCAGGACATCTGGTACACTCTTGAGTCATCAAGCCAATCTCCTCCAATGAGCTTCTTACAGGCAACCACAACTACACACTTAATATTCCTCAGCAATCATACCGTAACTCTACCATAGGACCACGTTTTCATATATAGCTCTCTACCTAAAGACATGAAAAGAAGCCATCAATATCCATAAATGAAACATGGTGGTATGACAAAATGATTTCAAAGTGAACATTCATCTCAGAAACACTGCTTGTCCTGTTAGTAAGATGATCTTTGCATCAGATCAGCATCGCCAGAAGGATCAATATTTAGAGCTGGAATTTTTCATCTTGCATAGGGCATTGCGAAACTACAATGGAGAAACCTAAACACAGTATAGGCAGATATGGATGAAATGCTCCATGTTTTCCTATAGGAAGGCATAAGGCCCATTCTCTGTATGTCCATTGGTCTGCTGCCATCCGCTCTGGGGAGTGGTCCAGTAGTGGACCTAGGGCTTGATTCACAAAAGAGTGCTAACTGATAGCACGGCAGTTTCTGCGTGCGTTTTCGCGTGATCACGAATTTTCGCAAATGTGAATTTTTGTGCAAAACCGATATAGTTTGCATGCAAAAATTTGCATTTGTGGGCGAAAACGTGAAAATGCTATCAGTTAGCACACTCTTGTGAATCAAGCCCTTAGTGTGAACTGCCCTGAAAGTGGACAGAAAATGTGTACAATGTGCACAAAGCCCTGTAGATTGGCAGTTCAGTTTTCTTGTTAGCACCTGCAACTTTTCCTTTCTTTGCCAAAAGAATTTTGCTAACGGGGTGTTTTTTTTTCTTCATTTTTATACAATATTCATAACCACAAACAGGCAAATATTAACCTAATAGAAACAAACAGGAACACCTGTGCACAGGTATATACACTGAATCAGATCTTTCTTTCTGCAGCTTTGCCAAAAAAAAATGAAGGCTAGCTTCACTGTAAAAGCAGGAGCACAACAGAAACGGAAAGTCGTGCCGCACTTTATCCACGCATTGCATCGCATACAGTAAAGCATACAGTCAATGAAAAGTATGCTTCTCTATCAACCTATGCGTTCTGCAGCAACGCACTGCATACTGTGTGTTGTGATGCCACACACTGTTAAAGGGGAACTTCCGCCTAAACAAACATACTGTCATTAAGTTACATTAGTTATGTTAACTAAAATAGATAGGTAATATAATCTCTTACTCACCCTGTTTTAAAAGAACAGGCAAATGTTTGTGATTTCATGGGGGCAGCCATTTTTTAAATGGGGGCAGCCATCTTTTTGGTTGAAAGGAGGTGACAGGTAGCATGAGACACAGTTCCAACTGTCCTGTGTCCTGATCACCCCTCCCAGCTGCGCACACTAGGCTTCAAATCTCAAATAATAAAAAAAAAAAATCTGTACCAAAACAGCAGAACGAGAACAAAATCATCAGAAATCCCATCATGCTCTGCGCAGTATTGGGGAAAAAATGCCCGGGCAGTTTTTTTCTGTGAATCTAAAAATGAGGCTTGGGTAAGAAAAACAAAGTTCTGATGCTGTGTTAGGCTGCTTTCACAGTGAGACGTTACAGGCGCATGCTAGAGCAGCTTGTAACGCAGCCCACCGCACAGTAATGAAAAATCAATGGGCTGTTCACAGTGCCCACGTTGCGTTACAGTGTAATGCTGCATGTTCTGGGAAAGTGCAGCATGCTGTGCGTTATACTGGGCTTTAGCTGCGTTAGACTGCTTGAACATGCTCAGTAAGGCCACATCTGGAATATGAAATTCAGTTCTGGGCACCACATTACAAAAAAGAAAGATATTGCAATTTTAGAGCAGGTGCAGAGACGAGCTACAAAAGTGATACGCGGGATGGAAGGTCTCACTTACCAAGAAAGGTTAGATAAACTGGGTTTATTTAGTCTAGAGAAAAGACGCCTTAGAGGGGATCTAATTAACATGTATAAATACATCATAGGGCAATATAATAGCTTGGCGGATGAGCTTTTTGTCCCTAGGCCTTCTCAGAGGACTAGAGGACATGATCTGCGCATGGAGGAAAAACGTTTTAGCCATTTATTTAGGAAAGGGTTCTTTACAGTAAGAGTGATTAAGATGTGGAATGCATTGCCACAGGAAGTCGTTATGGCAAACTCTATACCTGCATTTAAAGGGGGCTTAGATGCTTTCCTTGCGTTGAAAGACATCCATGGCTACAATTACTAGGTAATGCCCATTGATGTTGATCCAGGGATGTTATCTGATTGCCATCTGGAGTCGGGAAGGAATTTTTTTCCCTTTTGGGGCTAATTGGACCATGCCTTGTAAGGGTTTTTTCACCTTCCTCTGGATCAACAGGGATATGTGAGGGAGTAGGCTGGTGTTGTACTTTGTTCTCTGGTTGAACTCGATGGACGTATGTCTTTTTTTCAACCAAAATAACTATGTAAGTGACTAGCCACATGGCTAATTAATATTCACTGCACTGTGGTGACGTAACCTTTACTCATAGTGTTGTCCGGATCATGAATGAATCGTTCATTTGATCAGGATCTTTTTTGTGAGTCGAATCATCCGGATCATCACAATGAATGATTCGGTTCACAGTGGATGTCTGTCTGGAAGAAACAGGAACATACAGAATATAGAGCGCAGGGAAAGTCATGTCCTGCTAGTCATATCACCCCCAGTCTGCTTCCCTAGTAAAATTTTCGGTTCAAAGATCCGGATCTTTTCAATGATCCGAATCCTTAAAGATCCGGACTTCCCATCACTATCCTGGAGCAGCTGTTCTATCAGTATAGATAGAACGAAACCAGCGCACCAAGAACTGCATAACGCGGCTCAATCTGACGTCCAACTTCAACACCACCTTGCGTTGCGTTAGGGGCACGTTATGCGATCAACGTCCCCTAAAACACAACATCTTGGTGTGAAAGAGGGCTTAAAGAAACACCAAGCCTTTTCAGTGCTGCTGAGTAGATTTTTAGTCTGGAGGTTTACTTTAAACAGCACCTTCCTGGCTACACTGTGAATGCCACATAGGTGATGCATTGCAGTGCAACGTTCCACATTACAATGTGCCCATTACCTTGCACTACTGAACGGCTCATCACTGGGAACATAGCCTCAAGCTGGCCATACGTTATACAGTTGCCCAAATAGACATTAGATTAGACAAAAACATCTAATTGGGCAGAAATATTATTTTGCTTTTGATCGTAACTGCGATCGATATTATGATCAACATCACGATCTGCATACAGGCATCTAGTGGGACAGCTTTCTTCCTGGTGCAGCAGCAACAACCTGGAACTGAATGCTCTTAAAGTATACCTTAGCGCTAACTTAAATTCAAAAAGGATGACTAATCTGTGTATGGGGAGCCGTGCGGATCCTTACCGCACCTCCCGTGCCCCAGCGTTTCCCTCTGTTCTCTGGTAATAATCCAATTCCCCCTTTTCCTGGTCGGCGTGGTCTGTGACCTCCGATCAGAACATACTGCACTGTACATGCGCAGTATGCCCGCTATGGCACCTTGCAAACACGCTTACATCATATGGCGCCGCCAAGAAATGCGGTCACAAGGTGCTCTAGCGGACACACTGCGCATGCACAGCATGTCCGGGTCAGAGTTCACTGACTGTGCTGACCAGAATTGGATTATTACCGGAGAACGGAGGGTGCGGTAAGGATCCGCAAAGCTCCCTATACACATATTAAGCATCCTTTTCGAATTTAAATTAGTGAGAACGTATACTTTAAAAAGAACCCAGGCAGTTTTTACTAAAGATAATAGGACACAGAGGCATGTTCTGTGCACAATGACATGCCTGTGTCCTATTGCCGCCGCTAGTCCCCCCTACATTATGCTGTCACCCCTGCAGATAGCACCAGGCTAGCAACAATCTGATTGCTGTTAGCCTTCTGTTTACCTGGCAGCTTGTCAATCAGTGTCCTCCTCCGTCTCCCCCCCCGCATTGCCTCCCCCGACTCCTCCATTGAATAGCTCCCCGCATCTGTCAGCTTCCTCCAATCGGAAGCTAAGCCACAACCCAGGAAGTACTTCCGGGTCCCGGCTTAGTATTTGATTGGAGGAAGCTGACAGAGGCGGGAAGCCATTTAATAGATGAGGGGGGACTAGAGGCGGCAATACAATGACACAGAGGAATGTCACTGTGTACAGAACATGCCTCTGTGTCCGATTATCTTTAATAAAAAACGCCTCAGGTTCTCTTTAAGACCATGGAGATCTCAATAGACTTTAGGAGAAAAACCCACCAATTCCCCCTAATCATAAATGGATCTACAGTGAACCTAGTAAAGTTATTTAAATTTCTTGTGTTCGAACTCCAACATCTTAAATTCAAAATGGGATAAAAATACTATCATCATCAACAAAGCGCAACAGAGGATACACCACCTACGGCAGCTGAAAAGCTTGGCCTAACACAAAAACTAATGGTGCAGTTCTATACTGCAATGATTGAATCCATCATGGCATCAGCTATGACTGTCTGGTTTGGCTCATGCTACATATGAGAAAAGGTGAGACTGCAGCACATCATCCAATCAGCAGAAAGAATAATCCGCTGCAGCTTACCTTCCCTGCAGGATCTTTATGCTAGCAGGTGCAGAAAGAGAGCGACCAACATTGCCTCGGACTCCTCTCATCCCAATCACTCCATCTTACACCTTATGCCTTCAGGTGTGAAATACCTGTCGGTCGCAACTAAAACTTCCAAGCAGAGGAACAGCTTCTTCCCTCAGGCGGTAACCATGCTTAATGCAAAACCATGCTAAAACTGCTAGGACTGGAAAGAATAACAGCACAGAACTGAAAATGAACACTTCTCACCCTGCTTACTACCACTTTAACTTAGTATATACTGTCTTCAACCAGTAATATCTATACTGTCTGTGCACCAAAAGCAGAAAAACGACCAACACATGCCGAATTCTTAAAAAGCAGAATATTTATTCACAAAAAATTGTGAACAAAATGTAGCCATAACATCCGGTCTTCCAGAATGGAATTATAGCTCAGTAGTAGTAGTAGCTCTTAGCTGCATATAGATGCATGAAGATCTCCTCAGGTATAGGTTACGCCTTCATTGCAGCCCAATTCTGCTCACAACGGACTGTCGCCGTTTCGAACGGATCAACCGTTCTTTATCAAGTGATAGCATCACCTATACCTGAGGAGATCTTCATGCATCTGTATGCAGCTAAGAGCTACTACTACTGAGCTATAATTACATTCTGGAAGACCGGATGTTATGGTTACATTTTGTTCACAATTTTTTGTTAATAGATCTGCTTTTTAAGAATTCGGCAAGTGCTGGTCATTTTTTTGCTTTTGGTCTATATCAAGTCTGTGCTAGCCACACGGACTAGACCTTGCACAGCCATTGAAGCAAGATAGGTGTGCTGTCCGAGAAGTTGAAATATACTGTCTGTGCGTGAATTGTGTTGACTGCTAAGTCAAATTCCTTGTAAGTGCAAACTTATTTGGCCAAATAAAACTGATTCTCATTCTAATGTGTATGCAAAAACACATTAAATGTTAACGAGGCAATTGATCAACATGGACGTTATTCTACAGTGGATCTGTGTTTCATTGAAAATAACAGCATCGCTTATATTGTGGAGGAGGCCTGAGGCTGTCTCCAGTTCTACAGATGCATTTTTAAAGCAGACAAACAACAAAACCAGAGAACCTTTTAACAGCATCCCTCAAACAACAGTTATTATGTGTTTTATCTTTAAAAAATAATTATATATTTTTTTTCTTTAGTTCTATGTTGCTGTAAATGGAACTTGTAATTATCTTACTCATTCCTGGTCTATAAAGACTCCATGTTAATTTGTTCACTTATCTGATGCAAATCAAGTTGTTGTTGTTTTTCCCCCCATAATCCTTATTTACCAAAAACACTTGTTACCCTCCCAGTAAACTCTATAGATATAGAAGATGCAAAGCATGCTTCCATATTACAAGGCTTATAAAACAAAAAGGCAAATTTCACTCTCGGTATAAAATTGCCATAGTATACAGTATAAATTTGAGCACAAAAGTCTTTCTGCAGATTAGTTTTACTACAAATTATCTTTCCATTTCATCCAGTGGCTAGCTAAGAATTGTCAAAATTGTCAGCTGAAAGTGCACTTCATTGCACCCTTGGTAACAGTTCTGTGTATTCTGTCTGCCCTACAACAGAAATCCCAGAGTGAACGGAGCTTAAAGAAAACCTGTACTGAAAATAAAATTCAAAATAGGCATACACAAGTCATACTTACCTTCCATGTAGTCTACTCCTTAGTGTCTTTCTCCTGTCCTGCGTCCTATTTGTTCACTATGATCAAGGGAATTTTCCGTCCTCCATTTGGAAAATAGCCATTACCCATAACAGCTTTCTGGTCAGCACACAGTTAAACTGTAACATCGCCCACTTGAGCCATAGGGAAACATGGACATTGCCTGGTACATCCGTTTTCCTCTCAGCTATAACTGACAGCAACTGATATTTTACTGACAGCAACTGATATATTTCAGATCTGACAAAATATTGTCAGAACTGGATGGGATTATTGTCAGAAGAAAATGGTGAGCTTCTGAGAGGAACTGATGGCAAGGTAACTCTGTAATTTTCATTTGAAGTTACCTCATGTGTTTATTTTAAATATTTTTACTCAGTACAGGTTCTCTTTAAGGCTGCTTTCACAGTATAAAGGAGCGTACACACATGCGACTATAGTCGTTTGAAACGATCGTTCTCCGATCGTTTCAAACGACGATCGTTTAAAAAAAAACAGCTAACTACCATTAAGTCTAACGACGGACGAGCTAGATCGTTAAAAACGAGCGATCTAGCTTGGCGGATTTTTTCCAACAACGATCGTTTGCAAAAGTAGTACATCGTTGGAAACGGTCGTTCGTACTAAGCTTGACATGCACATTTAACTTTTTCTCCATGGAACTTTTCATTTTTATGCGCAGGCGCAATAGTTGCTTTTACTTGATGTAACGTTCGTTCTAACGATCAGATCGTTACACACCTTTTAAAACTAACTTTACGTTTACTTTAAGACGTTACAGGTGCACGTTAGTGCAGACTGTAACGCAGCCCACCGCACAGCAATGAAAAATCGATGGGCTGTTCACAGTGCCCACGTTGCGTTACAATGTAACGCAGCAGGCAAAAAGAAAGTGCTGCATGCTGTGCGTTATACGCGGCTAAGCCGCGTAGACTGTTTGCACATGCTCAGTGATATTGGAGGAGGTGGTCTCCCCTCCTCCTCCGCGGCCAGCCACATGGCTAATTAATATTCACTACACTCAGTGACGTGCAGTGTTTACTTCCTGGAGCGGCCGCTCTGTGCGGCGATTGGCTGGCAGGAACACGTGATGCCGCATGCGTCCAAGAGTACGCATCACGGCATCACAGGACGCATTAAGAGCCGCTTAACGCGGCTCAATGTAACCTCCAGCTTCAACCCCACTATGCGTTGCGTTAGGGGCACGTTATTCGACCTTAACGTGGCATCGAACGCAATGTCTTAGTGGGAAAGAAGCCTTAGAAGCACTGTGGAATAGATGTACTTTCTATGCACATGAAAATAATCAAGTTGATTGCATATTGCATTTTGCCTTAGGCTGGGAACACACTAGGCGTTGCATGAAAGGTTGCGTTTTGCTGCATATGTGTTTGTGCGTTTTAAGTGTGTTTTGCGTGGTTTTTGCTTGCATTTTAATACATTTGCATTTCGCACATATAAATCGCAAGTGCATTTTTGTACGTTTTGTATGCATTTTTTTTTATATGCGTTTTAGGTTCCGTTCACATTTAAAACCGCAAAACACCAGCGATTACCACTAGTGTTTTGCAGGAGTAATTTTTCCATCATAAATGCGGGAAAATCACTGGACACTGTAGCGGTTTGGGAGAAATCGCGATTATTGTTTCTATACATGCTAATCGTGATCGCTCCGGAATCACCGGCAAACCACTGCATGGAACACTCACTTTCAAAATTGCTGCGCTGCCTAATTACTGATCAACTCCGTTAGTGCAATTAAAAAACAAATCAGTCAAAACAATATAAATATCACCAAAATTGTCACATAAAGTCCAATGAGTGCGCTATGGTTCCTCCTGTAATAAAGTCAATGTCCTTCTGGTGCTATGCACTCCACTGCGCGCTCCTCCAGAGACCTATAAAACATCTCCACATAGTGTGATACTGTATAATAGTGATGGCCCGAACCGTTCGCCTGGTGAACCTTTCTGGGCCTCTTACTACTTCCGGGTCGCAATGACCCGGAGTAGTACGCCTGCGCTGCCCGGCAGAGCGCGTCCTAGATCGCGCTCCCGTTGCCAGGCACTTTCTGCGCATGTGCGTGACGTCATGAGTGACGTCACGCTCATGCGCAGAGAGTGCCCGGCAACAGGAGCGCGATCTGGGACGCGCTCTGCCGGGCAGCGCAGGCGTACTACTCTGGGTCATTGCGACCCGGAAGTAGTAAGAGGCCCAGAGTAGCAGAGCTGTTCGCCGGCGAACGGTTCGGGAACCGTTCGCTACATCTCTACTGTATAACCATTCAATGATCAAATACTCCACAGTGCGGGTGCGAGTGATAACCGTGTCCACACGTGATCCCCACTACCCTAGAGGTCAAAAAGGCTCACCAGACGTAAACCACCGTGATTCAGGTGGCAATCTCACATTCATTAATATGTATCACTCAGAGCATCAGTGATCATATCCAGTTCCAGTAAAAAATCCTTTAATAAAAGCATAAAACAAAATCATCGCGCAGCATGTCAATCCAATGATGAATACACACTGCGCCTCTCGCGCACTTGGGTAACTTACAGACTCCCTTTAGGGATAGAGTAGCGAGTCATAGCGGCAAGTCTCTCCAGCATCAGACGCGTCTCCAATAGCCTCTCTGCGGCGTCCCGCTATTCAGGCTCCCGCGACTCCGGACTTCCGCACTGCGACTCACGTGACCTACGTCAGGCGTACTGGCATCAGACCCCACCAACAGAGAGCTGTGTTGGTGGGGGGAAATCACTCGTGTGCTGCGTTGTGCGGTCCTGCAGCTTGGCCTTAAAGCTGCAGTGGCCAATTATGAAAATAACAGCCTGATCTTTAGGGGGGTTTACCACTGTGGTCCTCAAGTGGTTAAGGGCAGGGCTATCATCAGTACTGTGGTTGGCAAGAACAAGGCAATCTCACTGGCGTGTTCGGTGATGGACTACAGAACCCGAGCACTCCGATGAATATAGGTGGTGATGAGGAGGGGTAGAGTGTTAGAGTACCTATAGTGGATTACAGCTTATAGTTAATTTACCCCTCATTGGGCCTGATGCAGAAAAGGGCAGTAATATTGCCATGCACAGACAGTGCATGCCAATATTAATATTACTTTTGGCAGCGTGTACCGTGAGTTACACTATTAGCATGACCCGTGATACTCGAGTAGCAAAGCCGTTGCTATGGTAACGAGTGTTACTAATGGTAGCACTCGTAACAGTCACACTACTCGAGTACCTTGGGTCACGCTTATAGTACTTATAATTTGCAGTACATGCTGCCGGAAGTAATTGCTGTGCGCTGTCTGTGCACGGCAATATTACCACACTTTAGAGCATCAACCCCATTGCCCCCTAACCTAGGGTCAGCAATCAAATGGGTGAATAACTCACCAGGAAGCAGGCATTACTGTTAAACCCCACCCCCCTAACATGGCACTTTTCACCCGAAGCCTTGCTGAAGACGTCCGGGTCACAGCCTAACATGGCACTTTTCACCCGAAGCCTTGCTGAAGACGTCCGGGTCACAGCCGTTTTGCCAATCGCAATAGCACCATGATTTAGATGAAAACTGCAGTGCTCATTTTCCACTAGCATGTTTTGTTTTTTTCCCAAATCGCAATAGCCGGCCTGCACAATTATCACAGCATGATCACACGATTGCAGTTTGCGTGATCGCAATGCAACACGATTGTGCTTGCAATTTCACTTCCCAGTGGAAAAGGGCCCTTATGCGCTACAATGGGTTAGAGATAAATGAGATGGAGTGGTGCTGAAATGCTAAATGGTATAACTACCACTCCTAGACCAATTTTGATCAGGCAGAAATCAATCTTTTGCTGACATAGGCCACTATGAAAATGTGTATGGCTAGTCTACCTAGGAATTCTTTGATTTAGGTTCATTTTGCATCCTCTTAAACAACTTGGAAGGTCTTTGCGAATAATAAAGACCACTACTACCAGTACCAATAGTTATGTATTGTTCCTTAGGATATTTCTAAACTAATTAATCCTTCTGGAATGGTGTACTGGGCCACCGAATCAAGGACCATTTATGGCCTGAAACAACAAGAATTCTGTTTATAGAAATAGTGTTTCAACACAGGAATCTGCCAAGCCATTAGGCGTCGTCTTATTTCTAAGCTCACTGCATGATCTCTATTGTATATTTGCAGGATAAGATGAAAACTGGGTGATTCTAAGGGCCCATTCACACTTGAGCGTTTTGCCGGCAATTTCGGGAAACCGCTCAAACGCTAGCGCTTTTCAAAGCGCTAGGGTAATAAAAGTCTATGGGCCCGTTCTCATTTGGGCGATTTGCGCTAATCGCTGCAAATCGCCCAAAAACGCTAAACGCAAACGAGTAGCTTGCACCATTTTCAGGCGATTTCCCGGCAATCGCATTTTAGTGCTATAGAAGCGCAAAACGCAATCGCTAAAAAAATCGCCAGGTGTGAATGGTGATTTTTTTGGGGGCGTTAATCGCCAAAAAACGCCAGAGCAAAACGCTAGCAAAATCGCTAGTGTTTTGCGATCAGCAAGTGTGAATGGGCCCTAAAACCTAAAGGACAACTAAAGTGAGAGGGACATGGTGGCTGCCATGTTTATTTCCATTTAACAGCTTCCGGACAGTGGTGATTAAAATCTCTGCCGTTTTGGCTGATCATTCCTGCCAGGGCATGGATTTCAATCACCGCTGCACAGTCCGCTCACTCTCGTTGTTCCCACTACTGTCCGTTGCTGTACCTGTTTGCTCTGCTGTCACTCTGACAACAGATCTTCTGTATATCAGGCAGGAGCCAATTTCTGTGGCTCCGGACGCCGTGGCTGCTGTGAGCCAATCACATTTCTTAAAAGGGCACAAACGGCTCTGATCTTAAAGGGGCCATAGCCATCCAGTCCCAAAGTGGTTAAACAATACTAGTTGCCTGGCAGTCCTGCTGATGTCTTTTGCTGCAGTAATGTCTGACACACACTTGTAACAAGCATGCATCTAATCTTGTCAGAAACATCTAATCTGCATATTAGGTTATGGGCTATGGCTAAAAGAATTATAAGCAGAAGGATCAGCAGGACAGTCATGCAATGTGCATTGTTTAAAAGGAAAAAAATATGGCAGTCTCCATATGCCTCTCACTTCAGTTTTCCTTTAAAGCAGTAGGATCAGCCATACTATTCCAGGGAAAAAAACACATATATAAGTAGATAAATACTTGATCTACTTACATAACACATGTATTGTACTGTCCACGGTTTGATTTCAGTGAATGTTGTATAGTAAATGATGAGAATTCTGTTCCTGGTGGGGGCCATGTCTTTTGCCCACAGTAAAGGCTAACTCGTGATGTCATTTCTGCCCTTCACTTTTTTTCTTGTCTCCTCCAATCACTGAGTCACCTCAGCATTCCTTGTAAACACAAGTGAGTAGGGGATCAGGTTTCAGATAAGCAGCAGACAGGGAAACAAAGGGAAGAGGAGGAATATATTATAGATAAAAAGAACCCCAGCATGCAATTCTTTGGCACTGACTACTAAAGAGCCAGTGCTCCTAAGGTATATGATAACTCCAAATCATAACAGCAGAAAATGTTTTGAAAGTTTTGAATGCAGGATTAGCATCTTTATAACTTAATACACTCAGACCAGTTGCTGTTGAAATTTGATTTTTATGGTGACGATACCGCTTTAAAGCTTCGATTTTTACCAGCCTCGGAGCAGATTCAGATCAGAGAGGGATTGATCTGTTTGCCACACTGGGTGGCAATCTAAATGTGTATGCGTATTGATTTGTATTACTAATCCGGGGATCTGCATCTGCGGTCCCCAGCATGCCTAATCAATCATCTTTCAATCAATGTCAGAAGTTTGTAGATCCAAAGGCATGTTGGAAATTGGCCACTGGGTGGGAGGAGGTGCAGCAGGGGATTAAAAAGTGTATAAAGTTACACAACATGGTGAGGTACAACACCTTTAATCAATCCTCAAATAGTTGTGGCTGAAACAATCATGAGTAACTTGATCAATTGTCTACTGAAGAGTGGACAATTGCTTGCCATGAGGAGTTGCTAACAATCCATGTATAGCTTGCAACACTTTGCTTTATGGCTGACAGAGGGTTATTAATCAATAACATCAACAAAAAAGACACTCATTTACCTTAATTCCACTGTCAAACACTGTATAGATAAGGTATTCTGATTAGTAATTACATCTGGTATCAGAAGGACCTAAAAGGATCCGTAGCAAGACTATTGAAATGCAGATAGGATTGCTGCCAGATTGCTAGCAGCAGAGTAGAATGAAGGAGCCCTTATGCTGGAGCATCAGGCAGCTATGTAAACACAGGCATAAGGAAAGTGGCCAAATGACTTTAGTGGGGGATTCTTGTCACCAGTGGGGGAGGGAGAAACACATCCGCATCTGAAACAACTTTGGGGGCTGCATGAGAATGTGGGGGGCGGCTATACGGGAGTGGCGGAGGATGCTGAGGCTGCTGGATCGCAGCGGGTGTACAGCCAGCCACACAAGCGTACGATAGAATGAGGAAGCCGGGTACGTCCAGGCCTCTCCTCCCTGCCTCTCTTGTACATGGTACGCGAGGAGGGGAGCCGTGCCTCTCCCAGACAGACGCCCCTCCATCACACCTTCCCCGCTCAACTTACCGTGAATGGAGCCCGTTAGGTAAACACTCATCTTCCAGCGGGGAGAGGGTGGGGCCTCGCTGGGACGGGAGCTCCGGGGCTGAGGATGAAGTCACAGCCCGAGAAGGAGGCGTGCTACACAGGGGGACTCAGTGCTTCCGCTGCTGCCCTGCTCAGCCTCCTCATCACACAGGCAGCGCTGCTGCTCCCATCTCTCCAGGGCAGGCTGACATCAGGCCAGGTGTTTCTGCTGGATACAGCAGCAGCACTGCCCCCAACTAGCCCAAACTCCTGCCAGACGTGGCCCATAGAACAGCAGAGACAGCTCTGCATTCACTATGCTCCAGATACGGTTTGCTGGGTATTGCCAGGTAGATTGGAGAGACAGTCACTAAACCTTATCCCTCTTGCTCCACAGCTGCCCAGCTTTCAGTAACTGGACTGGTGTGCAAGTGTTTATATCTCTAGTATTACTTTGTGACCACTGCAGGTTTCTGTGGAGGGATGAAAAGTTGACTTTTGCTTCTGAAGCCTTAATTGTCCTCATTAATGGAGATGATTTGGTGGGGAATCATTCGCTGAAGTAATTTTGCACAATGAAGTGTCCATTTTTGCAGTTAGAAAAAGTTGGGGACCATGGGAGGCAGGAGGTTGTTTTTATTGTTTTAAGCATGCATTTTGGTTAGTTTGTGCAAAGTAAATAGTAGCTTCTTAGCAAGAAACTAGGGGTGCATACACACATCCAATTGTGAACAGCCAATTTTACCTTTTCTATGAAGTATGACAGCTTACCTACACAATTTGTCAAAATCTGTTGGCCCTCATACTACTTTAAGGTGGTAAATTTGTTAATTGATTGGCCAGTCAAAATTGGATGAGTGTATGCACCCTGAGGCCTTGTACACACTTTCAATTCTGATTGACCAATTACTGGATAATTTTACCACCTTTATGAAGTATAAAGGTTCGTATACACGTCCGATAAAGATCGTTCGTTACGAACGATTCGTGACGTTTACACGATATTCAAATTAGACGGAAAAGATCGTTCGTAATGAACGATTGTGTACACACGTGAACGATATAAGTATAAAGTACTGAACGACGAACGATTAAAAAATGCGTGCGCAAACGGAAGTGACGTTATGACAGGCAATAAGAACATGCGTTATCGGACGATCTTTGTACACACTGCAACGATTGAACGATTATCTTTCGAAAAAATCCGCCGGGTTGGATCGGTCCGATTGAACGATAACGATCGTTATCGTTCACAAAAACGATCGTTCACACTTTTTGAACGCACGATTATCGTTCCGATTGTCGTTATCGTTCGTTTTTGAACGATCGTTATCGTACGTGTGTACTCAGCTTAAGGCTTCTTTCACATGCACGCGTGCA